>NC_090261.1:24427221-24767221 GCF_037325665.1 Littorina saxatilis
CAAGGCAGTCACACCCCCTACTGACTTGACAGCCTCGGCACCCAATCGTATTGATTGACTGATTGATTTGAAGATGCAAATGAACTGTGTGTGCATTCAACTGTGTCCATACCAAATTTCAAACAAATAATCTAAATATTGGATTTTCTGTTAATTTTTTCGAAAAATAAAACAAATTTGGCAAGTAGCAACTATGCGTTTCTTTTTTTGAACAGTATACATACATACATACAAACGGATTCTCTATTTTTCTTATCTTTAAACCACTGCAGCAACTAACTGACTACTTTACACTTTTTCTGCAACTGCACACTCTGTAATCATACTAAAGATAGTTCTTATTCATATAATTATAGCATCTGATTTTTTTGTTCCCTGGTGATATTTGTTAGGTTGGTAAAAGGTGAAATTTACAGTAATATAACGCTTGTTTGCACCTGCCGAATATTGTCCAATCTGTTGTGGTCAAGAATGTACATTTTTAAAAGCATCATTCAATAATTTGCTAACAAGATTTCATGGTGTCATTCTTGACAGTACCTGTAGTAGGTCTACGTCTAGTCGACAAACCATATGTTCAAGGTAAGTGCGAATCGTAGGGTTTGAGTTGAAAGGACTTGAAACGCATGTTAGTCATTTTTGGCTTGTTTTTATGCATGTGTACCTTGTGCTATTACGATCGAAATGTATCGACTGTTCTTGGCTTCTTTCCAGCATAGTTGAAAAGCTGAGTTTTGATGTGTGTGTGTGTGTGTGGTTTTGTGTGTTTGTGTGTGTGTGTGTGTGTATTTTGTCAAATAAGTTCGAAGTATTTGCAGTGCCTTCTGACGCATTATCTTCTGCGAAACAGACGTAGACTTTAGTCATTTAAAGCTGTCTTCCTTATCATGTAAACCATCATGTAAATCGAGAGAGATACACCCAGGGTTATTCACGGGATAACAGCAACCGTCCGCCAGGACACATACCAAAAATCAAAAGGCTAGCTACAGAGAGAGCCTTTTTGATGAATATTTCGAAACTAACACCGGTTCCAAACTCCAAACATTTAACATAATATTCAAACTTTGCACGTGAAGCAGGCTTGGTATGTGTTCAAGTGGAAGGATGTTCACATCCCTTGAAATCATGGGCAGATCTGTGGCACTTTGTAGAATGGCGTAAACGGGAAAGAATGTATCTTTTATTTTTAGGCCAGAGAAGCTTGGTTGTAAACAACCACACACCAAAAATTATGCCGTTCTTTTGTTCCCATCCTCTACCGTCACACTAGTTTCAGGCCATACGCACTTTGCTTACTATTGTTGGTGTATGTACATTTACATGTCATGTTTGTTTTCTTTATCAGTGTAGACTACGAAGTAACACTTATTTAAATTGTAGTACGCTAGTAAACATACCTTTACCTTATTTTCCGTAGACGATTGTATTGTCTATGTAATCTCTATAAAGCGATCGTCTTGTGTCATATATCTTGTGTTGAAAAGAGAGGTATGGAATACGAGCAGAAACCTGATGATAGTGCTTGAACAAATATTTGCTCTTTCCTTCCTGTAATAGCTGTTTAGTATGGTTCTCTTCAGAATTAAATGATAATGATAACTAGGAGGTAGTTTAGATACGATCAAGTGTAAAATTGTGTGACTTGGTACTGTTCGTCAAAACCCTGTTATACCTCTGTTTTTGTGATTTTATACGTAAACTACTTTTTCAAGTCAGCAGTATAACTTTGTGCTGTTTTTAGAATACTTAAACCCATAGACTTGAAAGTTTATCACGATATATCGCGATGATGAGCTTGCGTGTATGTGTGCTCTGTTCAGTGCTCATGGGATTTTGCATATCAACAACGGGTCACATTTGTAAATATTAATTATTAAAAACGCAAGAGACGAAGACAGTATAGAAAACAATGTGGTTATTTAAATGACACCTAAGGATTTTTTGGTTACCAGGAAATGTGTGCATGCGTGTGTGCTCTTCTGTTTAAACTTGGTCATTTGTGCAAATATGAATTCTGTATACATAATGTCCTTAATGCTCGAATTCAAGCACGCGTAATCACGGTGGCTTGCAATGACCCATTTCTACTTGGTGTTCTTTTTTTGTCTTGTCTTGTCTTGTCTTGTCTTGTCTTGTCTTTTGAGCTTTCTTTGTTTATTTTCTATTGTATAGTTACTTGCTCAGTTGAAGGTTTCTTCCTTACAGTCACAACAATATTTATTTTTCATCATAGCAAATTAATAATATATGGTTCTGCATTAAATTTACAGATCCACGAAAGACCGGTTCCTTCTGTCTCTGGAACAAGACAGAATAGCTGGCGGTCCGTTTCAAAACTACCTCTCCAAGTAAGTTGTCACAGTTAGACCAATCTTCCACAGAACTCACTTTGATTTGTGTTTCATGTGGGTAAGGTTGTATGCGTCCTTCGCTGCTCGTGTCGTCGGTACTGACTTCAGGTAGACTGTCTGAGAGGAAATGGGGGAAAACGTGTGCTTTTGGAATGTGCTGCAAGTCACGAAAGGAATGGTGGAAGTGTTCTACTGACGTTGGCGAGCTTATAAAAAAAGTTAGTTTTCATAAACTGAACATAGTTCTTTCTTTCTTTATTTGGTGTTTAACGTCGTTTTCAACCACGAAGGTTATATCGCGACGACTGAACATAGTTCCAATGTTTGCTTGTACACCGAAATGTGAATATGTGTTTGTTGATGTAAATATAGAGACAAACAGAATAGCCAAACACCACTCCAACTCGAAATTGTCGCTACTTAGGGTGGCCAGCGTGCGCATGTAGCATGTTTTCGTTCAGCGCTATTTTATCTGTTGTTTCATTGGGTTTTTTTTGTTTGTTTTTTCTTCAACAATTTTTTATTCAGGCAAGCACAGATTTATAATGACACATTCAAAAGCATTGTCACTGGTAAGTCACAGCAATGACAGAGCTGAACACACATGTGATATTCAGTTACTTCTTACATTTTCAGAGCACGTCCCAAAAATCAGAGGAATACATTGACTATTGTAATAATGTACATCACTCGTCTTTATCCAACCGTTACTGTTGATACGGAATCCATTTTTCAATAAACTGAGTCTGTTTCATGACAATATTGTGAGCATATTTATCAATTTGGTACAAATTATATAATTCTCTTAAGAACATTTGCATGTGGGGACGAATTTTGTTTATTCTGCATTTGTAAACAAAAAACTTTGCTGTTAATAAAATATAATCAAAACCAGCGTTTGTTTTCATGTGGTTTTCATGGTTCAATAATACCAGTGTTGGTGTAAGTCTGAGTCTGTCACAGTTATAACATTTTTCTTTCAGACATTTTTCAAATTCAGTCCAAAAAACCTGGACATGTTCACATTGCCACAAATAATGATAAACTGTATCTTTTTCTAATTCACAAAAATTACATACAATACTTGTGACAACCCCCATGTCTTTCAATATTGCATTAGTCACTAAAACCCTATTATTTATTTTAATTTGGAACCACTGATTGTAGTTTTACCTCTTGTATTTTCTTTGTTTTGTAAAAGACTTTATTCCAATCAATTTCAGTTTCAATGATGTTTTCCCAACTTTGACATGCTTTTGGGACACATGTATCAGTTTTTCTAACAAGACATTCATAAAATATGTTTGCTCCTTTTCCACCAGATATGAAAAGAGAAAGTGCTTTGTTAATGTCCACTGATGTTTTTGATTCAATAACAATATTTTTTTCCGCATATAACTCTTGATTGTGCTTATAGAACCGTAATATTCCAGAAAAGATGTCTCAACTTGCAATATTTCTTTAAACTTATTAAAACTTAAAAACGTTCCATTCTCCTTTAATAAGTCTTTTACGTACAATATACCATTTTCAGTCCAATCCACAAAATGAAACGCTTTGTTATTAATCTTGAATTTGGTATTGAGGAAAAGTGGTTCTATCAACAGTTCTTCAGATGTAGTGATCTCTGTTTTAAAATAAACTTCTTCATAAGCTTCAAATACATTTTTCCAAAACGAATTTACTTATACAGTCGTTAAATAATTTCCCTCCAAACTTTGACACCAGTGCTAATTTAGGGCATCTTATCAATAATATTTCTTTCCATTTTGGATTGTATGTTGTGTTCAAAACTTTTTTCATCCAATTTAGTTTTAAGGAATGAATATAAGCCTTAATGGACGGAATATTTATACCTCCTTCTTCTATCTTGTGGATAGCCATTGTTCTTTTTATTTTGTCTTTTTTTTTATCCCATACAAATTCAAAGCACATTTGTTGTATTTGTTGGACAATTGTATCTGGTGGGTTTGGAAGCATGATCCACAAATAAACAAGTTTGGACAGTACAAGTGATTTCAGGGCTGCTACTCTTCCTATCGGTGTAGTTGACCGTTTTGCCCATGTATTAAATAACTTGTTTGCTTCATTAAACTTATCACTTATGTTCATCTCTGCCATATTTGACAAATCGTTGTTAAACCAGAGCCCCAGTATTTTAAATTTGTTAGGATTCCAACACATGTTCAGATGTGTGAGAAACACTACTTTGCTATTTCTTTTTTCCCCAAGCCAAACGTTACATGTTTTATCATAATTGAGTTTTAACCCGGATAAATTCTTAAACAATTCTAACTCATAAAACAATGTTTCAAAAGATATTTTGTTTCCATCAAGCAAAAAATATATGTCGTCTGCAAACTGACTTACTCTACACTCTTAGTATTTTCTGATATTTCTATTCCTTTAATCTGACCGTTCTCCCTTATCCTACATGTTAACAATTCTGTCACAAAATAAACAAATAAGGTGATATTGGATCTCCCTGACGACAGCCACGCTCAATTGGAAAGCTCGTGGACGTTTTACCATTCACAATAACTGATGATCTAATATTTTTTATAAAAAGCAGATATCCATTGTCGAATTTCATTTTTAAACCCAAAGATTTGTAAAACGTTATTCATATATTTCCAATTGATCGAGTCGAAAGCTTTTTCAAAATCTATTGAAACAAGTAATCCTGAGAGATTCTGATCTTGTAAATAGTCTATAGCATCGTACAATAGCCTCAAGTTGTCGCCTATGTATGTCCCATGTACAAAACCAGTTTGGTCTTCGCTAATAAGATCAGGGAGTACAGTTTTGATTCTATTTGCAATGCATGAAGACCCAATTTTGTATATTACATTCAGAAGTGAGATAGGACGCCAGTTTGTTAAATATTCCCTTGGTTTATCACCTTTAGGTAAACAAATGATTATACCTTTTTTTTGAGTAATAGACATTTCGTTTCTTAAAAACCTTTCATTAAAGAGCGTATTACAAAGCCACCCAGTTGTCTCCAAAAAACTTTAAAGAAGTCTACCGTCATCCCATCCGTACCTGGGCTTTTACCATTTTTCATTCTTCAGAGTGCCTCAGTAGCTTCCTCCAATGTGATTAGGCCCTCAAGTAAATTTGCATCTTCCTTTGACAACCTAGGTAAAGACTCAACATATGTGTTTAGGTCCACATTCTCCACTTCTGTTTCTGAATAGGCCCTATACATTTTTTATAATATTTTTTAGTTTCTTGTACCATGTCTTTTGTTTCTGTCAGGGTTTCTCCACTGTTTGATATAAGCTTAAAGGCACAGTGCAGCTCACAGCCTTCGTTTTGCGTTTTTGTTGCAGCTGAGTGCATTTACAGTTCAAAAATTTTCCTATGGTAGTAAAACAAACCCAAAACTACCCAACGACGACATCTGTGAAGCTCGACAGTTTCTTGTTCAAGCGAGTGCATAAATTAACCTAGTTAAAGTTACGTGGTGTTTGGTCGGAGTTCGATTCAAATTTCAACTGAGTGATTCCGGCCTCCATTTTGTTTTACACAAACTCATGATGACGTCTGACATAGTTTGCTAGTGACTGTCTTTTTGTGCATGATGTGGTGATCTACCTGATCTAAATTTAGATCCAAAAATAGGTCAAGACCAGCCGGGTCCGAGTACGAAATTAATTCGTAAAAAAATCGCAGTTCTTGACTCTTTGGGTGCAAGTCAATGAAACTTGGTAGTTCTTCTAACGGATAGCTGCCTGAGGTATGACTAAAAGCCCCAGGGGCTCCGTGCACCTGGATTTGACAAGTTCAGTACCTTTAAACATTTGTTTGCTAACAAAATGACGCTTTTCTAAATTACAAAAGTATTTTGACACTTTTTCACCTTCAGCTGACCATCTTAAATGGAAAGAACTTTTAATAGCTAGAATCAGTTCATTTGTCTTGTCTTTGGACCCTCTGCCGAACTGCAGAAGTCTGTGGACTTCATGGCAGCCATCCAGATAAGGATATAAAGGCTATAAACATCGAGCGCAGATGAAGAAGCTAGATATTTAACCAAAAATTATCAACAGAGCAATGGACCTACGACGTTATTTTGCTCACTGTGATCACTCTATGTTGCAGACGACTGGGCGATGAACAGTTGCTGTCGTGCCTGTTGTTCTGGCAGGACGTGACGGAGTACGGGGCCACGGAGGACCGCTCTGCTGATCGTCTGCTCCGCATGTGTCACGCATGGAGCATCTACAACAAGTACCTCTCTACCGACAGTCGACACAAAGTCGGTAAGGAACATTTACCAGAATGACCAAAATAAAGGTGATTTTTCGTAAAAGGTAGCTAACTGGTCCTTGGTGTCATTTTTCACTCACCACAAAAAAAAGCTGCAACAGAAGAAACTCGAAAATCGGCTAACTCTGTCGGATTTGTATCATTTATGAACTGTTAAAGAGTGAATACTCGTGCTTTTATTGAGGAAACTGTCTACACGTGCTCCTTGTCCACGTGTTTCAGACACACCCCTCGCTAGCGACTGGCTTATAATGTCACGTGAGAAAGTTTGCGTCCTGATGGATGGCGGGTGGGCAGGTGGGTTAGTTAGTTAGTTAACTGTTGCTTAATGGGTCCAGCGGACCATTTAGGCCAAATCAGGACCCCGGGCAGGTGGGTTGGTAGAATAGGTTGGTCGGTCGGTCTGTTCTTTGACTTGTGGTTTGGTTGATTGGTTTAATGGTAGCTTGATTTTACTCTTGTTATCCTTGTCACCAGACATGGTTCACATGTTCGAAAAGTTGTTTTCTCCACAAGGTATATGTAGTGTCCTGTATGCAGACGATGCATCTAACATGTTGGGAATGATCTCCCTTGTTTGACTATTGCATGCTGGTTGTAACCCCGGACACATGGAAGCATACATCTCAATACATGATTGGAACTCAGTTGTCCATTACCTCTGTTCTAAGAGAACGTATGGTGTTTGAGTGTGTGCAAGCATGGGCCAAGTAACATAATATACACCAACACTACAATTGGCGACGAGGATAAAGGTATTTATCTTGTGTAATTCTTGTCGGACTTAAGCCCGTCCTAAAGCCGGTCCTTAATTGGACGAAGTCGACTACGCGTAGCTCACTTCGCGAAGCTACCGGAACTAGACTTCGTCGCAGTCCAAGGGAAGGCACTATGGCGGAAAAGAGAGTTATCTTTTCATGTCTTGGCGTCTCAAATGCGCGTAGTCTCGACCAGCGCGTGGTGTGCTTCTTTCTGAGTACTTAACGTCACAAATTGTACTTTACGTACTTGATGATGACGTAAGTTAATTGTATGTGTTCTATTTCGTTGACTGAGCACGGCCGGGACCAGTTGGCGTGAGCGCTGGGATTTCGAGTTTCATTCGACATGTCAATGCATCGCAGTATGAAATAATACAGGTAGGAGGTTAGTTCTTGTACTTTGGGTCAACCAAAGTCGATAAATGCATTCTTCACTATGGTATTGAGTCTGATTTCGTCGTCCATCTTGAATCGAAAAGCACTCTTCTTACCAAAAAACCAACTTCGTTGCGAGCTACGGCGAAGCTTCGCATGTCAAAACTTGAGAAGCGATGTTGGGGTCAAAGTATCACGCCGTAGCTGCGGGTTTTTGGTATAAAGACTTCGCGAAGCTTCGTGTAGTCGACTACGGGCTCTTTTTTATTTTTTTTAAACAGAAGCAAAGAAAGATGGAAAAGTCCTGTATGCCTACGGATCTGAGCGGCCTCTTACAATAATTGGTACATTTGAAGCTGAGGTTTCTCTGTCAGCGTTGCCAGATCAGAACAAGCATGTTGCCAAGTTTTTTGTAATTGAAGAAGGAAACTTCAGAAAAACTGGGTGTTCTGAAAGTTGGATTGCCAAAAGAAATACATGCTGTTGGTTCTGTTTTGATGAAAGTTTGTACGATGGTCTTGGCAAACTGAAAAATCACAAAGTGACGTTGCATGTGAAAAATGACGTCAAACCAGTCATTAAAGGCGGCGAGACGCATCCCGTTCAGTCTGCGTTCTAAAGTAGAACAAAAGATCAAAGAACTGACAGAGCTTGATATTATTGAGCGTGCCGAGGGGCCTACATCGTTTGTAAGTCCCATTGTTCTGTTGTTGTGGTACCAAAGGCTCAAGGGAACGACATACGGCTGTGTGTTGATATGAGACAGGCGAATGAGGCCATAGAACGGGAACGGTTTCCCATGCCGACTGTAGAAGAAACGCTCCGAACGGTAGCAAGTTCTTTTCAAAACTAGATTTGAACATGGGATTTCATCAGTTAAGAGCTAGACGCAGAATCGCGACTGATCACAACTTTTGCAACACATGTCGGTTTGTTTCGCTACAAACGTCTCATGTTTGGAGTGACAAGCGCTCCAGAAATCTATCAGTATACGATTCAAAACGTACTCCGCGATTGCACAGGCGCGCGAAACATGACTGATGATATAATCATCTATGCCGAGACACTAGAAGAGCATAACCGCAGGTTAGCCAAAGTCTTAGCAACACTGAAAGACGCAGGACTCACACTTAACAAGAACAAGTGCATTTACCGCATGACAGAACTACAGTTCATGGGCTTTCTGCTCTAAGAAAAAGGGATTGGGCCCACATCTGTAAAGGTCGAAGCAGTGAAAAATGCACAACCGCCAAAAAGTGCATCTGAGGTCAAAAGTTTTCTAGGTCTGGTAAACTTTAGTGCGCGTTTCATCAGTCATCTTGCGACAAAGTCAGAACCGTTGCGAAAACTCACACGCAAAAACGTTCAGTTCAAATGGGAAAAGGAACAGCAACAAGCATTCGATCTTCTGAAGACGGAGCTTGAAAGTGCAGGTACTCTCGCTTACTTTGATCAAAAAGCTGAGACAAGAGTTGTCGCTGACGCGAGTCCAGTAGCTCTGGCAGATCCAGAATGGAGAAAAACGCGCAATCTACTACGCAAGTAAAAATTTGACTGATGTAGAAGAGGGGGGCGATGCTTTACCACGTGCACCGGGAATGGGCTTTTTGGACGTAATGGGAATGGGGAAATTCCCAGCCAGCAAGACATTAGCGGCCGATAATCGGCCGAACACCCTTCAAAAAGTCGGGCCGGTGACGTCAAAACATACGACGCGGGTGTTGGCCCGACTAACTTTTGCAAAGAGGCAACGAGGCGGCCGACAGGCGGCCGAACACCTGTACTATGGCGGCACGCATCCGGTCCGATGTTAATCGGCCCGATGACTTGTTGGACCTGCGGCCCGACACCTTATGCCGACATCGGGAAGATATCGATTTCAGCGGGAAGACATCGGGACGATGTCGGCCCGCAGGTCCAACAAGCCATCGGGCCGATTAACATCGGACCGGATGCGTTCCGCCATAGTACAGGTGTTCGGCCGCCTGTCGGCCGCCTCTTTGCCTCTTTGCAAAAGTTAGTCGGGCCAACACCCGCGTCGTATCTTTTGACATCACCGGCCCGACTTTTTGAAGGGTGTTCGGCCGATTATCGGCCGCTAATGTCTTGCTGGCTGGGTGCAACTACAGCAGTATGTACCCCCCCCCCCCCCCCCCGCCCCCCAAGTGTAACAGTGCAAAATTCACTTACAGCTACAGCTACAGCAGTACAACCCCCCTCCCCCCAGTGTTACAGTGGAAAACAAACCTACAGATACAGATACAGCAGTATGTACAACCCCCCCCCCCCCCCCCAGTGTAACAGTGCAAAACACAACACCAGCTACAGATACAGCAGTATGTAGACCCCCCCCCCCCCCGCCCTCACTGTAACAGTACAAAACACAGCTACAGATACAGCCGTATGTACAACCCCCCCCCCCCCCCCTCAGTATTACAGTATAAAACACACCTACAGCAACAGATTCAGCAGTATGTACAACCCCCCCAAGTGTAATAGTGCAAAAATTACTTACAGCTACAGCAGTATGTACACCCCCTCCCCCTTAGTAACAGTACAAAACACACCTACAGCTACAGATACAGCAGTATGTATACCCCCCACCCCCCCAATGTAACAGTGCAAAACACACTTACAGCTACAGATTCAGCAGTATGTACAACCTGCCCCCCCTCCCCCAACCCAAGTGTAACAGTGCAAAAAACACCTACAGCTACAGCAGTATGTACACCCCCCCCCCCCCAACTGTAACAGCACAAATCGCACCTACTGCTACAGATACAGCAGTGTGTACAACCCCCCCCCCCCCCCCCCTGTAACAGTGCAAAACACACCTACAGCTACAGCATTAATATGTACAACCCCCAACCCCCCCTCCCCCCCCGCCCCCACTGTAACAGTAGAAAACTCATTTACAGCTACAGATTCAGAATTACGTACACCCCCCCCCCCCCCCCCCCCCCGCTGCCACCACTGTAACAGTACAAAACATACAACACTCCATCCCCTTCCCCCGTGTAGAGTGCAAAACACACCTAGAGCTACAGATACAGCCGTATGTACAACCCCAATCCCCCCCCCCCCCCCCCCCTGTGTGCAAAACACACCTACAGCTACAAAAACAGCAGTATGTTCAAACCCCCCCCCCCCCCTACTGTAACAGTACATAACACACCTACAGCTACATGCAGCTACAGTTACATCTATGCTTGGCGCTGGTGGACAATATTCACTTTTTTGGCCAAAACCGCCAGTTTTGGCCAAAAAAGACAAAGATTTGGCCAAAAAACCCACACATTTGGCCAAATAAAATAGATTTGGCTATAACTTTTTTTGGCCAAAACTTTCTATGTAAAAGTTTTGGCCAAAACTGTTTATGTTAGCTAAAACGGGAGATTTGGCCAAACTTCTGCCACAAAAAGATTTGGCCAAAAAAAGATTTGGCCAAAAAAAGATTTGGCCAAACAAAAAAGATTTGGCCAAATCTTTTTTGTTTGGCCAAATCTTTTTTGTTTGGCCAAATCTTTTTTTGGCCAAATCTTTTGTATTTGCTGGCGCTGGTGGACAATATTCACTTTTTTGGCCAAATCTCTTTTTGGCCAAAACTTTGCTTTTTTGGCCAAAACTTTGCTTTTTTGGCCAATACCGCCAGTTTTGGCCAAAACTGGCGTTTTTGGCCAAAACTATACTTTTTTGGCCAAAACTTTGCTTTTTTGGCCAAAAATGTACAGTTTTGGCCAAAAAAGTGTGTTTTGGGCCAAAAAAGTGAATATTGTCCACCAGCGCCAAGCAGCTAGGCGCTGGTGGACAATATTCACTTTTTTGGCCCAAAACGCACTTTTTGTGGCCAAAACTGGCGGTTTTGGCCAAAAAAGCAAAGTTTTGGCCAAAACTTTACTTTTTTGGCCAAAAATGTACGTTTTGGGCCACTAAAGTGTGTTTTGGGCCAAAAAATATTCACTTTTTTGGCCAAAAACGCACTTTTTTGGCCAAAACTGGCGGTTTGGGCCAAAACTGGCGTTTTTGGCCAAAACTATACTTTTTTGGCCAAAACTTTGCTTTTTTGGCCAAAACTCACGTTTTTGGCCAAAAAAATGAATATTGTCCATCAGCGCCAAGGGGTACTCAAAGATTTGGCCAAAAAATGAAGTTTTGGCCAAAACTATTTTTTTGGCCAAAACTTTCAATGCAAGTTTTGGCCAAAAAAATATTTGGTCAAATCTGAAACATTTGGCCAAAAAATGAAGATTTGGCCAAATTTTTTAGATTTGGCCAAATATGTTTTTGGCCAAAACTTTGCACTTCAAAGGTTTGGCCAAAACATGTTTTTGGCCAAAAACACACTTTTTTGGCCAAAAATGTACGTTTATGGCCAAAAAAGTGTGTTTTTGGCCAAAAAAGGGAATATTGTCCACCAGCGCCAAGCATAGACATCAGTATGTACAACCCCCCCCCAAGTGCAACAGTACAAAACACACCTACAACTACAGATTCAGCAGTATGTACAACCCCCTCCCCCCCCCCCCCCCCAGTGTCACTGTGCAGAACACACATACAGCTACAGATTCAGCAGTTAGTATGTACACCCCCCCCCCCCCCAAGTGTGTAACAGTGCAAAACACACCACCAGCTACAGATAGATCAGTATGTACACCCCCCCCCCCCCCAAGTGTTACAATGCAATACACGTCACACCTACAGCTACAGATACATCAGTATGTACACCCCCCCCCCCCCCCCAAGTGTAACAGTGCAAACCACACTTACAGATTCAGCAGTATGTACTCCACCCCCCCCCCCCCCCTCAGTGTAACAGTGCAAAAATCACTAACAGCTACAGCAGTATGTACCCCCCTCCCCCTACAGCTACAGAAGTATGTTACCCCCCCCCCCCCCTGTAACAGGACAATACACACCTACATCTACAGCAGTATGTACACACAACTGTAACAGCACAAATCACACCTACAGCTACAGATACAGCAGTATGTACACCCCCCCCCCCCCCCCCCCACTGTAACAAGACAAAACACACCTACATCTATATGAGAGCCAAAAAAACCGAAATCACTTACTCGCTCCATCCGTCGGTTGTCCTCGAGTTGACGTCTGAATCTGATTGTCATTGCCAAGAGCCTGACTCAATGGCTACACAACTATTCTCACCGCCACCACGTGGCACTGGGACCAGCACTCAGATTGAGATCCCGAGGCGACATTCGTCTCGGATAACATATCATCAATGTGCTGTACAACATTCGCAAGAATGTCTCTTCTTTCGATATTAACTTGAACTAAGAAAACAAATAAAATTCGCTCACGCGGGAAAGCAGCAGCCATTTTCACACTCAATCTTGTTTACCGTAAGGAAAGCTATTTGAATATTCCAAGTAAATGATGGCGTATTTTTAAAATGTAAAACTCATGATTTGAGCTCATGCTGTATTTGATTGCAAATATGCAAATAAAACTTACAATTGATTATCCTACTCCTATGTGAAAAAGTCAACAAATAGGAATAATTTAGTTTCGCATTTGCAGGGTCAGTCTCATGTCACGCCGTTGCTGGACCGACGCTTGAACAGGGGACGTAACAAATGTTAAAATAATGATCATCAATTTGTTATCTCCCGTAACTCTGCATATTTTTATCGACAGCAACATTGCGTCGGGCCGATGTCGGGGTTTATTACGTACATTTGCCGAGTCAAAATGGTATCGGCGCGACAACGGACGACGACACACGACATATGACGACGTCACCCGACTGAAATCGTCAGTCGGCCGACGAAAGCTTGCTAGCTGGGTTCTCGTAGCGTGCACCGTGCATCCGGCGTGCACCGTGCATCCGGCGTGCACCGTGCATGGAGCTTTTTCGTAACGTGCACCGTGGATCACCGTGCATGGCACTTTTGGCCTCAACGTGCACGTGCACAGACCCCCCCCCCCCCCCCCCCCATGATGACCCTCGTAGAACGTCGGTATTCTCAAACTGAAAAAGAGGCCCTAGCACTCGTTTGGGCATGCGAGAGATTTCATCAGTATCTCTTCGGAATGGATTTCATTCTTGAAACTGATCACAGACCGCTGGAGTTCATTTACTCAAAACGTTCAAAACCGTCTGCGCGCATAGAAAGATGGGTTCTCAGGTTACAGAACTATCACTTCACGGTCCAGTTCAAACCTGGTGCCCAAAACATAGCAGATCCGTTATCACGTTTAGTGAAGCATGATGAACGTAGCCGCAGGCAGACTCAAAATCCAGCTGAAGAATACATTTCTTTTGTCGCACACACTAGCGAGGGCCCCAAAGGGGGGGGGGGGTGGTGGGGGGGGGGGGTGTATCATCACGATCACAGGAAGAGAAATTTTAGCTTTCACGATCACAGTTACCTTGATTTTTGTTTTCACGATCACAAACACCTTGACGAATAGAGGATCATAGAGTGATACAGCTGTGAAAAATGTACGTTGAAAATAAAATGCTTTGCAATAATGCCCATCACGATCACGATCACGAGACTTGATTTTGTTGTCATCACGGATCACGGGCAAAGTCCCATCACGATCACAGAAATGGAAATTTCAGCAATCACGGTCACAGAAAGGTCAAAAAACGCCAATCACGATCACGATTTTAAACCCTTTGGGGCCCTCACTAGCGTTCCATCTGCATTGACGATGCAGGAACTAGAAGAGGCGTCAGAAATTGACACAGAAATCATTGCGCTGAGGCAGTGCATTCAGACAGACGGTTGTAGGCAGAACTGTCCAAACCAAACATACAAAGCACTCAAAGATGAGTTCACTTGTTTTGGCAAGCTAGTGCTTCGAGGTTGTAGGATTGTCATTCCACATGCATTCCGACATCGCGCCATGAAAATAGCCCATGAAGGTCATCAAGGCATAGTGAAGACCAAAGAGAGATTGCGAAGCAAGGTCTGGTGGCCAGGAATTGATCACGACACAGAAAAACAGATCAAGGCATGTCACGAATGCCAAATTGTTAGCCAGCCAGCACCACCTGAACCACTGAAGTGTAGGAAATTCCCGGACGGTCCTTGGGAAGATCTAGCCATTGACATACTCGGACCGCTTCCGACTGGAGAGTCCATTTTCGTTGTAGTTGATTACTACAGTCGTTTTTTTCGAAACGGTCGTTCTGAGGTCCGCTGTAACGAAGCAGATCATTCAAGCGTTAGACAACATTTTCACAACACATGGTTTGCCCGTTACCCTCACTTCTGACAACGGACCTCAGTTCGTTTCTGAGGATTTCTCCCAGTACATGCAAACGAACAACATTGTGCACATCCACACGACACCGTTGTGGCCACAAGCCAATGGCGAAGTAGAGCGTCAAAACAGAACTCTCATGAAAGCCATTAAGATTGCACATTCAGAAGGCAAAGATTGGAAACGGGAGCTCAACACATTCCTGTTTGCGTACCGCACTACAACACATCAAACAACAGGAGTTAGCCCCGCATAACTATTGTTCAAACGTAAGCTCCGAAGCAAGTTACCTGAGATTGACCGAGACACAAAAACAACACTCGATGTCGATGAGTCAGTTTGCGACCGAGACAAATTGAAGAAAGAACAAAGGAAAGAGTATGCGGACACAAAACGAAATTCACAGACATTAGAAACAAGTGTTGGGGACGAAATCTTACTTCAGAAAAAGAAACTAAACAAGTTCAGTACTCAGTTTGAACCGGAACCACACAAGGTGATTGAACGGACAGGAACACAGGTCACAGTTGAATCGCCTAGTACAGGTGCAAGGTACAGACGGAACGTATCACACACAAAGCCGTATGTCAGGGAACAGTCATTAGATCTAGATGATTGTGAAAAATACACTGACAATTCTTCAGTTGAAAATGCATCAATTGGAAGCTCTGAAACCGATACACCCGCTGTTCACGTTTCAATGCGTCCGAGACGAATGCCGGAAAAACTACAAGATTGCGTTGTTGGACTCGTTCAACATTAAAGAATCAGAATAATTTGAGTTTATATACGTGTGCTTCTAAAAAGTGAATTTTCATGTATCTGTTTATTCTGTATGGAAACGATTACATGAAACTGTTGCGTGTATTTTAAGGCTCTTCGTTCGATGATTTATTGATGTGGAAATATCAAGATTGTTTAAGTTTTGTTCCAAAAGAAAAGGAGAGATGTAGTGTCCTGTATGCAGACGATGCATCTAACATGTTGGGAATGATCTCCCTTGTTTGACTATTGCATGCTGGTTGTAACCCCGGTGTAACACGAAATTTTTACTCCACGAAAAATTTACTCCTGAGTAAATATTTCGTACGAAATTCTTACTCCGAGTACACTTTTCGTACGAGAAAAGAACTCCCCAAGGCACGAAAAAATTACTCCCTCCACGAAATTTTTACTCCCCATTTTTATATTTAGTCAAGTTTTGACTAAATATTTTAACATCGAGGGGGAATCGAAACGAGGGTCGTGGTGTATGTGCGTGTGTGCGTGTGTGTGTGTGTCTGTGTGTGTGTGTGTGTAGAGCGATTCAGACTAAACTACTGGACCGATCTTTATGAAATTTGACATGAGAGTTCCTGGGTATGAAATCCCCGAACGTTTTTTTCATTTTTTTGATAAATGTCTTTGATGACGTCATATCCGGCTTTTCGTGAAAGTTGAGGCGGCACTGTCACGCCCTCATTTTTCAACCAAATTGGTTGAAATTTTGGTCAAGTACTCTTCGACGAAGCCCGGGGTTCGGTATTGCATTTCAGCTTGGTGGCTTAAAAATTAATTAATGACTTTGGTCATTAAAAATCTGAAAATTGTAAAAAAAAATAAAAATTTATAAAACGATCCAAATTTACGTTTATCTTATTCTCCATCATTTGCTGATTCCAAAAACATATCAATATGTTATATTTGGATTAAAAACAAGCTCTGAAAATTAAATATATAAAAATTATTATCAAATTTTTTTTTTCGAAATCAATTTAAAAACACTTTCATTGTATTCCTTGTCGGTTCCTGATTCCAAAAATATATAGATATGATATGTTTGGATTAAAAACACGCTCAGAAAGTTAAAACGAAGAGAGGTACAGAAAAGCGTGCTATCCTTCTTAGCGCAACGAATACCCCGCTCTTCTTGTCAATTCCACGGGCACTGCCTTTGCCACGGGCGGTGGAGTGACGATGCTACGAGTATACGGTCTTGCTGCGTTCAGTTTCATTCTGTGAGTTCGACAGCTACTTGACTAAATATTGTATTTTCGCCTTACGCGACTTGTTTTTACTTCCAGTAAAAATCTCGTACGCAAAAATGGGATGCTGGCAAAAGGATAATGCCAATAAGTGATCTCGCGCACACGAATGTCGCGCTACCCTCCTTCCACCCCTTCCACCACCAAGACTAACAGGGGACAAGGGAGTAAAAATGTCGTACACCTGGCATGGGAAGTTATATTGCTCGTGTTGGGGTGAAGTAATTTATTCGTTATTTATTCGTCAGGGGAGTAACATTTTTGTACGAAATGTTTACTCGGAACTCACCTGTCTTGGGGAGTAATTTTCTCGTGCAATGGGGGAGTGTTTTTTTCGTAAAGGGAGTAACTTTTTTCGTACGAAATGTTTACTCCGGAGTAAAAATCTCGTGGGAGTAATTTTCTCGTGTTACAGATACATGATTGGAACTCAGAGTTCGGTTGTCCATTACCTCTGTTCTTAGAGAACGTATGGTGTTTGAGTGTGTGCAAGCATGGGCCAAGTAACATACACCAACACTACAATATATAGCTTAGAACCCGATTTGTGTGTCCATTTTATCAGAAATCTCAGAGAAAGAACGTCTGAACCTTCACAAGACCCTGTCGTCAGCACATAACTTCATAGAAGCATCTATATTTGACACTGCCAAGATGCAAGCCGTCACCAGGCTGGAGAAGGCATGGGTCCGATTCCTCAAAGAGGATCTCAAGGCTTTCCTGGAGTAAGCTCGTAAACTTATGTGTTTATGTGTATCCGTGCGCCTGTCTGTCTGTGTATCTGTCTGTCCGTCCGTTCCTCCGTCCGTTCCTCCGTCCGTTCCTCCGTCCGTCTGTCTGTCTGTCTACCCCTCTGTCTGTCTACCTCTCTGTCTTACTCTGTCTGGTTGGTTTTTGTGTTTGTTTGTGTTCCTGCCTCACTATATCAGTCTATTCATGAACGATGAGTTAGGTTAATGACAAAACTCGTTCTGAAAATGTAGTTTACGTTTTTTTCATGCCTCTTTCAAAACTGCCGACAACGAGGCAGTCAGTGACTCAGTTTTAAGAATTTTGGGAAATGCATTAAACCTCGTGCTTGGCCATGAAAAGATGACGAGCGAATGGAGCAATTGAACCGTGATAAAATATGTGTTTGACTCGCCAGTCTCTGTCACGAAGTATGAGAGGTATAGAGCAAAGAAAACGTCTCAAGAGAGATATTTAGGGTAGCGCTTGACAGTACACGTCAATGGAAATGATTGTAACTAAGTTTGTCACTGTAGCTCTGCTATTGCTCAAAGGGACAAAATAAGTATGAGCTCCAAGTATAGACAAAAACTTCTTTATGGTCTCCCATAAATTAATTTATGTTACTCCCTGGTTTGTGTCAGAAATTACTACATTTAAGGGTTTGTTCACGAATTGCCTCCTCTGTCTACTCCACCAGGACTTAACCGCCTTCCACACTCATGCTATGAACAAACGCAAACATCTATATTTCAACATTTGGAGCGTTTGCTCTCCTTAGTTTCTTAACTCTTCACTGGCGCCCTGCCCCGCTTAGTTGTGATTCTGCGATTACTCGTTTTAAGACTTACATCCTGGGTTGTCGGACTGATCTGTTTAAACAGTTGCCGAATTCGAGTCGGTGGAGAGAGTCCTCCCAGCACTGCAGATGCCATTCAGATCACCGTCACAGATCAGGAGGTCCTCATCAAACGACCTCGACCTTGGGTCCGAAGGTAGGTCACCTCCGTTTGACCTTGAATGTAACTACGTCTTCCAAACGCGATACTGAATTTCACTTTTCGCGAGTGGATTTTGCCAAAAATAAGCATGCTGTTGTTTGTTGTTTGAAGCGTTTGTAAATTGTAGGGTGAACTTTGTAGCACTGACACGCGCGCAGCTTATCTTGCTATGAACACAGAACGAAGGGTTCTACGTGTCAGTCAGAATGCAGTGTTCATTTCTCTAACATCATTTTTTCATTGGATATAAAATAGCTTAGATTTGAGGGAATGTATTGGCTTTTTTTGGTTTTCCTGACTGTGCTGTGGAGATGTAGCCTACAATGATGGCTGACAACGTTTTCGGCCATTTCTTTGCCTTACATTGATAAGGATTTTGACGTAGTGTGAAGCGATTGCTTTGCGTATTGACTTTGAACATAACAATTGATGACGTTTTGAGCCATTGCATAACATTACATTGGAAGGTTTTTGACGAAGCGTGAAGCTATTGCTTTGTATCATATTTATGGAAGTGCTATGATCGTTAAAGTGTGTTGTTATTTTTGACTTGTCATGTTCTGATGGATGGTTGCAGCGAGTTTGGTAGTTTAGTTTGGTAGCACAAGGTTAAATAATGTTTGCGTATTTTGTAGTGACGTTGTTTAGCATGATGCCTTTTTTATCTTTTTTTTTCTTTTCTTTTACACATTCTTTGAATCACATTCAGCAATCAACTTTCTTAAGAATCATATTAACCCTGCTAGGACATCGTACTTTTCAGCTCAAAATGCTTTCCTTTCTATCCTGCAGATTGCCCAGCATGAATCCCCTTCTCAAGAGCTTTAATGTATACTGAAATAGGAAGAAAATGCATAGAATTAAATAGTTTCTGTACAAAGCTTCTCACACTGACTAAGCATCGGTGCTTAAAGAAATCATCACATGATCTGTTCTTGTTTTTCTTCTCCCACCACCTTCCCTGCTCTGTTCAAAATAATGGACACAGTACGCATTCACAGGGATTCATTCATGCTACCCATTGTAGTTTAGAATCGTTTTGTAGTTTTCACTGCCTAGTTGATTTTCTGATATTACACGCAATATTTCTACAACGTTAAATTCATTACAACTTTTTATATGAGTCAGCTTTATATTCACTGATTTGTTTTGCATGTTTCTTTAATTTAGATTGCAGCCAATGAGGTAAACGTTTGAGTGTGTGACGTTAACTTGTATACGTCGTGTGCACCTACATTTGATTGATGCGTTGGTTTTGGGAAGCAGTGTATTAATCATAATTATTGTGTGCTTAGTTTTAGTACCAATGTTGTTTGTTTTCTTGGTAATTGTGCGGTTTTATGTGGATTCATTTCCGTAAGGCGAGTCGCTGTTACTTTCGAAATCCTTGTTTTTCCATCCGTTTAAAGGCACAGTAAGCCTCCCGTAAACCATCACAGAGCTCCCCGAGCGTCTACATATAGTACAAGCATACTTCCATTTGAACGCTCACCGAACGGGAACATCCTGGCTGCTTTCTGTCGAGCGTGAGAAATTTTCAAAGAATTTATTTTCGTGGACTTGGTCCTCAACAACAATGGCGCCTCGTTTTGGTGCTGGACGGCTGTTATGAATACCGGAAATCACGCCCGGACAGTAAGCCTCCCGTAAACCATCACAGATACTGTCAGGCTTTTACACACAGTACAAACACCCTTCCATTTGAACGCTCACCAAACGGGAACATCCTAGGTGCTCTACGTAAAGAGCGAGCAATTTTTAAAGAATTGATTTTGCAGATTGTCTCGAACACTTTTTGGACCCATCCTGAACTCAGGTCAAACATGAGTTACTTCCCTTCGGGTCTCATTCTATCGATGTAAACTGGCGATAGCCGTGAATCGATGATTATCAAAATGTTTTTGGACCGTGGTGCGTTTTTGCGCTAGACCTAACTTTTAAAATCTAAATAATAAATTGACAGCTTGTTACACAAACATTTTTTAATCATAAAAGAATTCTTTTTCATCAAGACAAGATCAGTACAATTCGAAGTTGTGAAAGTTTGAAAAAAGAAAAGCCCGGAACCAGGGTCACGCAAGGGTCGTAGCAGACGACGGTTTATGCATATCGCCGTTCCTCTCAACAGTCAAAAGCCATCGCTAGAGTTCTTGTGAACCACAGCCGTTTGTTTCGTGCATAAAAAAGTGCTATTGTAAATAAGCTCACATCGAGTCGCATTCAAATCTTTCTTTCTTTCTTTATTAGGTGTTTAACGTCGTTTTCAACCATTCAAGGTTATATCGCGACGGTCGCATTCAAATGACTAACTGACGACTACATTGTGAAAAAGGGAAACTGGATCACACGGGTTCACGATGGCTCAGGGGTAGGATAAACCACGCAAAAATCAATTCTTGAAAATTGTTCGCTCTTTACGGAGGGCGCCTGGGATGTTCTCAATCGGTGAGTGTTTAAATGAAAGGGTGTTTGTACTGTGTGTAAAAGCCTGACCGTATCTGTGATGGTTTACGGGAGGCTTACTGTGCCTTTAACCTTATTTCCAATTTTCCTAAGATAATGTTTTTATATTTTTTTTAAACCTTCCTTTAAAAGGGAAAAGGCAGACAAGACGCAAAGAGAATAAAGTAAGAACTTAAGTCTATGGCCATCTAACTGAATACACATTAAGTGAAAAGAACCACGCTATCGTATTTTCCTTTATTTGTTGATAGTTTTTATTTAAATCATTACATATGTTTATGCTTTGGTGCCAGCAACCCATGTATATTTAACCTGGTACTTGTTGCGGGTGAAAAATGGGTTAATGTGGTCCTTATTATGTTTATATTAGTACTAAGTGCACACATGCATATTACACTTGCATCTAATGTCTATTCTATAACTTTCAACGGATGAAAAGTATTCTGCCTTTAAACAAGTTATACTCGGTTAGTATAATAATTTTAACAAACTGTTAAAAACCAGTCTGACATGCTTTACTGTCTAACTTTGTGTCCTGCCACCGCTGAAATGTACCTTTTGTTTATGCACGCGTGTAACACCTTCAAGATTTACATTTATGCATTGTGTGTACATGTCCAAGAGCTGTAGTCATGACGGAAGCACAGTGTTTCATATTGACAAGTTTTGCTGGCCCGTAAATACGCAAGTTTTGCACATTGCTCTTTTGTTTTCGGCACGAACACATGTAACTTAAGCTTTCTGTGGCCGTTTGTTTCTTATTCTCGTCTTCTCAGACCTTGTATGTCTTTTAATCGTTTGGTGTTATTTCTCTTTAGGTTATTTGAAGTATGCGGCGCGTGCTTGATTTTGTGTGTGTTTGCGTATGTGCGTTTGTGACTTTAGGATCTTTTCAACGGTGAACATTCTTGATTGGGTTGAGTCTGCTAAAGTACTAAAGCTTGTCTTGTTTCTTTCCTG
The DNA here is from genome assembly GCF_037325665.1 of Littorina saxatilis. Lineage (NCBI taxonomy): Eukaryota > Metazoa > Mollusca > Gastropoda > Littorinimorpha > Littorinidae > Littorina > Littorina saxatilis. The sequence goes on from NC_090261.1 coordinate 24,449,400, forward strand.
AACATCTAAAAGAGCTCTATTGTCGACTGTTTACCTTATCTTGCGGGCTGATGCGGCCATGAAAGAATTCTGTTGGATCTTTCCTATTAAGGATCAGTGAAAATAAATGTGACTAATTTATTTTTAGTCCAAATGTTTGGAACTTTTACATTCCCAGCTCGCGCTATCCACAAAAAAAGTACTTCTGGTGGATATGGCACTAATCTTCCCGTAGAAGATTAAATCTAGCTTTACTGTATGGAAGGTTCCCCAAAGTTAGCGATGGGTATAGTTTGTTTCTGTTTTCAACATGAAGGACTGATCTGTTTAAGGCTGAGACGTAGAGGTATACTGGCTCGAGTTTGTGCAAGAGAATTTATATTTGATATTATGTACAAATACTGCGCTTTAATTGTGAACAAAGATTCTTGTACTATATGAATGCATGTGTTCCTCCGTACCTTCGCCTGGTAACTTTTGCATCATTTGCCATAGTCATTAAAATATTAAATGTAACTGTGGTGTTTCTTGTTCAGAGATATTTTTGGTAGAATTCAGCAACTATATTCTTGTGCACCATAACCACTGTGTCAAAAGTGTACGGTAGAATTTCAGTTTGCTTGCTGTGGTACGCACACTTTCACGCAGGGCACGCTGTACGCAAATTCCTCCTTGCGACTTGGCCCTGAGATTTCTGAATAATTGTATGGGTTTTTTTTTCTTCATGGATCAGATTGAGACCTTGACAATGGATTTAATGAGCATTCTGTCTATGTAATCAGTGCAGTAGAAGGCTTGAGTATACTTGACATGTCTATTTCCCTTTCTGTAAAACCATGAACGACATTGATGTCTGGCGGTTATTTAAAATCATATTAGAATGTTGATAAAAAAAAAAGATACTACGCCCAAGATTGAAAAATAACACCTTTTTTTTCAGAATGTGGAGGACAGAGCCTTCTAGGCTTAACTGAAGATGCTCAATGTTAATGGTCATATCACACACACACACGCACACGCATGCACGCACACACACGCAGGCACACACACACACGCAGGCACACACACACACAATCAATCAATCAATCAATGCAACCCTCACCTCTTTCCTCTCAAAGGGTTCCAGGGTCTGCGGCCTCGGAGCGCGCCAAACGCCTGCAGAAAGCTCTGATCCTCGCGGAAGACATAGACGACGAGCGGCGAGCAGAGAAGAAGCGGGAGGCCCTGGAGAAGCGGAAAGAGATGGAGAGAGAAAGGAGAAAGGCCATCAAGGCGGCCTACGCCAGGCAGAAAGAGGCCCAGAAGAAGAAAGTCGGAGTGCAGAGTGCGGTAAGATGTTGTTTGTTAGATGTTGGAGATGGTGTTCTGGTGAAAAAAGTGGAGGGTCGGGGGAGGGTTGGGGAGAGGATGTGGGGGGAGACAGAAATACAGATAGAATGTTGGTCATACAAAGAATATAATTGTATACTGTGGAAGGTCTATAGAAGGTGGTGGTGAGAGGAGACAGCCAGACAGAGTGAAATGTTGTCATAAAAAGAATATATCTATTATGGAAGGTCTATGGAAGGTGGGGTCGGGAGGAGACAGATAGAAAGTTCGTCATACAGAGAATATATTTATATCATAGAAGGCCTGTGTAAAAAAAAACAAGTCGCGTAAGGCGAAAATACAACATTTAGTCAAGCTCAGTCGAACTCACAGAATGAAACTGAACGCACTGCATTTTTTCACAATGACCGTAGTCCGCCGCTTGTGCAAAACGGAGTGAAACTGACGAGCCTGTTCAGCGCTGTAGTGGTTTCGCTGTGCTGCATAGCACGCTTTTCTGTACCTCTCTTCGTTTTAACTTTCTGAGCGTGTTTTTAATCCAAACATATCATATCTATATGTTTTTGGAATGAGGAACCGACAAGGAATAAGACGAAATTGTTTTTAAATCGATTTCGGAAATTTAATTTTGATCATAATTTTTATATTTTTAATCTTCAGAGCTTGTTTTTAATCCAAATATAACATATTTATGTTTTTGGAATCAGAAAATGACGAAGAATAAGATGAAATTGTTTTTGGATCGTTTAATAAAAAAATAATTTTAATTACAAGTTTCCGATTTTTAATGACCAAACTCACTCATTAGTTTTTAAGCCACCAAGCTGAAATGCAATACCAAACCCCGGCCTTCGTCGAAGATTGCTTTGCCAAAATTTCAATCAATTTGATTGAAAAATGAGGGTGTGACAGTGCCGCCTCAACTTTTACAAAAAGCCGGATATGACGTCATCAAAGGTATTTATCGAAAAAATGGAAAAAAACTTCCGGGGATATCATTACCAGGAACTCTCATGTCAAATTTCATAAAGATCGGTCCAGTAGTTTAGTCTGAATCGCTCTACACACACACACGCACAGACAGACAGACACACACACACACACACACACACACACACACACACATACACCACGACCCTCGTCTCGATTCCCCCTCTATGTTAAAACTTTAGTCAAAACTTGACTAAATGTAAAAAAGGACAAAACAGATAGATAGACAAAAAGACAGACGGACAGACAAAGTAATTTACAAAGAGGTACTAAAGACGTGAATTTCGGGTTTGCCTTTGTGTCGTGAACATAACAACTCAATTGTGCTTTTCTCACTAAGACGTGTACTCTTTTGTGTTGCAGAAAACAGAGAAGAGTGGAGGAGCGGAAGGGGGGGAAGGGGAGGGTGCAGACGCGGTGGATGGGGAAGAAAAAGAGAAGAAAAGTGTCACCTATCAAGATCTCTCCAGTAACAGACAGTGAGTTACACTTTCTCTCATTTTTATCGTATTTTTAGTGGTCTATCATAGCCAACGTTCCTTGGTTCGTTTGTTCTTTGGTTCCTTATTTTACTAGTCATTTTGTTCTGAGAGGATCATTTTTTTGAGTCACTTGAGAAAAAGTGACTCTATGTAATCGGTCAGTGTTAGTCTGTCCGGCCGGCCGTCCGTAGACACCACCTTAACGTTGGACTTTTCTCGGAAACTATCAAAGCGATCGGGCTCATATTTTGTTTAGTCGTGACCTCCAATGACCTCTACACTTTAACGATGGTTTCGTTGACCTTTGACCTTTTTCAAGGTCACAGGTCAGCGTCAAAGGAAAAATTAGACATTTTATATCTTTGACAAAGTTGATCGGATGTGATTGAAACTTTGTAGGATTATTCTTTACATCAAAGTATTTACATCTGTAGCCTTTTACGAACGTTATCAGAAAAACAAGGGAGATAACTAGCCTTTTCTGTTCGGCAACACACAACTTAACGTTGGGCTTTTCTCGGAAACTATAAAAGTGACCGGGCTCAAATTTTATGTGAACGTGACTCATTGTGTTGTGAATAGCAATTTCTTCCTGTCCATCTGATGCCTCATATAATATTCAGAACTGCGAAAGTGACTCGATCGAGCGTTTGCTCTTCTTGTTAATCACGCAATTGTTTTGTGTCTGTGTCTGTGTCTGTGTCTGTCTGTGTCTGTCTGTGTTTCTGTGTCTGTGTCTGTGTCTGTGAGTGTCGTATGTATGTGTTTGTGTCTGTGTGGGTCTTTGTGTCTTTGTCTGTGTTAGTGGGTTTTTTGTGTGGGGAAGGGTCGTTTATTCAATGATGATTTGACTGAGAATGATTTAACATTGATCTGTGTCTTAATGTATGTGTATTCAGGGTGATGTCGATGTTCCGCAAGTACCTGACAGAACAGGACAGCACCAAAGAGGTGCAGAACCTCATGCATTTCAACCAGGAGATCGAGACCTACTTCGGCGCCAAGGACACTAAGCAGAAGAAAGATACCATGGCTTCACATATATTCAAGTAAGATAGACACTATAGATAATTGGTGGCTTGTTGGCATACCAGTATTTTTGTTGGTCCGAGGGGACCATATCGTCTTTTGTTTTATCTCTTTCGACCAATGCCGAATCGGTTCGAGTGTTTTTGTGTGTGTTTACTTTGACTGTTTTTAGTGTCATATGTCATCGTCTCTCTATTGCGAGCCAAAAATAAAAATGAAAATAAAGATAATAAAGTTGTATTGAATTGAATTGAATTGAATTATGGCAGAACGTACCTAGAGCCACAAGCAAAGAAGTTCACGCAGTCTAAAACAAGTCGCGTAAGGCGAAAATACAACATTTAGTCAAGCTCAGTCGAACTCACAGAATGAAACTGAACGCATTGCATTTTTTCCGCAAGACCGTACACTCGTAGCATCGTCTGTCCACCGCTCGTGGCAAAGGCAGTGAAATTAACAATCCAGAAAAGCGCGGGAGCGGTTGCGCTGAGGAGGATAGCACGCTTTTCTATATCTCTGTTCTTTTTAACTCTCTGAACGTGTTTTTAATCCAAACATATCATATCTATATGTTTTGGGAATCAGGAATGGACAAGAAATAAGATGAAATTGTTTTCAAATCGATTTCGGAAATTTAATTTTAATCATAATTTTTATATTAATTATTTTTAATTTTCAGAGCTTGTTTTTAATACGAATATAACATATTTATATGTTTTTGGAATCAGAAAATGATGAAGAATAAGATAAACGTAAATTTGGATCGTTTTATATAAAAAAAAATTATTACAATTTTTAGATTTTTAATGACTAAAATAATTAATTAATTTTTAAGCCTCCAAGCTGAAATGCAATACCATAGTCCGACCTTTGTCGAAGATTGCTTGGCCAAAATTTCAATCAATTTTTATTGAAAAATGAGGGTGTGACAGTGCCGCCTCAACTTTTACAAAATGCCGGATATGACGTCATCAAAGACATTTATCGAAAAAATGAAAAAAAACGTCTGGGGATATCATACCCAGGAACTCTCATGAAAAATGTCATGAAGATCGGTCCAGTAGTTTACTCTGAATCGCTCTACACACACACACACACACACACACACACACACACACACACCACGACCCTCGTCTCGATTCCCCCCTCTATGTTAAAACATTTAGTCAAAACTTGACTAAATGTAAAAACACCCAACAAACGCTTGAACATATTATAATGTAAGAATACAAAGGGAATTCCATGTTTGTGTATCTTACCTTGAGGCCAACAGCGAAGAAGTTCACGCAGACGAACGAGCGCATCACGCAGAAAAACACTCAAAGTAAACATAACAAAACAACCTGTACAGATTATAATGTAAGAATTCAAAAGGAACTAAATGTTTGTGGCAGAACGTACCTCGAGCCACAAGCCAAGAAGTTCACGCAGACGAACGAGCGCATCGTGCAGAGACTGAGCGCAGAGAAGGAGCGACCCAAGACTGGCACACTCAGGGAGCTACAGCGCTTCGTTCTGTCCAAGGTGGAGGAGACTTTCAAGGAGTTCCTCGCTGTGAGTTACATCAGCTTTTTTCTCTTGAGGGTGTATAGTGGAACCCCCCCCCCCCCCTTTTAAGACCTCCAACAATCTGAGAAAGTAAGGCCTTAAAAAGGGCGGAGTCTTAAAATGGGGGTACATTTGTAGAGATTATGAACAAAAAGTCTAAGAAAACAGGGTCTTGAAAGGGAGGGAGTCTTGAATTGGGGGGTCTTAAAGGGGGGTTCCACTGTATTGAGTTGATATATGCTGCGTAGCTACAGCAAGCTCCCTCTTCGTGTGTTTTTCTCCTGATATTTTTGCCTTGTTCATCAGTATTTGCTTTATTTGTTCGTTTTTCGTCGAATTCCTGATAAACTTTGTCCATGCATTGTGATTGTCTTGTATTGTATCCCGGTGCGGCTAGTGTCTCCGTCAGCAAAATGATACGACTGATTGTTGACTGCTTGCTGAACCATACGCGAAAATACGATACATAGCTCTTTTTCGTTGAGAAACTGAGAACAACATTAAAGCTGCAAAATCCCTCTCTTGTCATTTTCCTCTTCCTCCTCTTTTTCCTTCTCCTGTTCTTCTTCTGTTTCATTTATCCGACGATCAGAGAGGGGAAGGGATATTATTTGAGGAAGAGATATCCTCTCGACCTGCTCCATAAAATAATTGACACTATTTGCTTGATCGAGAAAAGAGACCATAAGGTAAGGTGAGATGTTGGATATTGGATGTATGATATTTTCGAGTCAGCTAATAGAATGGTCATCAGAAAGTCCCTTTGTCTTTTCGTTCAGCGCCAATCGGAGGAGTTTGGGATCAACCCGGCAGACCTGGCCAGCATGTCACAGGCAGAGCTTGCCATGAGGATGGGCTCTGACCAGGCGCTCTTCGCGGGATGGCAAAAGGCCGGCAACAAGGGACAGAGCAGAGGCAAGGTACAGTGCTCGGAGTTTTCTCTATCTTCTTTCACTTTTGGCTTATGAGGGTATAAAGTTTGAGTCACTGATGATGTTGGTTTTATAGGGTAAGCTGGAGACAAAACACTTGTGTGCTTTGAAAGCTGCTTTGACTTTGAATATGTCTTTCATATTGAATATGTGTTCGCCTCTACCCGCTCTGTCCTCGAGCTCTGTCTGTCTGTCTGTCTGTCTGTCTGTCTGTCTGTCTGTCTCTCTCTCTCTCTCTCTCTCTCTCTCTCTCTCTCTCTCTCTCTCTCTCTCTCTCTCTCTCTTAATTTCGCGTAACTCTAAAACCATGACTCGACACTTTCGCTGTAAACTCTCTCTCTCTCTCTCTCTCTCTCTCTCTCTCTCTCTCTCTCTCTCTCTCTCTCTTAATTTCGCTTAACTCTAAAACCGTGACTAGACACTTTCGCTGTAAATTCTCTCTCTCTCTCTCTCTCTCTCTCTCTCTCTCTCTCTCTCTCTCTCTCTCTCTCTCTCTCTCTCTCTCTCTCTCTCTCTCTTAATTTCGCTTAACTCTAAAACCATGACTCGACACTTTCGCCGTAAACTCTCTCTCTCTCTCTCTCTCTCTCTCTCTCTCTCTCTCTCTCTCTCTCTCTCTCAATGATAGAAAACGTAAAGAAACAATTAAAGACAGAACTCAAACACCACACACAAACAAAGTTTGACAAACTTAACGAGACATTACATGCTCAGCAAAAACAAATAAGCAAAATCCAGAAAGAAAATCATTTTCTAAAATCAGAAATTGGCGAATTGAAAAAGATTCTCAAAACTCAGAGGCTGAAAAACAAAGACATACAGGCACCTGAAAAGGAATCTCCAAAAGATAACACTACAACAGACACTCCTTCCAGCGTGCAAGATTCCTCCAACAATATTAGCAGCCCTGTGAAACTGGCCAACATGTTCGCTGCTTTAACAGAGATGGACACTGAACATTCTACTATAGACGTGACTGCACCCTCATCACCTACACAACCACCAACATCCCATGAAACATCTGAAAATTCATCCAAAAGCCCTTCAAAAAACATGAAATCTCTGGCCGACTCAGCCACTCGTACCAAGACTTCAAATCCTGGCCCCAGACAGCAAGCGCCTCACCAGGACCAGACCCCCAGACAGCGCTTGGCGGAGTTCAGAGTTGCGTTTGACACAACGCATGTCCTACTTGGCGACTCTGTCCTCCGTCCGGTCAGACCGGACTTGTTGTTTCGGGAGAGACAGACCGAGAATCTCAGCGTGCCTGGCCTCAGTGTGGATGACCTTATGCACTGGATGAGTCACATTCCCCAGTGCAAACAAGTACAACTTGTCATCGTCCACATTGGGGTAAATACCTGCTGGGCGAACACGATCACCGAAAGCCTATGGACCAGATGCGTCAAACTTACAAAAAAAACATTCCCACACGCACGTGTTCTCTTCTCGGGGATCGTCCCTCCCCGAGGAGAACACATTGTAAAGAAGTCCGTGCTGACCTCAAACCATGCTCTTGCCGGAGTGTGTGACAGAGAAGGTGTGACATTTGTGGACCACACAACCACATTCTGCACTGGAAACGGTGCCCCTCGCAAAGCGCTGTATCGTGACGCACTTCACCCTAGCCAACAGGGCACCAGCCGACTGGCATGCAATATAAAGTATGCCTGCCTGCCTCGCCAACCGGACCAGCAGAGCCTTGGACGACGCAGGACTCTTCTGGAGTCCCCAACTTTGGTGCCGGGGTCGGACTATCCCCCTGAGCACCAACGGCTGTCCTTTCAGCAACAGCCGAGGCAAACGAATTTGCCCCCCCACTTCCCTCAACAGCAAAAACCTCCAACAATGCCCAATCGATCCAACAGCACCAAAAACGATCGCCACATCCAAGGGCCAGGACGTCAGACCACATCCCCCTCGCCACCTCCCTACCGCTGGCACTACGAGCAGCGTCAGGGTCAACTGAGGCCTCAGCTCTCCTTGCCATTCCCCTACGGCTGGCACAGCGAGCAGCATCTGGGTCAACAGAGGTCTCAGTCCCCCTTGCCACCTCACGACGGCTGGCACAGCGAGCAGCATCAGGGTCAACGGAGGTCACAGCCCCCCTTGCCATCCCCCTACGGATGGCACGGCGAACAGCAACAGGGTCAACAGAGGTCGCCCCCTTCACTCTTCCCCGCCCACCATGGCCAGCCTGTGCTCCCTCCGTGGTACTGCTATGACCCAGCAGTCCCGCGATACACACAGCCCCTCTTTCATAGTAACAGCCGCATAACTGAAGGAACATTTGTCTAATCATTTAAAAGGACAGAATATCACCAAGTGTGTGTGTGTGTGTGTGTGTGTGTGTGTGTGTGTGTGTGTGTGTGTGTGTGTGTGTGTGTGTGTGTGTGTGTGTGTGTGTGTGTGTGTGTGTGTGTGTTAGGCAAACTTAAATTCAACAACAATACAAGTGTTGTGGATATGTTTGATTATACATAATGGCCGTATTACTATAAATTAGAAACAAAAACTAAGGTGTTCTTACCGCCTTAAAGTGAGCAAAATAACGTTGTTGCAGAGGAAACGCTTGAAGTTTTGAAAGACAGAGAGTTTGGTCACAAACTGACAATTCATTCTTCAAAGTATATTAGCAGTGACTGATTATTCTTTTAGGTCTACAGCGTGTGCTTAAAGGCAATTATGCAAGTGAATCTGTGAATATTCTTAATTAAGCTTTCCTTGCACTCTTGAGAATCAGAACTCTATTACAACTGATGATTGTGTCGATACATTTTGTGAAGCCAAAAAACGCTCAGAGTTGAATCAGTTACTGATGATTCTGATCTGATACTGTGTCCGCTATTATCAAGTTGGGACTGTGTGAAAGCCCTCCATTCTCGTCATTCATCTTCGCGTGTCATTAACGTGACTACTGGTGTTTCAGTTATTCACTGTCGGGTCATTTTACTCGTTGAATTTGAGTTAATCTGCTCTGGTTAATTCTTGTTACTCTTAAGTCTACTTATTTCTCTTTGTGTAAAGTAGTGTAGCCTTTTTTTCTCTCTTTGTTTTGTCTTTCGTTTGAGTTTGACACCAAGTGTTAAACTCCATTGGTCGCATCTCTGTGTGTATCTGTGTATAGTATAATTCAATATTTTCTCCTTATCGATTATTGATTACTTTTGCTGTTTTAAAGTAATTTTGATTTTATTCTTTTTTTTTCTTTTTTTCTTTTCTTCTTAAAACGTGAAAACACTGTTTTGAGATTTATCATGAGTAATTCTTCTACCTCATGGCCCACAAAAGAGGGTCTTCGTATTGGACACCTTAATATAAACCATGCAATTAATAAATTACACGAAGTTTCCACCATGCTTTTAAACTCAGGAACACATTTTCATGTTATGGGGTTTACAGAATCAAGACTATCTGACACGATTTCGGATTCTGAGGTTTGTGTTCCAGGTTACAGTGTTGTACGCAGAAACCCCCAACAATGTAAAGAAACTGGATTGCTTGTGTATATAAGTGAATCATTGACCTACACACGTTTAACACATTTAGAACAGTTTGTGGAATCCGTCTGGATCGAGGTCAAATTAAAAAAGGCACCTCCAATGCTTATTGGTTTCTGCTATAGAAATCCAGCAGAACGTGTAAACTGGACGGACAAATGTTCACATATGTTAGATGCTGCTTTGTTAGAATCAAAAGAAACCATTCTCTTAGGAGATTTTAACATTGATTTATTAAAACAAAATAAACCATGGTTAGATATGTTCAACCTTTATGATCTCAAACAAGTCGTGAACACCCCTACTAGGGTTACTGCATCTACAAGCACTTTGATAGATCATGTCTATGTTTCTAACACCCGTAACGTTGCAGAAGTTTGTGTTCCAACCAGCGGCTGTAGTGATCATTTTCCTGTTTGTCTCACGTGGTCAAGAAAGGGTGTAAAAATCCCCAAAGTTGGTCACAAGACAGTAAAGTACCGCTCCTTTACTAAATTTAACGAGAACGCTTTTCTTGTAGACTTAAGTAATTCTTCTCTCTCTGATGTTTATAATTATACGGATCCTGATGATGCAATAACACACTGGATAAATGTCTTTACAGAAATATACGATAAACATGCCCCGTGGAGAATTAAGAGAGTCAAGCAAATAGTAAAACCTAAATGGTTTGATACTGAATTACAAGATGCTATTGGCCATCGTGATTTCTTAAAATCAGTTGGCAAGGAAGCAGAGTATAGAGAACAGAGAAATAAAGTAAACTCACTTAAACGAACAAAAAAAATTAAGTACTTTCATGACCTAGCGTCATCAAAGCAAAATTCAAAGAATATATGGAAAGCAATAAATGAACTTACAAATAAAACGATTGCCAGTCATTCAAGTTGTGTAAAGGACATATCCCCTGATGATTTAAACACGCATTTTTGAGTCACTTGAGAAAATGTGACTCTATGTAATCGGTCAGTGTTAGTCTGTCCGGCCGGCCGGCTGTCCGGCCGGCCGGCCGGCCGTCCGGCCGGCCGTCCGTAGACACCACCTTAACGTTGGACTTTTCTCGGAAACTATCAAAGCGATCGGGCTCATATTTTGTTTAGTCGTGACCTCCAATGACCTCTACACTTTAACGATGGTTTCGTTGACCTTTGACCTTTTTCAAGGTCACAGGTCAGCGTCAAAGGAAAAATTAGACATTTTATATCTTTGACAAAGTTCATCGGATGTGATTGAAACTTTGTAGGATTATTCTTTACATCAAAGTATTTACATCTGTAGCCTTTTACGAACGTTATCAGAAAAACAAGGGAGATAACTAGCCTTTTCTGTTCGGCAACACACAACTTAACGTTGGGCTTTTCTCGGAAACTATAAAAGTGACCGGGCTCAAATTTTATGTGAACGTGACTCCCAGTGACCTCTACACTTTGACGTCTGCTTTGGTGACCTTTGACCTTTTTCAAGGTCACAGGTATGTCTTGAAGGAAAAAAATTGAAATATCATATCTCTGAAACTATTCATCGGATTTGATTCAAACTTTATAGGATTATTCTTTACATCAAATTATTTACATCTGTATTGTGTTGTGAATAGCAATTTCTTCCTGTCCATCTGATGCCTCATATAATATTCAGAACTGCGAAAGTGACTCGATCGAGCGTTTGCTCTTCTTGTTCTAAAATAGCTGAAAAAATTATTACAAATGACAAATCCAATTTGAACAATTTGAAAGTGTTAGAAGAATATTGTGAGTCGAAACAAGTTTCAAGTCAAGCGAATATTCCTCTACTTAAAGTACCTGAAGTTTTTTACGCACTTACACACCTTAAGCAAACAGGCTCCCGGGGAATCGACGGCCTCGATGGTAGGATTCTTAAATTGTCAGCCCCTGTAATTTCTGAAACACTCACTTACCTTTATAATCTTTGTTTAGACAAAAATTATTTCCCAGTCGCCCTGAAACAGGCTAAAGTCATTCCTCTGTTTAAATCAGGTGATAAAAAAGACCCATCAAACTATAGGCCAATTTCAATATTGTCTGTTTTATCAAAACCACTTGAAAAACACATTAACAAACATATTCTAATGCATCTTAACCAAAACAATTTACTTCACCCTAAACAATCGGGTTTTAGAGCTAACCATTCCTGCCATACTGCCTTAGTTTCTCTTGTTGATCAATGGCTGGAGAAAATAAACGACAATGAATTCTGTGGTGCCATTTTTGTTGATTTTGCTAAAGCCTTTGACGTTATTGATCACACGTTATTACTGAGAAAATTTGCATTGTATGGCGTCGGAATCGAAACTGTCAAACTTATTAGTTCATTTCTCACCGGCAGACAACAGACTGTACTAACAAACGCCTCGGCGTCGAGCATGCAAGAAGTAAAATACGGTGTACCACAAGGATCGGTTTTAGGACCCCTCCTCTTCTCTATATACATTAATGACCTCCCCCTACATATTCAAAATGTATGTGAACTTTTTGCAGATGACACCACAATTCACTCCAGCAACACAAATGTAACTCGCTTATCAGAATCACTTCAAAGGAGTTTAAACCAGTTGACAGAGTGGACTGAACTAAACCATATGTCTCTTAACCCAAAGAAAACCAAATATATGGTCATAACAACAAGACAAAAACGCCAGAATATTTGTTCAGCTGGTCCTGCTTTAATGATAGATGGTGAAATAGTGGAAAAAGTCGACCATCACAAACTGCTGGGTGTTAATATCGATAACAACTTGTCTTGGTCAACCCACATAGAGCAACTTAGTAAAGTGGTGTCTAAGAAAGTGTATCTCTTATCTAGAATTAAACACTTCCTGAACTGCCAAACCAGAAAGTTATTCTTCATTGCTCATATTCAATCTGTTATTGATTACGCATCCACTCTATGGGACTCCGCAAGTGAAAATTCCTTAAAACCACTCAGCAGATTACATAAAAGAGCGCTAAAAGTAGTATTACTAAAGCACACTACCCTCACAGAGTTAGACTACATACATTTAGGGATCTTACCTCTAAAGTCAAGACTGCTTTTTAACAAAGGAATCTTTATGCATAAAATCATATCCGAAACTCTACCCCAAACCATTTGTTCAAAGTTCTCTTTGAAGAATTCACACCACCTTATGAAATTTAACACTCCTCTTCCTAGGATAGACTTATTTAAGTCTAGTCTAGTTTATTCAGGTGGCCGTCTCTGGAACGCTCTTCCGAATGCCTTACGGGAAGCTACCAGCACAGATTCTTTCAAAAACAAATATATATCCCATTTAATGAAAATAGTATATTCTTGATTGTTATGTCCTTTGGGACACAGTCACTCACTTTTGATTTATTGTTTTGTTCACGAAATTATGATGTTCTGCATAATATCCATTGTCTTACAGAGTTGATGTACTATTGCATATAGTATTCTGACTCTAATTGACTTGCAAATTTTTACATTGCACCTTGTCATGAACATCTTTGGGACACAGTCACTCACTTTTGATTTATTGTTTTGTTCACGAAATTATGATGTTCTGCATAATATCCATTGTCTTCCAGAGTTGATGTACTATTGCATATAGTATTCTGACTCTAATTGACTTGCAAATTTTTACATTGCACCTTGTCATGAACATTTATAAACTACAATGTTTCATATAATGCACTTATGTACATAAACTTATACTGTTTTACTAATTATGTAAGTATGTAGTAGTAGTTATTATAGTAGATTTAGTCCCTCTTTAGGGCGAGGGCCAGATGCAAAAAAGTATACCAATGCTTATTCTGTTACCCTCGTAAAATAAAGAATTGTCATTGTCATTGTCATTGTCATTGTCTCTCTCTCTCTCTCTCTCTCTCTCTCTCTCTCTCTCTCTCTCTCTCTCTCTCTCTCTCTCTCTCTCTCTCTCTCTCTCGCGCTCTCTCTCGCGCTCTCTCTCTTAATTTCGCGCTAAGCTAAAACTCTTTTCCTTCTTTTTTTTGCCTGATGTTTTCGTTCGTTATTTTGTTTTTCCGACCTTTTTCAACAAATGTTCTGCTTTTGTTCGCACTTAATTTTTTTCCTACTAATTTTCATTTTTGTTAATTTTTGCTCACAGTTTTTCTTGTTTGACACACTTTTGCATTTTATAGATTTTCTACAGGATGGTCATATTTTATATCGTGGAAGTTGTAAGTCACTTGTGCACACCTTCAGTGTTTATCGTGGTGTTTGTCAACACTCTGTACATAGCAGCAGCCACTGTAGACGGTTGACAGTGCGATGGCTTTATAGTGGGTTTGTTACACGTCTGATGGATGGATATGTGAAAAACGGCCAACTTTTGGATCCGTTGAAGTAGTGGTAGTAGAGAGGTGTTTTATGGTACAGGTTTGGTAGCTCTCTGCACGGATCAGGGGATAATATCTTCTTTTCAGCATTCTGAGCGCGTTTTTCTCTTTGCGTGGCGTGAATCAGGGCACTTTCACTATGATGGACGTTCATTTTATGTCCGTTGAAAAAAATAAGCTCTTTATTCTCGTGTATTGTACCACCCGCGTATACCAGGGAAGAAATCGTTACTGTGTTATAGCACCGACGTTTTGGGAAAAAATGAAAGCAAAAAAAAGCATTGCACTGACGGTAACATTGCTTCACACTCCTGCAATCAGAACAAAGAGGCAGAGAAGAAGAGGAAAGAAGAAGAGGAAAAAGAGAAAGAAGAGCGAGATGCTCGCAACAAGATCGCCACTATGCACTTCACTTCGGTCAAGATCCACGTTTTCGAAGACGGCCACGATGGCCGCTCCACCAAGAGGCCCAGAGGCCAAGGAGGCCAGAAAGGCCAAGATGGAAAAGCTGTCCTGAGCAGGACAGACTCTTACAGTCGCAGGAAAGGCAAGTCTCGTAGGCCTAACGCCATTGAAACGATTCCAGAGATTCAGGAGACTGAGGCGGACGCCAAGGTATTGGATGGAGAGTTGGAGAAGGTTCTGCTTTTGTGGAGTTTGGTTCTAACCTCATATATTCCGCTTGGCGACAGCGTATTGGTTTGGCGGCTGGAGGGACGAAATGTGTTTGGAGTTGGTTTGAAGCATATCAGTACTCATTGTGCTTACAGATACTGACCCGCGCTAATGGCGTTTATGTTATGTTTGCAGCAGTATTTTATTTGAGGATGTGAGAAAAGTGGGACGTCATGCCTGGTGCTTGGTTTGCTGTGAAGGAAATGGAAGGATGGATGAATGGCAGTTGATTCAGCATGCTTTGAAGTGAACCGACATATCGAATGTATGCAATTTGTGGATTGTGCCAGCATATATAAGAACTGTTTAACATGACGGGGACAATCGCAAAGCAAAGGAATATAGAAAACAAAATTGTAAAACAGACATGCATACACAATCACATGCCTTGCTTCTAATATGTGTACGTGTTAATGCGCCCAGGTCCTTAACCTCAGTATAGTCTTGATCAAACCACAGTCGCCTGATAGAAGTTACAAAAACCGTGCCTCCCCACTATCATACCTGCATTGTCACCATTGTTACTCAACAGGCCACCATACCCTTTCAAGCGCCTGTTTCACAGGACGTTGAAAGCAATCATCGAGATACATTACACCCGAAGAAGTTATACCGCTTCTTACCCGACTAATCGAACTAGCTATGCGTGTGTGTGTGTGACTTATCTGTGAATTTCATCTCTGTATATAGTCACTTGTGGCAGATTCTGGACCCTATTCAGGTTTGCCAATAGCTTGTTTGACCCAGTAATTGAACTAGCTGGCGTAAACAACCCTTAGTGCATTGTGTTGTATTGTCTTCATCTTGTTCTGACAGTTTTCTGTATATATCGACTTGGCGTCATGATTATAGTGAGGTGTGTGTGTGTGGAGTAACAGTTTGGCAACTTGTGTGCGATTTACTGTGTAATGAGTAATTGTTTTGATGATGATTGTGAACACCGACGATTACCATCTGTTCGTTCTTTTGCACTTCTGTTTGTAAGGCCAAAAAAAAAAAGGTGTGGTTACGGTAACATAGCCACACAAAAAAATAGGGTAGGAAGGTAGGCAATCACTTTTTTTTTTTAACTTTTTTTTCTAATGTATACAAATTAAACCTACTTGACAGGAAAATAAGTGTGCGACTCGGGCGATTTCGCTTTCATTGCGTTTTCTGCTCTCGTTTTTTTTTTTTTTGGTTTGTTTTTTTTGACAAATGTAATAAAAAAAAGTTATAGGGTCGGCCCCTAAAAATAGGGTAGGTCGGGTTACCGTAACCACACCTATTTTTTTTTAGGCCTAAGTATTCAGGTTCTCCTCGTTTTAATGGTCATGGATGAGAATGAAATTACTTAAAATTTATCACTTATGAATTGAGATGATGATCTGACAGAATACACGCTTTATGTCCAATGCCATCAACTGAGCATTATTTGTACAATTATTGTCAAAAATCAATACGCCTGCAGACATTTTCGTTTTATACTGAAGTCTTCAGTCATGGGATGTGTCGGTTTTGCTGAGGTTTAACAAAATAATAAGATGTGACTTTCGTGGTATATTTTTTAAATTAATACACATGTAAAATCGTTCTCCATGATGAGCTGTACATAGAAAACGATGACGTAAGCTTGGCATGTGTTGCTGTTTAAAAACTCTGTCCGATGTTGTTAACCGGAAGGATAACACGATCTCAGTTTTGCATGTTACCAGAAGCCTGTATAATGCCAATGGTCATGCATGTTGTTTGTCTTCATATTGTTAGTTGAACTGGATGTTAGTGTGAAAATGTGCTAATTCTTATTAGTATGCAACCAGGTTGGACATATACATGTCATATTCTGATCTCAATCATTGATTCGTTCGGTTAAGATACTTTCTTCTGGTACAATAATAAAAATAACAATGACGTGAATAGTATACCAATGTGATTAAATAAATAATTTGCTCCGTCAAACTGAGAAATATCCAATTATCCCTGCTGCAACTAAAAGTATATACAAATCATTGAAGTCAAACAATGAACACATCTACTTACCAGCCAAAGCACCCGCAACAGGTCCATCCAGTTACCAGTCTATATATCATGCAAGTTCAAAATTCAAATAATCTCTTTGGAGAGTTAAAGTTCAAAATGATCTTACTTGATACGTTTTCGAGATGTCCTTGCGACCTGCAGATGAACAATCTATTCAACAAATATTTCATCTATATCTGAAGCAAACTGAGCCAGCAAATGTTGAATTCATTTTTGAAGTAAAATCAGCCAAAAAATATTCCATCCGTTATTGAGGTATAAGTTGCACATCATCCTATTGAAGACCTATTCACACTGTTCCTTACGGCCTGCCCTATAGGGAGAGTCCCAAGGTACACCCACCGGAGGACTGACAAGCGGTGGCGGGGATGGTGCCCCCAGCAGGGGCCCAAAGGACACGCCCACCACCCCCCTCCCTGCTTTCCGCAGGGGCAGACGCGGCAAGGTACCCCCGTCCCCCACTATTCCCCTGTACCCACTTTGCAATATATATAGACTCCATTACGCTGTGGCCAAATCATACGCGTGGCCACTTGCTTTTGTGTGAACCTTATTTGAAATGACTTGGCTCTGAATATCCATGTTTTTATTTTCTTCACAGATCACTTGCATATATATATTCACGCAAGATGCACGCGTGCTCATTTAGAATTTTGTTTCGACAAATTGGCAGTGTCTGTTATCTTAAGTATAGCCCCCATAAGCCCCTTCTTCAAACCCTAACCCCTAAAAACGCAGTTAGAAAATGTAACAGTTATTCATCATGACGTTTCAAATTGTTGTATAATGAGTGCATGTACTTTATAGGGTCTCTTTGTCATTCTTGAAAACAACCAACTAACCATAATAATAATAATATAATAACTGGACATTTTTAAGTGCCTAACCTATGGCTCTAGGCCCTTTACAAAAGAACATATACAGAATAGAACAATTAAATGTACAACCTACATTAAACAATTAACCATACAGATAAAAATCACCACATGTACTGTTCAAAGAAAATATGGAAAAGAGCACAGAAAAGAAGAACCTATTACCAACAGCAGTAGACATGTTCACGCTATGTCGAAATAATGTGTTCCTGTTATTATAGTGTGATGAATGTACATGTACACTCGCCCACAAAAGTCACGGAGGTATAGGCTTACTTTGCACCATACTCAGAACCAAGCTTGGCAGTCTTGCAGGGTGGCATTGTTTGTTGATGTGTATGGTTGTGGTGTGCCTTGCGCTATAGTCAAAGTGCCTTAAGACAAGCTTATCTCAAATATTTTTTAGATTGTGGATTTGTTTCCTTTGTGTGATTTGTGTATAAACTTCTTCTTCTTCTTCTTCTTCTGCGTTCGTGGGCTGAAACTCCCACGTGCACTCGTGGTTTGCACGAGTGGAATTTTACGTGTATGACCGTTTTTACCCCGCCATTTAGGCAGCCATACGCCGCTTTCGGAGGAAGCATGCTGGGTATTTTCGTGTTTCTATAACCCACCGAACTCTGACATGGATTACAGGATCTTTTTCGTGCGCACTTGGTCTTGTGCTTGCGTGTACACACGGGGGTGTTCGGACACCGAGGAGAGTCTGCACACAAAGTTGACTCTGAGAAATAAATCTCTCGCCGAACGTGGGGACGAACTCACGCTGACAGCGGCCAACTGGATACAAATCCAGCGCGCTACCGACTGAGCTACATCCCCGCCCCGTGTATAAACTATTCTACTGGTTTGCATGTACAAGATTTCATATCTTTTTTGTCACACCGTTACTCAAATTCGTCGCGATATAACCTTCGTGGTTGAAAACGACGTTAAACACCAAATAAAGAAAGAAAGTTACTCAAATGTTTGCGGTAACTCTTATGATAATGTACATCATGTCCTAACACAGTTGTATTCATTAACATCGTATTTCAAGTAGTATTTAACATACAAAGAGTTGCTTTGATTAAAAGTGCTTTTACTTGTATTGGTTGTCGAACTGATGCATCAAGCAACCCAGATAGGAGGAAACCTTTTCACTGTGTTATTGAACAGGAAGGGGGAAAACTGCATCTTAGCTGGCAACAAGAATGCGCTTTTTGGGGACAGTTTGAAAACTGTGTTTTGGACTCTGCTCGGAATATATACATTCGCTGGGGCAGGGTTGCTTTCTTTCTTTTGCAGTCTGTGGAGCGGGTTTGCCTGTTCTGTCTGAGAGTGGTCTTTCTTTTCTCTGCTATATATCTGAAAATGTTCGGTTTTCTAAGAAGGGACCTTGCAGAAAGTTTCGATGAGCACCCCATTGCCCCCCCTCCCCCCCTTGCTGTTTCCGTTTGTACAGTGTTCAGCAATTGATTGTTGAAAATATGTTCACTCGTATGTTCTTGTTCTTCATTCCTTTAAGGGGGCCGTACTTACATTGTTGGAATTTGACAAAATATACGCTCAACATTCCTCCATAGTTAAAACCACACAATTGTGCATATGCAAACCATTGTGCACTAAGTTTTGATGTCTTTATGTCCAACAAATGTTTTCAGAAACAGACTTTTATGGTGGAGCAACTGTTGCCCTATGGTTTGATTTTGAAGGGGAAGGAGGGGATGTAGTCATATTACCATCTTGCATGCCTTTCAAGCCCAAAGACTTTCCTTTATTTGTCCATGGTCTCGAGGTGGCAAGACAGTACGTATTTGCTCTCAGATCGTTTAACTGTTTGCGCTGAATTCCACACGTTTAAAACAACAACAACATCCACGATAACAACAATGTTATTCTTACTTGTTGTCCATCGAGTATATCACTGCTTGGTTGAAGCACCAGACTGCTGTTGAGATGCACCAGTTTGCTTGCACCAGCACCACCGCTGGCAAACAAAAGTGACTAATGTTATTGCAGAACAGCAAAATTGCACACCTCCAGCTTCGTGCACGCTGTTTTGTGTGCATTTTTACAGTGTATAAATATACTGAATGTCAAGTATATGCTCCTAATAAGATGTGCATATTTGATTTTAAACGAGGCCTGCTCTGAAACTACTTTGCCATGAACAATGCAATGATGTTAGAATTGGATCCATGGTTCTGTCTCTCTCATTTCTGGTAGTTTTATTCCGTGTAGTTGACTGTTTGGGACGGGGAGCGTGTGTTGGTGCTTTGGGACGTGGTGTTCATTTGAAAACTGAAATTCATTCTCATAGTTACTTTCAGGAACTATTGTTAATGTAATTTTTTGGGATATTTTTCATAGCTGATTTTTGTTAGCTGTAAACCTAGTGACAGTAGATGTATTTATTCATTTTTGTTAAGAGTTGTGAGTAAAGGCCACTAACATTTTGAGTGAAACACAACTGTACTGTGAATTTGTTTGCAGTGGAATGTAATTAACATCGACTACTAATCTTGTAAATAGCATTTTATGAGTTGAACATTTCTGTGTTGATGTGGTCGCCTTCAACCTCCAATTTGGAAGTTTAAACCAAATAATTTGCCAACACATGAGAAGCCTTGTTTCCCTGTTTAGAATGTATTTGTCAAAGATGTAAAGACTTGTATAGAAGAAGCTTAAGAATAGTCGTATAGCTGTATTCAAAGGTAAGCTCACAAGAGTCTTTTCGATATCAAAGCTGTTACTGGAACTATCCAACTTTCTATATTTAGTTCAAACCACGTAGCATATTGAATGCTGAAGTCACGAAATAGAGCAAAACAACGGTGGGTAAACAATGCACCCAAAGCCTTTTTTCTTTTTTAAAAAGTTTTTACGTAGATTGTAAGGTGTTTTAGCTTTTCTTAAGTTTTAACCCTTTGAATTTAAAGGCGATCATCCGTCTCCAGGAGACCAAGCCTTGGTATAGTAGAAGGCCACAGAGCTAAATTAAGCGTTGACAGCACAAGAAACTAGAGCTACATCTGCCGTGCGCTGATGTTGGCCTTTATTTTTGTTTCCTTTAGGTACATTTACATTTTAGAAGAGCTTTTACCATAGTTAGACCTGTGGCGTAACGGACAATTTCTAGAACACTAGGCTGTTATTTTTTGCACGAAAGTTTTGTCTGCAAAAACCCAAAAGCTCAAGATCCTTTCCTGGGACATTTCAAACGAGAGAGAAAAAATCTACTTATTTTGCATTCACTGACTAGGCTCTTATTTTCTGCTCAAAAAAAGTGTCTGCAAACTCAAATCCTCAAGAATAATTTCCTGGGACTATTCAACCGAGAGAGAGAAAAAAACTACTTATTTTGACTTGGTTTTGTTTTTGCATCGTTTTGTTTTCACGTTCAACATATCTGCTGATCTCTTTGCCTCCAGACGACAGGTCGGTCCCAGCCTGTGCGGGAAGACAAGAACGAGTTCCTGAACGCGCTGGGTCAGTCGGCAGCCGGTCAGCCCACAGTGCCCATGCTCTACTTCTACAAGTATCTCTTGAAGCACGGGGAAGAGGATGGCATGCCGCAGCTCGACAAAGACCTCTTCTTCTACATCGAGGTGCAGAAATTTAAGGTGAGATTTCGTATCTTCAAAAATGTTTTATTCGGGCATTTTGTCATGCAATGTACAGAACACAAGGGTTTAATGTATTAGACGGGGAAAAGACATGTTCAATACAATAGACAAGCAGTTATGACAAGGTGAGATTTTATCTGCTGCAAAGGGAGAGTGAACTTTTCATTGTTGACTGAAGCTTGTTCCTTGTCTTGTTCTCTGGCGAGTTCTTTTTCGTAGCGGATAATTGATATTTTGACATTTCAAACCTCTTAAGGAGTAAACCATGCCTGTTTATTTCAAAGTGAAAATCTTAATGGATGTATAGCACGTAGTCAAGTAGTCTAGACTTTGGAACTGAATCTTCATAGACTGAATGTTTTGCGCGTGCGGCTTGACCTCATTATAGAGAAGAGTGTTGTGATGACTGGAATAATAGGAGCGAACGAGAAAAAGAAGAAGAAGATAGACTGTGATAATATGAATGTCAGCCTTTTCCTGTCATATTAACCGTTTAGCCCCCACGAAAAGTCTAATTTGATAACAACAGCTGAGCCTTGTGAGTTTCTTTAAAAAAAATGATAAGCATGACCAGAACTGTGTGTTGGTTTGCAGTATTGCAGCCACGCCTTCTCAGACGAAGAGATGATGAAGCGAAAGGTTCAGTCCATTGTGGATTGTTTCCTAGACTCCGTCTACTCACCAACGTTGCAGGTAATGTGTGTTCTGAGGTTCCTTGCTTGCCAAAGGCTTTCATCATAGAATCAAAAAAACAGTAATTGTAGGTTATTGGAACGTTTCATTATTGGCAAAACAAAACGTTATATTTAATAATAAATAATAATAAAACATTCTTTTATAGCGCTGTTCACCGCCGAATGGCAGTCTCATGGCGCTTTACATTAGACATTAAAATTTAAAATGTACAGTACGTCGACCTTGTGGTCTTTGAAGTAGACAGACAAACAAACACATATGGTACAAATAATGAACTGATCTCAAAGTCCTACCTTTCATCATAGAGTAAAATGCAACTTATGGTACAAATAATGAACTGATCTCAAAGTCCTACCTTTCATCATAGAATAAAATGCAACTTATGGTACAAATAATGAACTTATCTCAAAGTCCTACCTTTCATCATAGAGTAAAATGCAACTTATGGTACAAATAATGAACTTATCTCAAAGTCCTACCTTTCATCATAGAGTAAAATGCAACTTATGGTACAAATAATGAACTTATTTCAAAGTCCTACCTTTCATCATAGAGTAAAATGCAACTTATGGTACAAATAATGAACTTATTTCAAAGTCCTACCTTTCATCATAGAGTAAAATGCAACTTATGGTACAAATAATGAACTTATTTCAAAGTCCTACCTTTCATCATAGAGTAAAATGCAACTTATGGTACAAATAATGAACTTATTTCAAAGTCCTACCTTTCATCATAGAGTAAAATGCAACTTATGGTACAAATAATGAACTGATCTCAAAGTCCTACCTTTCATCATAGAGTAAAATGCAACTTCATGATGAAGAAAAGGAAGCAGAACTGTGTACGTATAAATAACTGTATTGCATGCTGCGAAAGGTAAATCTACAGTTTGAATTTGAGAACCTATGCGACTGTGTAAGTGGCCCAGAAAGCTAGACGACAGTGAAAGAAAGCAACACTTAAGAGATGACTTTTTCCTGATCGTATTGCGTATAGAGCGAACCACAGGAATCTATGCTCTCCGCACTTTACCTAATATCTTTGAATAACAACATGCTATTTGAACATCAAATACAAACAAACATTCTAGCAAAATAGCGTAACTATAAACTTACAACACATTATCCACGTATTGACAATATCATTCAGATACACAAGCAACCACTTTGGGTCAATACCATGCAGATACACAAACATCCACTTTGAGACAATACCATTCAGATACAAAAACATCAACTTATAGACAATACCATTCAGATACACAAACATCCACTTTGGGACAATACCACTCAGATACACAAACATCCACTTTGGGACTTACCCAAACATCCACGTATGGACAATACCATTCCGATACACAAACAACCACTTTGGGACAATAAAAATCAGATACACAAACATCCACTAATTGACAAAACAATTCAGATACACAAACATCCACTTATGGACATTACCATTCCGATACACAAACAACCACTTTGGGACAATACCATTCAGATACACAAACATCCACTTTGGGACATACCCAATAATCCACTTATGGACAATAACATTCAGATACACAAACAACCATTTTGGGACAATACCATTCAGAAACACAAACATCCACTTATGGACAATACAATTCAGATACAGAAACATCCACTTATGGACAATACCATACAGATACACAAAGATCCCCTTTGGGATATATACACAAAGATCCACTTTGGGATATACACAAAGATCCACTTTGGGATATACATAAAGATCCACTTATGCACAATACCACCCAACCTTTGCCCTGTGTCTTGCTGCACAGATTGACATAAGCAGTGAGATGCACATCAAGATGATGAAGGCTTCCCAGCGTTACCTGGGCGGGAAGGAGGTGCTGCCTTCCCTGTTTGACGAGGCGCAGTACTACGTCTTCAAGGAACTCCTCCCCTACTGGGCAGGCTTCCGCAAGTCACAACAACACCCTGAGTCGCCCAAGAAACGGCCAGGTCAGCTTTTGTTGTCTTAGGTTATTTTTTATTTCAAGTTTTGATGAATGTTTTTGGTTGTTTGATGTTTGTTCTGGTTGTTGTTTGATGTTGTTTGTGTGTTTGTGTGTGTGTGTGTGTGTGTATGTGTGTGTGTGTGTGTGTGCATGCGTATGTTTTTGTGTGTGTTATTAATGTTTTGGGGGTAAAGTTTGTTTGTTTAACTGTATTTCGTGTTTCTTTAACTGATAATAAAAAAGAGGGGTTGAGTTTAGAATTAAACTGCAAGCAACAAGATCATCCCGAGAAACGTAAGAAACAACTCGGTCAAGTTTTGTTTTGAGCTATTTCATATTTCAAAGTTTGATTTCCTCAAAATGTTTTATTGAGGCAGATCATGGAATGCAGAGACATCAAAGACATGATTCATATAACAAAGCAAAACATTTGAGTGTTGTTTTAATTTATTTTGTCTTATATTGTTTAACTGTATTTTAGTTATTTTGTTTATAATTGACAAGAGAAACGACGGTTTTAGTTTCCAGTTTAGGGGAATGAAGTCGAGGATAGAAAAAAGTTGTCGTTATTGTCGTCTTCTTGGTTCTTCACTTTTTATGTTACCATTCTGGTTCTTGTTGATATGTCATTTTCGGTAGAATTTCCTTTCGTTTCTTCTGCACATTATCGCTTAATTTGCTCTTTCTGTCATTTTCTGTTTAGTATTTGATTTCTGTATACAGTGATGTGGTACTCAGCAATCGCTTTGTCGTTAATCTTAATGGTGACTATACCTCCTCCTTGTTTTGTCTAAACAGTGACGAAGTATGAGAAGATGCTCAAGAAGAGACTGGAGAACATTGAGAACTACACAATTCCATCCAAAGACTTTCATCTACCCCGTATTCCTGAAGGAGCCATTCCCTCTTACACCATCTCCATCTTCGAAGGCGTAAAATACAGGGTGAGTCGTGTTGTAATTTACACTCACACCTACATGATAGTGCTACTCTTCCTCTTCAAAATATACATGAGAGAAACAAATTATGTGAATAACAGACGATGTAGCTACACTTGACCTGGTCTTAAACTGAAAATCTTATATACATACTTTTACAGTACAGTTTTAAGTCTGCTTAATTAATGAGCTAACATCATTAGCTGCAGTCTTGATGTAGATGTATATTCATAATGTATTAGCTATGATAATTCAGTAGTTAAACAGTCGATATTATGCTGTGTAACTGCCTACATAAATTGCATTTTGATTTGATCAGAATGAGGAACTTTGCAGCAGCTTTAGAACTTTGAGTTGATTTTTATGAAGGCTGAGAAGGACGAAAGGGAAAGGTCAAAAGGAAATTTAAATAAAAAATGTTGAATTGTGTGAAATTTCTTATTCTGTTATAATCACATTTAATAGAGGTAAGACTGCTTTGGGTGTACACCAGAGGCTTACTACAAGGTTACCTCAAGGTACCAGTGTTATTTTCAGCCCGTCACACCACCGCCGCACTCAGTTTCCGCACGACTCTCCACACGCAGTGAAAGTGTAGATCAGTTTGTCATG
The DNA here is from genome assembly GCF_037325665.1 of Littorina saxatilis. NCBI lineage: Eukaryota > Metazoa > Mollusca > Gastropoda > Littorinimorpha > Littorinidae > Littorina > Littorina saxatilis. The sequence goes on from NC_090261.1 coordinate 24,474,933, forward strand.
TGATCTGCATGCTGTGAGTTGATTGGCTGATTGCCGCTAGAAAATGGTCGTGGCCAGTGTAGCTTTTTTTTTCTAAGCACGGAAAGAAACAACCTTTGGGACGGGCACTAAATGTCTCCTTTCTCTGACAATTGTGTATGTCCCTGTACCTCAAACACGCAAAGCTAGTGTGCACTTCTGTGCAGCTCTTGAGTATTCAACCGGGTCTTTGGGTTTAACCTCTTCTCACTCTGCCAGTATTAAAAAAAAATCCAAAAAGATTCATGAAAAATGCAATTATTATGGGTTTAACAATTACTTACGTAATATTTACAACGTGTGTATATATCTATCCCACATTGCGTGTACAACTAATGACATTTTTAAGTTGAAATCCTGAACATATGTATATCCTTTTAAAACAATCTATCAAATTAGCAGAGCTCATTTCTTACACTGCATATATATTCTTTCCAACTGATAATAAAGACAAAGACGGACAAGTACTTAAAACAGAATATAGTATGTTTTCTAATGGCTGGTGTGTTACGGATACAGTTTAGATGAAATCACGGCGATACAACATGTATCTAGAGACATTATGACGTAAAACGTCACTTATTTTGTTATCAATAAAACGTGAACACGTACTTAAATAGTGAAACGTTAGTTATTCATTCCGTACTACAGCCGTGTGCCAATCGTATCATTCATATGGACAAACAAATCAATCGTACAGAACTGCAGCTTCGATAAAGCACCTAGTTTGCACAATCACATACACCGATCTATGCGTATCCTTTCTCTCTGGGGTTTGGGTGGACAATATATATATATACACTCGTCACAATTAGGTAGATGTTTCTCTTCTTCACAAAATGCGCACCATAGTTTCCCGTTTTCATAAAAAGCACATTATAATGTTCCTTTTATTTACCAAGACGAACATAGTTTTGTTCGAAAGGAGTAACCCTATGCTGCATGTATAGGTATTTATCTTTATATCAATTCTGACAGATATTTTCACAGTATGGTGTACGTATAAACTTAAGTTGGTGGAAAAAAAATCAAAAACACTACTACGATTCTAAGTTGGTGAGCACTGTTTTCTCCGAACTTCTTAGTTTCTCTGGTACAACATTCTGAAAGGAATAGCCTTACGTTCCTCCATTTGATGACTGTCCCGTCTGTCACAATTCGATTGTTGTTGGAAACAAGTCTTTCTTGGGCATAAATGGTTGCTTTTGTTTCTTTGCCTATAATAAACACTGTTCTCTTATGTGAATCTGTCGTTCTTCAAAAATGTTGCTTTCTTTACAAATATAAGTGACAGATTAATTTTTTGTATTTCGATTTCAATTGTTTAAAAGGATCCAGCGGTAAGTCGACTGCCCGGTCAAAAATCTTACTACATTTAAAACTGTAGACCTTTTTCATTTTGCTTAAAAAAATACTGCAAATATGAATTTGTTCCAGTATAAACGTTATTGCAATTTCTTATCCATGCTTTGTCTGTACAGCGTTTATCTTTTGTTTGTTATATCCTATAATAGCGCAATTGTTTATTTTATTATTATTTGTTTTTGTTTTTTACCTTGTACTGCTTTATTGGTTATGTAAGTATAGATGCAGGGTTGGCTGGACCTTTAGAAAAAAAAGTGAATGAGCATGAACTTACTTGTTTTGGGTAGACAGCCGTGCTTTGATAGCATTAGTGTTTTTGTGTGTTGACAGCTTATTTTATATATTAGTGACAGATACTGCTCCGCTATTTCTTTGTGTACAGCAGCTTAACATATTGTTTTGTCAAGCCATTAGTTTGTTTAGAGCTTTGTTCACGTGCTTATTCGATTGTTCGCTTATACATCAGTTATCTGTCATAATGCACAAACGGTTTTCTCGGTCCAGAAGTTGTTTTCTTCTGTTGTTTGACTTTTATCTATGTAGACGACGTACAAAGTAATCTGGGTTCCTCGGGAAACGGCGGGAGGTGGGGTTGATAATTTGAAAACCATAATTGTTGCAGAAGGTTGAAAAAGGCTCACGTTGACTGCATGCAGAAGACACCCAGTATAAAAGCCAGCATTTTTTTTAATCACAATCATGTTCCTTATTTTGGGAAACAAATCACTCCGTCGAGACTGTGCGTTTGACATTGTATTGCTAAAAGCTGCCTGTAGTTAGAAAATGTTGTCATTGTATGCAATGTTATTGGTCTTTGCCTGCAGTATTAATGAGACTCGTGTAGAAGACGCTGTATTTGACAGATCGTGTGTTTGTTTAAATTATTATAATTATTGTTGTTCTATCGCAGTCACGACAGCTGCATTATAACACTATCAGTTTTACCTTTACGTTTATCTGCCTTCAAGTATTTCATACCGTTGCTAGCCTTTCATGTTGTGATTGGAGTAGCTTGCAAAACTGTCTATTTTAGCGTTGGTATACTGTTACAACTGTGATGTTGTTGGTAGTATTTGGTATAATAAATATTCACGATAATTATATAACAGAATTGCCGAGAGTACATTTGATAATATCTGGAAATGCTGTCGCATTTTGTTTTGGCGCTGCTTAAAAACGCCAGGTTCAATTGAAGTTCGTGCTACTGGCAAGATAAATCTAATTGCATCATACTCAGTCAATTCAGTTTGGAAAATGTATCACTGAATCATATATTTCGGCCGTGATAAGTAACAAATAAGATTATGCACTATTTTTTCTAGTGGAAAAAAGGTTATGTGTACATCTTTAGTTCAGCAATGCAACATGCAGACTTACCATATGAAATACATGTGTATAAGATGCAAAAGAATGTACAGTATTTGCTTATCACGTAAGTTTGCAATTATACCCCGAAGTACATAGTTCTGTGCTGTAATCAAGCTTTAATATTTACTCTGAAAAGCAGATGCAGGATTTTTTAAATATCAAGCTTCTTGAAGCTTTATAGGAGATTGTATGCAACGCTGCTGTGGAAAACAAAGTAAATGGCCTCATTTAGTAAATGAAGTGAAATTAAAAGTTGCGCTTGTAAAACAAAACTCGTATAATGCCTGATGCTTTTCTGCATTCACCGCTTGCAAAACACAGAAGGATGACTGGAGCGTGACTGTAAGTACATCTGTAACTCATGCGTAACAAATTACAACAGGCGCATGAAAATCGATGCTTTAATGAATAGGGTATGCTGTTAGAAACTGTAATAGTTAAAACAGAAAGCCTACGAAAAATGGAAACAATCTTGTCGTCTTTGTTAGCGATTATGATTTTTCGAACACTTCACATGTCCATACGAGCAGCTGATTTACGTTGAAATGATATTTTTTTTATAACCCGGAACAATTTTCTTACAATTCTTACCTTACACGTAATTGTTACAGGCAGCTATTTTTATCTGAAACTCTAGTTGTTTTTTCTTGTTTGTGTACTTTGGGTTCCTGTTGTGTTTGTGAAAATCCAACACTTTTCTGTATTAACTGCAGAGCTGATAAACAATAATGTCAAATGTAGTAATTTTTTTGTTTGTTATTGCGTCCAAAAGTAGTTATCAAAGGTGTAAACTTGACATCAATGTCACTGCGTACCATACCCCCCGCGGGTTAGGGGGAGTCCCATATTGGTTGGGACGAGAAAGAATTTACCCGATGCTCCCCAGCATGTCGTAAGAGGCGACTAACGGATTCTGTTTCTCCTTTTACCCCTGTTAAGTGTTTCTTGTATAGAATATAGTCAATTTTTGTAAAGATTTTAGTCAAGCAGTATGTAAGAAATGTTAAGTCCTTTGTACTGGAAACTTGCATTCTCCCAGTAAGGAGCAAATTTTTGATTAGTGCTTTTGTGAACAAGAAACAATTGACAAGTGGCTCTATCCCATCTTCCCCCTTCCCCCGTCGTGATATAGCCTTCGTGGTTGAAAACGACGTAAAACACCAAATAAAGAAAGAAAGAAACTGCGTACCATTTCATTGAACAACTAAGTGAAAGCTACAACGCTTTTACTCGTTTACAACAACATGTGGACTAGCACACATGCAGTGGGGTAAAACAAAAAAATCGTCCAATCAGTTTTGAACGCATGCTTCCACTGAAGAATCTTTTTTGTTTTTCTAAAATGTTCCCATTGTTTTGCAGGAAATGTCAGAGAGTGCAGTCCCCACCCCTTTTCCCGAGACCAAGGATCACCGAAGCAGCCGTTTAACCGTCGCTCGATCAAGCGTGGAAAGTCTGTCCAGGAAAAGCCGGAAACTGTCCGTCACCAAGGAAGCCCTGGTCTCGAGATGATAACCATCCAATCAGAAATAAGTTCATATTGAGCACCGTTGAATGGAAAAAGCATCCAACGTTTCACAAAGTGCCGGTCTGCAATGATGAATTCATCATCAAGTCAGAGCGTTGTTTTTTTGGTCTTGTTTTTGAGTCACTTGAGAAAAAGTGACTCTATGTAATCGGTCAGTGTTAGTCTGTCCGGCCGGCCGTCCGGCCAGCCGTCCGTCCGGCCGGCCGTCCGGCCGGCCGGCCGTCCGTAGACACCACCTTAACGTTGGACTTTTCTCGGAAACTATCAAAGCGATCCGGCTCATATTTTGTTTAGTCGTGACCTCCAATGACCTCTACACTTTAACGATGGTTTCGTTGACCTTTGACCTTTTTCAAGGTCACAGGTCAGCGTCAAAGGAAAAATTAGACATTTTATATCTTTGACAAAGTTCATCGGATGTGATTGAAACTTTGTAGGATTATTCTTTACATCAAAGTATTTACATCTGTAGCCTTTTACGAACGTTATCAGAAAAACAAGGGAGATAACTAGCCTTTTCTGTTCGGCAACACACAACTTAACGTTGGGCTTTTCTCGGAAACTATAAAAGTGACCGGGCTCAAATTTTATGTGAACGTGACTCCCAGTGACCTCTACACTTTGACGCCTGCTTTGGTGACCTTTGACCTTTTTCAAGGTCACAGGTATGTCTTGAAGGAAAAAAATTTAAATATCATATCTCTGAAACTATTCATCGGATTTGATTCAAACTTTATAGGATTATTCTTTACATCAAATTATTTACATCTGTATTGTGTTGTGAATAGCAATTTCTTCCTGTCCATCTGATGCCTCATATAATATTCAGAACTGCGAAAGTGACTCGATCGAGCGTTTGCTCTTCTTGTTAAAGTATTACTTCGACAGACAATTGAGTTACCTATCCAGGGCAAGTTGTGTTGACGTTGCACGAAGTTTGTGTGAAACACTGATAGAATCTTCAAACAGAAAATGGTGTTAATCTGAGTCATTATATTTTTTCGTAGACGGCCTTGTCACTTTTGTCATCATTCATATTGACTGTTGGACAACTAACATGTTCAGGGTAAAACAAAGATGGTTTTGCATCCTAGTTCAATAAAAAAAATTTGGCGGATTATAATCCATAATGGTTCCCTTTGTCGTCGGGTCGAAGATCTCGAAACGGACCCATCGATATGTGACAGTCAATGCAATATCCTCCTCATAGGTATGGATAAATAACCGGTCACTTTTAGACAACGAAAAGCGTAATTTTTGAAGAAAAAAAATGTATACATGATATGAAATGTCTCGATGTGTGGGGCAAATTATTGGAGCTTGTTATTTTGACACGAGGCAAAAATGGAAGGATTCGAATTTTCCTAGACAGTTATACTTTTCCTAATCTTCGTTTTCGAGAACACCAATAGGTGTTTATGTTAAAAAGAAAGGAAAAGAGGTTTCGGTATGGAATAGTAAAGCTCCAGTTGATGGGAAAATCTTGGTTTTTATGATTGGAGCTAATGGTAAAATCTTGGAGCACACTGCTTCCTTTGCATAAACTACATTGTTGTAGACTAGAGGCTTAAGAAAATGTTAGGCTTGCTTCAGTTCCTTGCTCGGTTTCTCACAAAAGGTCTAATTTATATGCAAAATGGAGTACTTTACTCTGAAATTTTCAAGGTCGAAAAGGGGGGTGTGTATGCGGCCACCCACGAGTAATCTCCATGAGTGTGTGTGTGTGTGTGTGTGTGTGTGTGTGTGTGTGTGTGTGTGTGTGTGTGTGTGTGTGTGTGTGTGTGTGTGTGTGAGATTTCATTTACTGGACGGTATTGTAAGCTTATCGTTTCGTTCCTTTGAATACCGTTTGTATGATGAAAATGGTCACAACGCTGCTTCTTCCTCGCCCAACAGCATTATTTAACTAACTATTTATTTACATTTTTATGTTCAATGTACATAGAAAAATGTGTCTGATTGTGTAAGATAAGTGTTATTCTTCCCTGTTATAAATGTACAATTTCAAAAAAGGAAAGAATATGGCAGATAGTTTGATACATAGAGGCCCTATATGACCGTCTGTTATTTTTTTTAATGCAAAACACTGTCACTCATTCACCTTACCGGTCATTACATGTTTGATCATGCGTTTGTAAGACCATTTCCACAAATACGGGAAAAAAGAACCGGAATTTTCATGTCGGATATCATTTTGTATAATAGTGTTTGTTATTTTATCGAGTTTCCTGTTCAAACTTTGTACATAGCTACATCTTCGATCAATTAATTGCATGTTTGAATTGTTGCACTTTCTTTTAGCAGCATTAACCACAAGATGCCGAAAGATATACTGCTGATTTACACTTGATTGATTTATGAGTATTGGAACCAGTTCATCCTCTTATTAACCTTCACAGCATTTTGAATAAGCTTACCTGTGATAAAATGGAATTATGTATTGAAGTTTTGGTTTCCATTGTGGCTGATGCAAACTTGGGTTTGTTTCTGTGTTGATGTGTAAAATAAGTATACATCAAAAGCTTTCTGTGATAAAAATGACTGTTTCCTTTCTGGATTATTTGCTTCTGTATTCATTTGTGTGCGACAGAAATAGAGAAAGGGTGTGTGTGTGTGTGTGATATTTGTCACTCGGTCTCTTCTCAGTGCTGCTTTGTTTTGCTATTCCCCTTTCTTTTGCTATTTTCTTCTACGCAAACTCACAAATACACACACACACACACACTATTCAATCGTATTATTTTGTTTGCATAAACCAAAAAAAGACCCTTCCCAGGGCAACAACACGACCCTTTTTAACCAAGCCAGTATAAAACATGTACTATGCAAAACAGTTGTCGTTTTTGCATCACATCAGTACTTAGAACACAAGTATAAACAGAACAAATTAATGTCAGCCCAGATGTAAAAGTCGCTCAACCGTACGTGAGCAAAGTGGGCACTCTCCAGTGACTTTGTCGTAAAACTACTACAGTATTGAATAAATCATTTGCTCACCGTTGCGAATGATGTGTAAACAATCCACTTCAGTAAAAGCGGCTCGTAGTAATTAATAATTAAAGCAAAACAAACACTGATCTGTTTGTATTTTACGATTTTGTGATAAGAATGTTCTCTACTTCCTTGTTTGTCTGCCAATTCGTCAGCCTGTCTCGCTCTATACGCATGGCAACCCCCCCATCCCCAAGCAAGAAAAAAAGTCAACAAAACATGTCCCATGGGCTGACTATGTAGAAAAAGTTGCACACTGGGAGACTCCCTATAAATTCATTACAAACGTGCTTCTTTAAACAAACTATCAGTAATCTGTTCAAAATTTCAAGAAGACTCAAGACTCCAAGATATGACTGTCCTTATAAAAACAAGTGTCAGGCGGTTTAAAACACAAATAATAATACCCGACGCTCATACAGAGACAGTAAAGAAACATAGCATAAAACAAACCAACGATAAACACACTATCCCAGTGTCATGACTCCAGCCTCCCGGACACAAAAAGTTGATTTTCACGATCCAGGTGAAGTTTCCCTTACACGTGTCCAATTCTCTTGGGCATCGTAACGAATTCTCGTAACGACGTTTGTCTCGGTCACAGCGTAACGGTTCTTTCCTGGTACGCCCAAACTGGGTCACGTTAACCGAGACTGAATCAATGAACGTACCCAAAGGACCATGTTAAACCCCCGTATGTGAACAGAAATTGATGTGAATTGTTTATTGAATATTTGAAAGATGATCACTGGAAGCTGTCACGTAACCTAATTAACAATGTCCAACCAGAGAATGTGATAGACTTGTTTTGTTTTCACTTTTTTCTCTAAAAAAAACACACAAAAACAAGCGCCTGGTACCATTTTCACGAATTAAAACGAGTAATAGTTGTAAGGAAGAAAACTTTTCTTTTTTTTAAAGTGCCATATAAAGGGGAGCGTGACATGACATACACGCATACAGGGCACAGCCGGGTAGAGGAAGAAAACCTGTCACTGTATTTGATCGTATGAAATAATTTAAAACTCGTTGCATGAACGACATCAGCTTCACTTTTTACCTATAGATAGTTGACTAAAGGATCTTTAGTTGTTCGTTTACCTCGAGGACAGACGAGAGCTTCAAGGAAAGATTTTGAAGAAAAAATCATCATAAAAATCATTAAAAGATTAAATAAATTAAATTCAATCAAAAACAAAAACATCTCACGGAAAAAAGCCAAGTATGATGACTACTGTGGTTTTGTTCTTGATTTACACGCTGATTCACGTTGGCGTAAGTCATCATGTACGATCGTCACACGTCATTGGAGATCCCGGTCTTAGTGACGTCATATTCACTGATGATGTCTTGTTTGACGTCAACGTCAGATCGCCATTGGAATGCGCTAAAAAATGTTCGAACACAGAAGCGTGTGCATCGCTGACGTATCACAAAGCATCAATGACGTCGTGTCGTGTTCACAAAAATGTTGTGACGTCGTGTCGGGGTCACAAGAATGTGATGACGTCAAACAGTTCCAGCGTTCCTGCGATCGGCACAAAAGCTTTCGTCATCAGAGAGGCGCCAGCAGGTAATATATAACAGAGAATAGTCAGTTAACTTCGTTGTTGTTGTTGTTGTTGTTGTTGTTGTTGTTGTTGTTGTTGTTGTTGTTGTTGTTGTTTTTAGATGATGTCATTACTTAATCAAAAATCCCCTTATGAGTTTTAGCAGGAATCCGTTTTGAGTGCTTTTCGTGTATTTATACAAATTAGATTAGATTAGAACATAGGCCCATGCAGTTTTGTTCTAGGGCGACACAAACAACGTCCATGTCCTGCATAAACACGTTTAAATAAGTCACACTAAAACAGTTAAAACAACAGTTGTACTGCTTCCGTTGCCAATCCGTAAAACTTCATCCATGTCTTCTCTTAAACTCCTACGGTTCTTTAACTTTGCTAAGTCTACAGTTTTGATTTTCCCACATAATGTTAGACATATTATCTACCACTGCTACCATTCTATTCGTTTCATCAGGCTATAAGATGGATTTGGCATCTGGTCTTTGCTGGAAAGTGTATGACGTCATTGCGGATTACGTCACAGCACGCAACACTTGCGTAGCAGTGGGCGCGTCCCTTGTGACGTTGGACACTGAGACAAAGCTTCGGCCGTTCTATACCGATCTTCTCAAAGACACGCCAGGTAAGCAGCGACATTCCCTTTGAAGAAGCGTACGCATTGTTGTTGTTTTGCTCGATTGTGTATACTAAATGTATATAGTAACCACAGAGGTATCTATATCAAGCCGTCGCGATATAACCTTCGTGGTTGAAAACGACGTTAAACACCAAATAAAGAAAGATCTATATCAAGCGACTTATGGTGTGTGTGTTTTCGAATGACATGGTCCTCATTTTAAACATGTTCTGTATTATATCTATATTCATTCGCATCGTGGTATTTGGATTTCAGATGTTGTTTACGTTGACTGTCAAGATTCTGAAGACAGGCATGCACTTTATAATTTCAGTGATGGAATGATGAAAACAGGTTCGCCTTGAATAGTTTGCACTTTCTTAGTTGAGAAGGGGAACATGAGTTGGGGGCTGTCGTCTTTCTTAGTTGAGAAGGGGAACATGAGTTGGGGGCTGTCGTCTTTCTTAGTTGAGAAGGGGAACATGAGTTGGGGGCTGTCGTCTTTCTTAGTTGAGAAGGGGAACATGAGTTGGGGGCTGTCGTCTTTCTTAGTTGAGAAGGGGAACATGAGTTGGGGGCTGTCGTCTTTCTTAGTTGAGAAGGGGAACATGAGTTGGGGGCTGTCGTCTTTCTTAGTTGAGAAGGGGAACATGAGTTGGGGGCTGTCGTCTTTCTTAGTTGAGAAGGGAAACATGAGTTGGGGGCTGTCGTGTTTCTTAGTTGAGAAGGGGAACATGAGTTGGGGGCTGTCGTCTTTCTTAGTTGAGAAGGGGAACATGAGTTGGGGGCTGTCGTCTTTCTTAGTTGAGAAGGGAAACATGAGTTGGGGGCTGTCGTCTTTCTTAGTTGAGAAGGGGAACATGAGTTGGGGGCTGTCGTCTTTCAGTCTTGCAATTTATTGAATAACGTTTACCAGCTTGATTGCAACTTTCTGTCTTTCTCATATCAATCTTTACTACAGCTACATGTTTGATACTTCGCTTTCAGTAGCAGAGTACTACGTTGGAGCCACACGCCCCGTGGACCAGTGGAACACGTCTTGGACTGGTGGCACCGACTACTTCGCGTGGACTCGAACCGGAGAGAGCCTGCAGCCCGTCAGCCACCACTTCGCCCCGAGTTTCCCCAAGTTCAGATCCGACTTCAACTGTGTGGCTCTTCTCTTCATCCACAAATGGACAATGCTTGGAGCGTTTGGTGTTCTCAAGGATGGGGACTGCCAGACTGGACGGAGATTCGTGTGTGAGAAAGCTTGTAAGCACTAGGATGGCCTCGGCGCCTCTTTGGGTTCGCTTGAAGATACCTGGCCTGAGGTGCACGAAGCAAAACTCGGTGCCACCTAACTGGGTGGGAACAAGCCTCGGGGTCTGATTGGTGAGAAATCACATCAAATCTAAATTTCAACCAAAACAAAAAAGATTAAAAAAAATTAAAAAAATTACAAAATGTCAACCAATCCAATCTTGTAGCTGTGTACGACTCAATCGGGTGGCACTCAGTTTCGCTACATGCACCTCAGCTCTGGTTCCTTCCTGTGTGAATGGTCTCGTCAAGCACCAAGCGGCGGTCCGGGCTTTTACGTGCAATAAGAATGTCTTCAACTTGGAGGCACTAGTGCCAAACATCTATAGCTTAAAGGCTGACATTGTCCTATTTAATTACTTCCAGGGCTTTTTCCATCGTTGCGGGGATGTATAAATTAAGCTTCCTGCAAAGTTTCAGCTTTGAAGTCCTTACCAATTACGTGAAATAATTAATTCTTTATTGCTATGTTCTCCAGGACTTGGGCTATTTTTAGACTGTCAACACAGACAGTACAGCGTCGCCAATCCCCGCGTGAAGGAAATCGCTCACCTTCCACGTGCAAAACGTAGTGATATTGACACGCCAGATTAGCGCGGTAGCGTATTGTGCTAAGCAGGAAAGCGCGCTTTTCTGTATTCTTGTTAACTTCGCAATTTCCGGGAAACATCCACTTTGAGTGAACTTTGAGACTGTTTTGTTTACATTCGACTACTATCAAAACCACTTTGCAATACTGAAATAATTTTTTCTGTGTTCGAAAGCTACAGCTAATCGTTATCATATCCCCTTAGGTACAGTTTTATAACATTATTGGCACATGTAAATAATAGGAATGAATTAATGAACGCTACGAAAAGGGCAGCCTTTAACTGTTTACTGTGCAGAAGGGAAGCCATGGCTAAACTAATGTTGTAACTGATTCCTATGTCAAATTTTGTAAAATCAGTTTAGCCAGGCTGTTAATTTTTCGAACGTGGCCAAGTGGATGGATGGTCCAATCCCATGTTTGAAAAAAACACCTGGGCAGCTTTGTGTTGGTTTACCTAAAGGAAATATTTGTTAGGGCGAGGAAGAATCGAGAGAATCTTTGTTTTGTGTCAGTTTCTATGTTTTTGTTTTACGCCGGATGATGCTCTAGCTGTCACTGACCTTTCGACAAGAGAAAACAAAACTATGGAGATGACTGTCAAGCCTGATTTGTCGCTTGTTGTCGGAATATAAAACATTTCGAAAGGTAACGTTCATGAAACTGAGTGACTTGCTGTATTCAGACATTATTCTCCTAAAGACGAGAATAAAATATCCAACAACTGGTCAGTTTATCACGGCAACAAGTCAACCAAAGGTATGATGAAATAGCTGTAACTGGCAGGCGTACTCAAAAGCGGCAGAACTGACCAAATCAGTGACGACTTTTCTTCCGGTATCTTCACTCAAAACCGGTAAGATAACGAATATTACCGGCTACCGTGAACACTGACTGTGTGCCCGACAGTCTACATGAGATCGGAACAAGTGAACCGCCGAAACTGCCTAGGGCGAGCCATGAGGTACTGAACAACTAGAAGAAATACCTGAGGCTACAAACGAAAGGGCCATATGATGGCATATTTTGGGGGATGTACTGGCTTGAAAAACACAATAAAAAAAATAAAAGAAACTGGTTCTGTGAGTTCAAATGTAATGCGTTTGGTCATGATATCTGCCCCCCCCCCCCCCCCGCGCCCCCTCTCTCTCTCTCTCTCTCTCTCTCTCTCTCTCTCTCTCTCTCTCTCTCTCTCTCTCTCTCTCTCTCTCTCTCTCTTTCATTATCTGTCTGTCTGTCTGTCTGTCTGTCTGTTTCCCTTCAAATGTACATGATTCCATTTTGCTCCTGATTTATTTTTTCATTACTCAGAACAAAGAGAACGGTGAGTTAAATGGACATTGTTGTTGTTGTTGTTGTTGTTGTTGTTGTTGTTGTTGTTGTTGTTGTTGTTGTTGTTGTCGCGAGCCGAGACTTCAGTGCCAAACACTGGAAACAAAACGATAATAATTAATACTTCTTCTTCTTCTACTTTAATGGGCTGAAACTCCAACGTGTTTTTGCACGACTAGGTTTTTAAGTGGATGACCGTTTTTACCCCGCCATTTAGATAGCCGTATTCCAATTTCGGAGGAAGACTGATACATACATACATTTTTGCACATCGCACTGCCTCACACGCATTCATAATTTTTCATTCTACGAGGGTCAGTCGGTCACATTTGCCATGAACACTTCTATGACTGCGTTCAGTGTGTCATACGAAAAGTTACTTGCTCAGAACAAGAAGAAAAAGTCTTGACGTATAAATATAACTTCTTTAGCTAATCAGGAATTCTCTTTCTGACAAGTAAATAGGGTGTGTTACCCCCATAAAGCTTTCCCTGCAAAGCTTGAGTGTGTTTGCAAATCATTAAGAATTCTATGCATGTTACGCAACAGTGACTTCTCCTCGATATGCTTGGGTGCTCTTTGAATGAGTTGATATACACGCCTTTCCAATCACCGCCTTTCATGTCGAATGAATATAAATGAGAATGTGAGTTCTGTCAAAGAAAGCAAAACTGTCCAAAACAAAGATAAAAAGAAACAAGTCGCGTAAGGCGAAATTTCTACATTTAGTCAAGCTGTGGAATTAATTAACAGAATGAAACTGAACGCACTGCATTTTTCACAATGACCGTAGTCCGCCGCTTGTGCAAAAGGCAGTGAAATTGACGAGCCTGTTTAGCGCGGTAGTGGTTTCGCTGTGCTGCATAGCCCGCTTTTCTGTACCTCTCTTCGTTTTAACTTTCTGAGCGTGTTTTTAATCCAAACACATCATATCTATATCTTTTTGGAATCAGGAACCGACAAGGAATAAGATGAAATTGTTTTTAAATCGATTTCGGAAATTTTATTTTAATCATAATTTTTATATTTTTAATTTTCAGAGCTTGTTTTTAATCCAAATATAACATATTTATATGTTTTTGGAATCAGAAAATGATGAAGAATAAGATGAACGTAATTTTGGATCGCTTTATAAAAAAATAATTTTAATTACAATTTTCAGATTTTTAATGACCACAGTCATTAATTAATTTTTAAGCCTCCAAGCTGAAATGCAATCTATTTTTATTCAAAAATGAGGGTGTGACAATGCCGCCTCAACTTTTACAAAAAGCCGGATATGACGTCATCAAAGACATTTATCAAAAAAATGAAAAAAATGTCTGGGGATATCATACCCAGGAACTCTCATGGAAAATGTCATAAAGATCGGTCCAGTAGTTTGCTCTACACACACATGCACACACACACACACATACACCACGACCCTCGTCTCGATTCCCCCTCTATGTTAAAACATTTAGTCAAAACTTGACTAAATGTAAACAACAACTTCCCTCTAAAGCAGACTGTTACTTCTGTGAGAGATTAGACAACAAACGATTAATAATAATAAACCAACATCAGCTACAACAACCGACCCAAAACAGATTGTTAGTTATGTCAGAAAAGTACACAATTATAAGAAATAAACACCTTTTTCGCTTATTCAACTAAAAAAGCAGGAACATTTGAATCAAGTAAACTGCTAGTGTTAACATGGTAATAGCGTAAAGTATACCCTTATTAGCACAACGTAAATCTTTGAAATTGTAAAAAGGATTTCTGATTTCCTGTTTAGAGTAACACGTTTTTAATGAATTGATAGGAAGTTTACCTGTCTCCTATCGTGCCATTTTTTTCGACATAGTTTTGCGACATGTATGTTTTGTGGACTGATTTCTTGAGGGTGGGGGTGTAATGCGCGCGATAATATTGAGAAAGACAGGCTGGCGAAGTAACAGCCTGAATGGCGGGGTAAAAACGGTCATACACGTAAAAATCCACTCGTGCTTAAAACATGAGTGAACGTGGGAGTCTAAGCCCATGAACGAAGAAGAAGAAGAAGAAGTAACAGAGAAACAAGGAAGCACAGAACAATCAGGAATTCGTTAAAAAAAAATTAAAAAATAAACACTGATCTGTGTTTGTTTTGTTTTTTCTCCAATTATTAATGACTATGAGCCGCTTTTAGTGAAGTGGATTGTTTACACATCATTTGCAACGGATATGCCGTCAACAAATAAATGCATCGACAAATAATAAAAGAACCGTGTGAGGATATTATCTGGAACAACTCATATACATGTGCAATTTCATAAAGATTTGCCTAAGAGTATTATGGGAACTGCTCTACACACACACACACACACATCACATACATACGTACGCTCTCACCTCGTCTCGATGTCCAATCTCAATGCATTAATTTTATTGATTGAGTCACGAATTAAATAAATGTTTGTTTGTTTTTCAATTTTAAAAAGAGAAGATAATGATAATAAAAATACCTGTATAAAAAAGAAAACAATCGCGTAAAGCAAAATTATTACATTAGTCAACATGTGGAACCTACCGAATGGAACTGAATGTAATGCATGTTTGTTTCACCACGACTAGTAGGCCGAGAAAGCGCTGGCTGGATGGCTAGACGAAGACCAAGACGGGTCACGATTGTGTCCGCAAAGCATGGGAACGTAGTACCTAACTATATTATCTATATATTTTTGGATTCAGAATTTAACAAGGAATACAATGGAGTCGTTTTTAATCTGTTTGTGAAAATTCGATTTTAATGACAACTTAAATGAGCAAACAAAATTGTGTATTTTGAAGATTCCAAGCTCAAATGCAATCCCATAGTCCGGACTGAGTCGAAGATTGCTTGACCAAAATGTCATTAATTTTTTAATTTGGTTGAAAAATGAGGGCGTAACAGCGGGGCCGCCTCAACTTTCATTAAGAGTCGGATATGACGTCAACAAAGACATTTATTGAAAGAAGTGGAAAAGACTTCTGGTGATATCATATGGAACAACTTGTGTGTAAAGTTTTATGACCACCTGTCCAGTAGTTTGTATGGGAATCGCTCTACACACACACACACACACACCACAACCCTCGTCTCGATTCCCGGTCTATGTTAAAACATTTGGTCAAAACTTGACTAAATTTAAAGCCAGCCATGCAGGAGTCATGCGGGAGTTTTCATTTTAACTGATCAGCGAAGCTAAAGAGTCTGACGGAGATTTCTTTTCACGCCCACTGAAACGAAATGAAAACTCAAAATTATGCATCAACCATACAAACCGCCGAACTAATTTCAGGAATGCATTTTTGATAACTGTTTCTTTGGACCCTTTATTTTGGCGAGCATAATCTTGTTTGGAACGGAGTGGTAGCTAGTGCACACTTGGGACGTTAGCTTTGTTCACTTGCGATGCTACCCGCAAACGCATCAGTAGTTAATTGTTCACTGAAGCTTCGACCGTTTCACCGGCTAATTAAAGCTGCTGTCCTACATTTTCTCTTTAGTTGTCATGTTTAGTAAAGTGATCACATGTTTATGTGTGAGAGTGGGTGTGACTGGGTTTGGGAAGCGGGGCTGGTAGGGATGGGTGGGGGTGGGACTTGTGTGTGTGTGTGTGTGTGTGTGTGTGTGTGTGTGTGTGTGTGTATGCGTGCTTCGCCCCCTTGTACCTGAACGTTTTTACATTTAGTCAAGTTATGACTAAATGTTTTAACATCGAGGGGGGAATCGAGACGAGGGTCGTGGTGTATGTGCGTGTGTCTGTGTGTGTGTGTGTGTGTGTGTGTGTGTGTGTGTGTGTGTGTGTGTGTGTGTGTGTGTGTGTGTGTAGAGCGATTCAGACTAAACTACTGGACCGACCTTTATGAAATTTGACATGAGAGTTCCTGGGTATGAAATCCCCGAATGTTTTTTTCATTTTTTTGATAAATGTCTTTGATGACGTCATATCCGGCTTTTCGTGAAAGTTGAGGCGGCACTGTCACGCCCTCATTTTTCAACCAAATTGGTTGAAATTTTGGTCAAGTAATCTTCGACGAAGTCCGGACTTCGGTATTGCATTTCAGCTTGGTGGCTTAAAAATTAATTAATGACTTTGGTCATTAAAAATCTGAAAATTGTAAAAAAAAATAAAAATTTATAAAACGATCCAAATTTACGTTCATCTTATTCTCCATCATTTGCTGATTCCAAAAACATATAAATATGTTATATTCGGATTAAAAACAAGCTCTGAAAATTAAATATATAAAAATTATTATCAAAATTAAATTGTCGAAATCAATTTAAAAACACTTTCATCTTATACCTTGTCGGTTCCTGATTCCAAAAACATATAGATATGATATGTTTGAATTAAAAACACGCTCAGAAAGTTAAAACAAAGAGAGGTACAGAAAAGCGTGCTATCCTTCTTAGCGCAACTACTACCCCGCTCTTCTTGTCAATTTCACTGCCTTTGCCGTGAGCGGTGGAGTGACGATGCTACGAGTATACGGTCTTGCTGCGTTGCGTTGCGTTCAGTTTCATTCTGTGAGTTCGACAGCTACTTGACTAAATGTTGTATTTTCGCCTTTCGCGACTTGTTTTATGTTTCTGGAGGGAAAGGAAGCCTCTCCTTGAACGAAAAAGGTAAATTCGACAGCAAGCAAGGGTGAGAGGTGCGATTTCTCCTCGGATTTCATGATGATCCAGATGCAACCCCCCCCTCCCTCCCTCCCCCACACAAAAAAATGCGTTTGGGAGGTACATGCTTAAGCCTGGGGGGGGGGGTTGCGCAACCCCTGTAACCCCCCCCTAGTCCGGCCCTGATGTTTGTTGATGTTCACGAAGTGACGCTGGTCTGCGCTTTAAAGGAATTCCAATGAAGCGAACAGACACTGACGAGCACGGGCTCTCTGTGTGACTCAATCAAGTTGCCTTTGACAGGAAATCGACACTTGTTTTTTGACTCTCATTAATATAGCGGGAGGGAATTTTATTTCTCTTCATTTGAGCTATTTCATTTTTGTCAATACGTGACAAGCACAGTAACCTGGATTTCAAGTGATTTGCGATCCCAAACAGGATTAGACAAGATATTTCCCTGAAAATTCGTTCGCCCACAACATGGCATACCAAGCTGGATTTCTGCTCATCGTGAATCTGGTATTGATGACCAAATCGAGCACAAGTGAAATTGCCATGCTCTCTTCTTTCATTGACGTGGACACTGTGTTTGATGACGTCATTGCCAACGACAATGTCCTGTTTGACGTCAATGCCAGGTCAAAGCTGGAATGTTCCAATCAGTGTGTTAGCAAACAAGAATGTGCGTCCTTCACCTACCATCAATCCGCCGAAATGAGGTCATGTCGGGGATACACACAAATGATGACGACAAACAGTTTAACGACGCCAGCTTTAGGGGCAAGGAGTTTTTCGCTCAAAGGTAAGAATTTCTGAATTTCGTGTGAGACCGAGTTTCGGTTACCTCCACCGGTACTGTATAGAGCGAGACTCAGTCTTTCTGGCATGTCTCAATAACTTTAGATTTTGTGTGTATTTTACGACATGAGTTTGCACAAAACTCTGATAGTATAAAAGCAATGCGTTGAAGAGTTACTGAAACGTACAGTGTTTTGGGTGGTTTTTACATTTAGTCAAGTTTTGACTAAATGTTTTAACATATAGAGGGGGAATCGAGACGAGGGTAGTGGTGTATGTGTGTGTGTGTGTGTGTGTGTGTGTCTGTCTGTCTGTCTGTCTGTGCGTGTGTGTGTGTAGAGCGATTCAGACTAAACTACCGGACCGATCTTTATGAAATTTTACATGAGAGTTCCTGGGCATCATATCCCACGACGGTTTTTTCGATAAATGTGTTTGATGACGTCATATCCGGCTTTTTGTAAAAGTTGAGGCGGCACTGTCACACCCTCATTTTTCAATCAAATTGATTGAAATTTTGGCCAAGCAATCTTCGACAAAGGCCGGACTTCGGTATTGCATTTCAGCTTGGTGGCTTAAAAATTGATTAATGAATTTGGTCATTAAAGATCTGAAAATTGTTAAAAAAAAATTATAAAACGATCCAAATTTACGTTCATCTTATTCTTCATCATTTTCTGATTCCAAAACATATAAATATGTTATATTTGGATTAAAAACAAGCTCTGAAAAATAGAAAAATAAAAATTATGATCAAAATTAAATTTTTGAAATCAACACTTTCATCTTATTGCTTGTCGGTTCCTGATTCCAAACACATATAGATATGATATGTTTGGATTAAAAACACGCTCAGAAAGTTAAATCGAAGAGAGGTACAGAAAAGCGTGCTATCCTTCTCAGCGCAACTACTACCCCGCTCTTCTTGTCAATTTCACTGCCTTTGCCACGAGCGGTGGACTGACGATGCTACGAGTATATTACGGTCTTGCTGAAAAATTGCATTGCGTTCAGTTTCATTCTGTGAATTCGACAGCTTGACTAAAAATTAATGTTGTATTTTCGCCTTACGCGACTTGTTTTTCTTCTCATTACTCACTAAAAACGGCTACAAAAACCACTGGTTATGGTTTCTGAGAACACTGACACCTACACCGTTTGGCATGTCATCGTGTTATTGTTAGATAGGTAACAAATTTGATTGTTCTTTCCAATGACACGAAGAACTTGTTCACTTTTCGCTGTTCTGATTTTTGTGTGGATTTTAACGCAGTCACCTTGCTTTTGTGAATGTGATTTTCGGAGGTGTCTGTGTAGTCTATTCAACTGAATACACACTACCTCATGAAAAGTCAATCTGTTTGCTGAATAGAAGGGGATTGAACGGCCTTTCCATTCATAGACATGATTTTACAATAAACGGTCCCATCACAAAGATCTGCACTCAAACGCATCTCCACATAGCTTTTTTTTATGACGGGTAGTACAGTTGTCGGTAACATGGTTTAACCGTGAGGGCGTTAACAAACATGCATCACCAGTTGTCCACTTTCCCTTCTCCGCAAGGTCCTCGCTGCCCGGTGTCCAGCGGGTTTGTCCAGGACGCGATGACCGGCCTGTGCTACAAGGCGTACCACGACAGGTACAACTACACCGCTGCTCGTGCTATTTGCCAGGAGACGGACAGTGACTTCATCATGCTGGACACTGAGGACAAGGTCCAGGTCTTGATTCGGGGTGGTCAGGTTCTTCCTGGAGGTAGGCACAGGCAGAAATACGCTTGCGGTGGCGATGTTGGAAAGGAATCTTGTTTAGGGTATTAACTCCTTGCAGTTCTTTCCCTTGAATTTCGTGAATTTATACAAATAAAAAATTGTCCCCTTTCGGCTTTATTCTTCCTCAAGGAGGGCAAGGGAACAAACTTACAATAACATCGTCAGAACATTTTTTTTATACCTGTCTGTCTGTCTTTCTGTGGGTGTGGTTGTCCGTTTCTGCCTGTGCCTGTCTGTGTATAACGTGTCCATGTCTGTCTGTCTGTCTGTCTGTGACTGTCTGTGCGTCTGTCTCAATGTCTGTCAACCTGTGTGCCCCTATTTACGCCATGCCTACATTGGTAGTTACACATGTAATGACTGAACACATTCATACAAACAGCAACAAATTCATGAACTTATTTTACTGCAAACACAGGTGGCTACTGGATGGGGTTGAGACGCCCATCATACCTGGGCCCAACGACCCGTAACTCGACAGCAAGTGAGTACGCCTGGACGCGAACTGGACAGTTTGTGGGCTCTGTCAACTATTTCATGTCTCCCGCCACTTTCAACCAAGACTGCGCCACGTGCGCCATGATACCCGACCCCAACGGTTTTATCTGGATGGTGTACCCATGTGAAGGCAGCAGTGTTAACAGGATCTTGTGTGAAAAACTGTAATTGTACGATCGGTTAATTGTAGTGCTTGGTGTACACTATTCTGTGAACTGGTTCTTTAATACTTCAAAAGACTGGATGCTTTAGTATTAGTTTTAACCCTAACATACATGCTGGCAAGTACACACACACACACAAGGACACATGCCAGCAAATACGCACGCACGCACGCATGCTCTCTCTCTCTCTCTCTCTCCCTCTCTCTCTCTCTCTCTCTCTCTCTCTCTCTCTCTCTCTCTCTCTCTCTCTCTCTCTCTCTCTCTCTCTCTCTCTCTCTCTCTCTCTCTCTCTCTCTCTCTAAGGATCGGTATTAGGACCTCTGCTCTTCTCAATATATGTTAATGACCTCCCCCTTTATATTCAACATTTATGTGAACTTTTTGCAGATGATACCACAATTCACTCCAGTAACAAAAATTTAACTCGCTTATCAGAATCCCTCCAAGGGAGTCTAAACCAGCTGACAGAATGGACTGACCTAAATCACATGTCTCTTAACCCAAAGAAAACCAAATATATGATAATTACAACTAGACAAAAACGACAGAATTTTACCTCAACTGGTCCCGATTTAATGATTGACGGCAATATAGTGGAAAAAGTCGACCATCACAAAGTTCTAGGTCGATAACAACCTGTCTTGGTCAACTCACATTGAACAACTTAGTAAATTAGTGTCAAAGAAAGTGTACCTCTTATTAAACACTTCCTTAATTGTCAAGCCAGGAACTTATTTTTCACTGCTCATATTCAGTCTCTTATTGATTACGCATCCACTCTATGGGACTCAGCAAGTGATAATTCCCTAAAGCTACTCAGCAGATTACACAAAAGAGCTCTAGCTCTAAAAGTAGTATTACTCAGACTACTCTCACCGACTCAGACTACATCAACATGGGGGTCCTACCTCTAAAGTCAAGAATGAAGGAAAAATGATGCATAAAATTATGACAGAAAATGCACCCGAAACCATTTGTTCAAAGTTCTCTTTGAAGAATTCGCACCACTTTATAAAACTAAACATTCCTCTTCCTAGGATAGACCTATTTAAATCAAGTCTTGTTTATTCAGGAAGCAGCCTCTGGAACGCTCTTCCGGACGCCCTGCGCCAATCCACCAATACGGATTCTTTTAGAACCAAATATTCTTTCCATTTAATGAACCCTATGAACAAATAAGCTTGATTGGTATGTTCTCTTTGTATACAGTTGCTCATTATCGGAATTATGGTTTATTGTGACAAAATCACGAAGATTTGGCTCTGTAATACATTGTTTTGCTGAGCTAATGTATTGTTGCAAAGTATGTTTACTTTGCGTTTATCTTCATTGCTTTACACCCAGTTTTGAACACTACCTTATGATCTGCAATGCTTCTACATAATGCGCTTCATGTACATAAACTTATATTATGTTCTACCATTAATGTTTTTATGTAACCTTTTTTTCCCCTAGTCATAGTTATAGTAAAATAGTTTAGTCCCTCTTTAGGGCGAGGGCCAGATGCAAAAAAGCATATCTATGCTTATTCTTGTCACCCTCGAAAAATAAAGATTTGTCATTGTCATTCTCTCTCTCTCTCTCTCTCTCTCTCTCTCTCTCTCTCTCTCTCTCTCTCTCTCTCTCTCTCTCTCTCTCTCTCTCTCTCTCTCTCTCTCCCTCTCTCCCTCTCTCCCTCTCTCTCTCTTCACTTGAAAATTTGAGCTATTATTACATCACATCTTAATCATCATCTTAATATTGATCCTCGTTATTATAGCTATCGTGTTAGTTACTTTTCAAAAATGCAATGTTGATAAACATAGCTGACACCTGTTTAATACGTGGTATACATGTAACGTAAAATGTCTTGTATGTTTATAATGGACAGGTTGGAAGATTAGGCATCGCCTAAAACTGACCTTGATCCCTTTGTAATTAAGTTTAGAATCTAAATCTTAATCTCTCCCTTCTCTTTCTCTTTCTCTCTCCCCCCCCCCCCCCCCCCCACACACACACCCCTCTCCCTCTCTCTGGTTCAAGCTTTTCACGTTTTGGGGTTTTCAGAATCCAGATTATCTCACCAGATTTCAGATTCTGATGTTGCTATTCCTGGTTACAATGTATTACGACGAGACCCACAGCAAAGTAAAGAAACTGGTTTGCTATTGTACATAAGCGAATCAGTTGTACACGATTAACAGACCTTGAGCAGTTTGTGGAATCGGTGTGGATAGAAATTAAGTTTAAAAGAGCACCTCCACTCCTTATAGGTTTCTGTTATAGAAATCCTGCAGAGCGAGCAAACTGGTCAGATAATTTTACACAGATGTTAGATGCAGTCTTGCTCGAATCAAAGGAAATAATTATGTCAGGTGACTTTAATATTAATTTGTTAAAACAGAACAAAATGTGGCTTGATATGCTTAACCTCTATATTACTCAAACAAATAGTATGCACATCTACGAGAGTCACAGCAACCACCAGCACTCTGATAGATCATATTTATATGACTGATCACCGTAACATTGTTGAATGTTGTGTTCCAGCCAGTGGTTGCAGCGATCACTTTCCCATTTGTTTAACGTGGTGGAGAAAGGGTATAAACATTTCTAAAGCTGGCCACAAGACAATAAAATATAGATCCTTTTCTCAATTCAACGAAGACACATTTCTCCGTGACCTCTGTAATTCCTCTCTCCCTGAGGTTTATAATCATACGAATTCTGATGCTGCTCTAACGCACTGGCTGAATGCCTTCACTAACATTTATGATCGACATGCTCCATGGATTCTAAAGTTATCAGCCCCTGTAATTTCTGACACCCTCACTTACATTTATAATCTCTGTTTAGAACAAAAATATTTTCCAATAGCCCTCAAGCAGGCTAAAATCATTCCTCTGTTTAAATCTGGCGAAAAGAAAGACCCCTCAAATTATAGGCCGATTTCAATACTGTCAGTATTATCAAAACCACTGGAACGACATATAAACAAACACCTATTATCGCACTTTGACCTCAATCAATTATTTCACCCTAACCAGTCTGGATTTAGAGCTCATCACTCCTGTCACACTGCCTTAGTCTCTCTTGTTGATCAGTGGTTGGAAAAGATCAACGATAATGAATTTTGTGGAGCTGTTTTTGTAGATTTTGCCAAAGCTTTTGGTGTAATTGACCACAAGTTGTTACTGAGGAAACTCACATTGTATGGACTCGGGATTGATTCTGTTGAACTTATAACTTCTTTTCTTAGTGACAGGCAACAGGCTGTATACGCAAACGCCTCAGCATCAAGTATGCAGGATGTACGATATGGCGTACCACAAGGGTCAGTTTTAGGCCATCTCCTCTTCTCTATATACATAAATGACCTTCCCCTTCACATTGAAAATTTATGTGAACTTTTTGCAGATGACACAACCATACATTCTAGTAACACCAATTTAAGTCGTTTATCAGAAACACTGCAAGAAAGTTTAAACCAGTTGGTGAATGGACTGAGCTAAATCACATGTCCCTTAAACCCCAAAAAACAAAAAGCATGATATTAACAACTAGGAAAAAACGCCGGAACATAACCTCAATATTTCACGATCTAACGGTTAATGATAAACTTGTTGAAAAAGTCGACCATCATAAAGTTTTGGGAGTGACCATTGATAACAACCTGTCTTGGTCACACCACATCGAACAACAATCTAAACAAGTGTCCAAGAAGGTTTATCTATTATCTAGAATCAAGCACTTTCTGAATTTGGAAGCCAGGAAATCAAGTTATTCTTTAATGGTCATATTCAGTCTGTTATTGATTACGCGTCTACCTTGTGGGACTCGGCAAGTGAAAATTCATTCAAACCACTAATTAGATTACATAAACGAGCGCTAAAAGTAGTCTTATTAAAGAAAACAACCCTATCTGAGTTAGACTACATGAACTTAGGCATTCTTCCTCTGAAGACAAGGCTAAGTTATAATAAAGGTACCCTTATGCATAAAATTATTTATGGATGTGTACCTCAAACCATATTTTCCAAATTCACGTTAAAAACTTCACGCCAATTGATGAGACTGAACATGCCTCTGCCTAGGATTGACCTATTCAAATCTAGTTTAGTCTATTCAGGTAGCAGTCTCTGGAACACTCTTCCGACAATCCTACAGCAAACTAGCAGCACAAACGTTTTTAAGACCAGATATATACGTCTTATCTCATGAAGTCTAAATAAACATCTGTTGTCGCTAGAATGGTTGTTAAAACCAACAACCGGTGCTTTTTAACAATGTATTATTAAAATCTAAACAACGAAGTGACTGTGGTAAGATGAACAAGTCGCGTAAGGCGAAATTACTGCATTTAGTCAAGCTGTGGAACTCACAGAATGAAACTGAACGCACTGCATTTTTTCACAATGACCGTAGTCCGCCGCTTGTGCATAACGGAGTGAAACTGACGAGCCTGTTCAGCGCGGTACCAAGTGGTTTCGCTGTGCTGCATAGCACGCTTTTCTGTACCTCTCTTCGTTTTAACTTTCTGAGCGTGTTTTTAATACCATATCTATATGTTTTTGGAATCAGGAACCGACAAGGAATAAGATGAAATTGTTTTTAAATCGATTTCGGAAATTTAATTTTGATCATAATTTTTATATTTTTAATTTTCAGAGCTTGTTTTTAATCCAAATATAACATATTTATATGTTTTTGGAATCAGGAAATGATGTAGAATAAGATGAACGTAAATTTGGATCGTTTTATATATAAAAAAAAAAATATTACAATTTTCAGATTTTTAATGACCAAAGTCATTAATTAATTTTTAAGCCACCAAGCTGACGGGCGCTGTGGCGTGGTGGTAAGACGTCGGCCTCTTAATCGGAAGGTCGAGGGTTCGAATCCCGGCCGCGGCCGCCTGGTGGGTTAAGTGTGGAGATTTTTCCGATCTCCCAGGTCAACTTATGTGCAGACCTGCTAGTGGCTTATCCCCCTTCGTGTGTACACGCAAGCACAAGACCAAGTGCGCACGGAAAAGATCCTGTAATCCATGTCAGAGTTCGGTGGGTTATAGAAACACGAAAATACCCAGCATGCTTCCTCCGAAAGCGGCGTATGGCTGCCTAAATGGCGGGGTAAAAACGGTCATACACGTAAATACGTGGGAGTTTCAGCCCACGAACGAAGAGGAGAAGAAGCCACCAAGCTGAAATGCAATACCGAAGTCCGGCCTTCGTCGAAGATTGCTTTACAAAACTTTGAATCAATTTGATTGAAAAATGAGGGTGTGACAGTGTGACAGTGCCGCCTCAACTTTTACAAAAAGCCGGATATGACGTCATCAAAAGTATTTATCGAAAAAAAGAAAAAAACGTCCGGGGATATCATTCCCAGAAACTCTCATGTCAAATTTCATAAAGATCGGTCCAGTGGTTTGGTCTGAATCGCTCTACACACACACGCACAGACACTCACACACACACACACACACACACACACACACACACACACACACACACACACACACACATACACACACACACACACACACACACAAAACTTGACTAAATGTAACAAAGTTTAAAAAAACCAAAGGATTACTGTACTCACCGATACAAAGACGTTACTAAACAACGATTTATTATTATTTAAACAATGTATTATTATTTTTATATACACTGATTTTTTCGAATGCAGTGTATGTCAATGGGCATGGCATTTACAGCTTTGTTGCGTCAGTGCAATCTACTCTATAATTCTTAACTCATGTCAAATGAACTTACATTTTTCATTTAAGCAATGTATTGTATGTAAATTGATGATATGTTCTTACTTTCATTTTATTATAATCATGTAGCAGTAGTTTTCTTTACTTGCTTATTCTTTAGCAATTTTAGACTAGTCCCTCTTTAGGGCGAGGGCCAGATGTAAAAAAAAACAGATCACTGCTTGCTCTATTACCCTCGTTAAATAAAGAATTGTTCTTGTTCTTGTTGTTGTTCTCTCTCTCTTCGCTGAACAGTCTTGCCGTTACAACGTTAGGTTCTAAGAGGAGATTTCTTCTATTTATGTAATTCATTGTTTGATTTTCTTTTGTGATCTTATTTTGAACAAAACAGGAGCTTTGATTTTCAGGGAAAATCGGCTTTTTGTGGCTCTTTGACGACAAAACAATCAAGAGAAAAATAGAGGTACACTACAGACAAAATTGAAAATAAAACTTTCTCTGTGTTTTCATATTTTAAGAGTATGTACAGCAGGATGACCCGTTTTTTTAATTCACGTTCATAAATAAAAGAATAGGTACCTCTTATCTTGTTTGCATTTACTTGATATGCTACCAGGAAAAGAGAGAGAGAGCGTGTGAGAGAGAGGGCGAGAGAGAGCGTGCGTGTGTGAGAGAGAGAGGGCGGGAGAGAGAGAAAGTGTGTGTGTGTGTGTGTGTGTGTGTGTGTGTGTGTGTGAGAGAGAGAGAGAGAGAGAGAGAGAGAGAAAGCGGACTTGTGTGCGCTTGTGTGTATGTGTGTGCGTGCGTGCGTCACACACACAAATAAATAAATAAATAAACTTGATAAAACAAAACAAAATTTAAATCAAAACAATCCCACTCCGTACAGTAAGCAGCCAGGCTGTCGATTTGTATCAAACGTATGCAATCGGAGGGATGTTTTTATCCCATGTAAGCTTTTGTTGCCTTGGCAGACCTGTGGTGTTTACACGATCCTTTACACGGGAAGGACAGTACCTTTACACTGTGCGACAATTTTCTCTGCCAATGATCAACACCGTGTGCCCCCTTCCACGCTTTGGCCGCACGTGCGCGTACCTAGTTTGCAAACTTTTGATGAAACGTCACGCTTAAATTGATCCAATTACTGTGTCACCGCGAGGAGGAGACTAAATTGTTGTTGCTTTGTAGGCGAGTGCACCGGACTTAATTGTGACCCTCCACCACGGAATGAGTCACATGTCACCTTTGCATGATTTTTCATATTTTTACATTTTCCTAAAGAGTGTTTTATGCTCTATCCAGTGGTGAAAACCGTTTTAGAAAAGAGCGAAAACTGTTTGAGTTATAAGCCTGTGACTAAGGTGACCCTCACACTGTTACCAAACACTCCCCGGACTTATGTTAAGCCTAGCGCAGAACCGCGCGAGGTGACATGCGACTCATTTCGTGGTGGAGGGTCACAATTGGTTCTGCGCAATTAATCGTAATCACATTAGCAACAAGTCGCATGGGCACTACTGCTAAAGTGGATCAATTAAAGTGGCAACAAAATCCACTTCAGTGCAATTAGGTGTGAATGGAAATGGACACAGCTTGCGGTCGAAAATAAATCACTGGAGACCCATTTCTGACCAAAAAATGAT
Organism: Littorina saxatilis; assembly: GCF_037325665.1. NCBI lineage: Eukaryota > Metazoa > Mollusca > Gastropoda > Littorinimorpha > Littorinidae > Littorina > Littorina saxatilis. The sequence continues at coordinate 24,502,831 of NC_090261.1, forward strand.
AGAATTAAAAAGAAATGTAAAAAATCAACTTGTGAAAATCTGCAAGTAGTTTTGTCATAATGATGCCCAAAAAAAAGGCATGCCCGTTTATAAGGAGGAAAATGAAAGAAAGATCATTCAACGTTGTATTGATCAGTTCTGACAAGCAAAAACTGAAAATGACGAAGGTATGCGGTAGGTCACTTTACGTGCGTCATTGTTCGGGTAGCTAAGCTTATTAAAACAACAAAGGAGCACAACAACTTAAACTTTGTTCTTCTTCTATTTTAATGACAAATATAATTAAAGTATTAGATTTAATGGAAGCACAATGTGTACCTTAATCCGTCTAGCTCCAAAGCATGAGTAAACAAAAGTCTGGCTTTAATGGCATGTCATCTGAGTCTTAAACACACGATATCTGCCTTCTTTTGGTTATTTGTTCGTTTGTCTCATTATCATTCTTTAATCATTAAATCTGAATGTTGCAAGGTCCTTTTACAAGCGTGCATTTAGCCTACCTTCATTTCTGAAAAAAAATACATGACATAGAATTCAGGGGACAGAGGGGAGGTGGTTTTTTTTTATAAACAAAGCACCAATCATCGATTCCTCCCGTACTGAGTCGTGACGAAATGAAAAGATGTGATACTATCACTGATACAGAAACGAGCACGTAGCAAAACATTTACGGAAGCAATAATTTGATTTTCTCCAGAGGAAAATGGATTGACTTCAGCCAAGCATGGCGTCTCCAAGGCTAAGTTTGTAAATAGAGAATACTACATGGCTTGCTGTGTCATAACAAATTTACACGAGTCGTTTTTGCAAACTTTTCAATATTTGAAAAAGCAACGAGTGCATGAAGTATTTTACAACTTTTATACACAGGTATTTGTCTTTCACATAGCAATATCCCCCCAACATTAATTTGTAGCTTACATCAGATACGGCAAACCTCTCTCTCTCTCACTCACTCTCTCTCTCTCTCTCTCTCTCTCTCTCTCTCTCTCTCTCTCTCTCTCTCTCTCTCTCTCTCTCTCTCTCTCCATCTCTCTCGGCTCTCTCTCTCTCTCTCTCTCTCCGAAGCTCTCTCTCTCTCCGAAGCTCTCTCTCTCTCCGAAGCTCTGTCTCTCCGAAGCTCTGTCTCTCCGAAGCTCTCTCTGAAGCTCTCTCTCTCCGAAGCTCTCTCGCTCTCTGGAGCTCTCTCTCTCCCTCTCTCTCTCCCTCTCTCTCTCTCTCTCTCTCTCTCTCTCTCAGTCTCTCTCTGGAGCTCTCTCTCTCTCTCTGGAGCTCTCTCTCCCTCTCTCCCCCTCTCCCTCTCTCTCAATTTTCTTAGTAGTGTTATACAACCTAGAGCTTGTATTACGCTTAAAATCTTACGATAAAGTTCAAAGCGTTTTTGCACCTTGTGCAGTGACTATACCTGTGTTTTTAGTTGTGCCTTGCGTTGTACTCGGACTGCCTGTCTGTGTGACGTGACGTGGACACTGAGGAAAGAGTGTGTTTCTTTCCCTTCCGGTTCTAGCACTTCTCCATATCGTCTGACCTGCCAGTGACACGTCGTAGCACATTGTTTAGAACTCTATTGTGTAATTTGTAGACGACAAGGACTTTGCCTTTTCTGGCAAATCTTGAACATTCACTCTACAACGTCCAGTGTGTGCGGATTGTGTCTGCTTCTGCGTGTACTCTTAACATTTATAAGCATGTCGGCACTAGCTCCAGCCGCTGGACTGAATATCGGTCACTTAAACATTTATCATCTCTTGAACAAAATTCCTGATCTCTGCGTGTTATTAAATCAACATTCTCCCATAACCCATTTGTTTGGGATTTCAGAGACTAGGCTGGACTCACGCATCTGTGATGATATGTTGCGGTATGTGGGAGGTGTGTTTATAACCTGCCCTGTTATATAGTGCTATATGTCTTATGTAAAAACAATGTCCTGTTTGTATTATTGTTATGTACCACGCCTGAATTTCTCTATGAGATGATAAAGTATTCTTATTTTTATTCTTATTCTTCTTATTCTGTTATCCGACGCGACAGTATGGAAGTACAACATACTGGTCTTGCTGTTTGTGTCCATGATTCCATAGCAAAATTTGTTAAGCGCAGGGCTGATCTGGAAGTGAACATTATTGAATGCCTTTGGCTTGAAATTTCTTATAAGAATTCGAATTCTTTTCTCCTCGGCTTTGTATATAGAAATCCCGCATCCCATTCACCTTGGTCTGACGATTTTATTGATTTGATGGATAACATTAGATGTAATAATCGTAATGTTTTGTTACTTGGTGATTTTAACATAGACTTGCATAAAACCCAGACAGCCTGGCGCTCAGTAACATCTCTCTTTGGATTCCATCAACTTGTGAACACCTCAACCAGATTGACTGATACAACATCAACGTTGATTGACCACATTTACACTAATAATACCTCCATGGTGTCAAACGTGAAAACTGTACCTTCAAGCATCAGTGACCATTGTTCAATATTTTGTTCTTGGTCGTTCAAGTTACCTAAGCCGGTGCACAAGGGCCATACAACTATTGAATATAGAAGCTTTAAAACGTTTGATGAAACCAAGTTCTTCTTTGATCTCAGTTTAGCACCATTTTGAATTTCCTCTGTGTTTAATCATGTTGTTGCTGACGAGGCGTTGGGCGCCCTTTTAGATATATTTTTATCCTATAGTGGATAAGCATGCCCCACTACGTCACCACAGAGTGAAATATCCATCTCTTCCCCCATGGTTGACGGAACAGATTATAGAAGCCATGTCCCTGCGTGATTTTTACAAAGCAAACAACATGAAGTCTGATTTTAAGAAACAAAGGAATAAAGTGACAGAATTAACACGTCAAGCAAAAGCAAATTATTTTAATACCGTAAAATCCCTAGCATAAGCCCACCCCCCCTGTGCACAGATTTAGGGCAAAATTGGGGGGTGGGCGTTTGCTAGGGATTTTGCACAAAGTAAGTTTTGTGCTCAACCGTGTAATTGAGTGAATACAAACCCCGAAAGCATGTAAGTTAGGTCGTGTGAGTAGAAGTGGAGGAAAAAGGAGAAAAAAAGGGACTTTAATTGAGGCAAAGAAGGCCAACGAGGACAATCATGAGAGAGAGAGAGAGAGAGAGAGAGAGAGAGAGAGAGAGAGACAGACAGACAGACAGACAGACAGACAGACAGACAGATAGACAGACAGAGAGTGAGAGGGGAGATAGAGGAGAGAGAGACAGACAGACAGACAGACAGAGAAAGACACAGTGTAAGACTGTCGCTTCGGCATTTTGCAAAAATGGCACACAGAGATTCAAGAACAAACTTCAGGCCACCAGGAAGCTCGTCAAAGTACCGGTACGTAACTGACTAGACAAAAGACGTCAGTGGAAAAGCATGACGTAATTTTAATTCACTTTGTCGGGGATGGGTGGGACTGGGAGTGAGGAGAGGGGACAAAGAATAAGAAACAAATCGCGTAAGGCGAAAATACAACATTTAGTCAAGTAGCTGTCGAACTCACAGAATGAAACTGAACGCAACGCAACGCAGCAAGACCGTATACTCGTAGCATCGTCACTCCACCGCCCGTGGCAAAGGCAGTGCCAGTGGAATTGACAAGAAGAAGAGCGGGGTATTCGTTGCGCTGAGAAGGATAGCACGCTTTTCTGTACCTCTCTTCGTTTTAACTTTCTGAGCGTGTTTTTAATCCAAACATATCATATCTATATGTTTTTGGAATCAGGAACCGACAAGGAATAAGATGAAAGTGTTTTTAAATTGATTTCGAAAAAAATTTTGATAATAATTTTTATATATTTAATTTTCAGAGCTTGTTGTTAATCCAAATATAACATATTTATATGTTTTTGGAATCAGCAAATGATGGAAAATACGATGAACGTAAATTTGGATCGTTTTATAAAAAAAATTTTTTTTAACAATTTTCAGATTTTTAATGACCAAAGTCATTAATTAATTTTTAAGCCTCCAAGCTGAAATGCAATACCGAAGTCCGGGCTTCGTCGAAGATTACTTGACCAAAATTTCAACCAATTTGGTTGAAAAATGAGGGCGTGACAGTGCCGCCTCAACTTTCACGAAAAGCCGGATATGACGTCATCAAAGACATTTATCAAAAAAATGGAAAAAAAGTCTGAGGATATCATACCCAGGAACTCTCATGTCAAATTTCATAAAGATCGGCACAGTAGTTTAGTCTGAATCGCTCTACACACACACACACACACACAGACAGACAGACACACACACACACACACACACACGCACATACACCACGACCCTCGTCTCGATTCCCCCCTCTATGTTAAAACATTTAGTCAAAACTTGACTAAATGTAAAAAGGAAAAAAACACGAAAAGGTAAAGAAGGGGGAAAAGATGACTTTTAGAACAGTCTGCACAAATCCTAGTGAAAGTGAGCCTATATTCTCTTTGAAAAAACCAGGGTGGGCGTTTGCTAGGTAGTTACCCCTGTGCACAACTTTTGGCCCAAAGTGGGGGGTGGGCGTTTGCTAAATGGTGGGCTTATGCTAGGGATTTTACGGTACATTAATCGAGGACAAGAAAGATATTGCAACTGTTTGGCGTGCTGTTAATAACATATTAGGTAAATCTAAACAGAACTCAAATCGGTCTGTCACAACCATCTACCCTGAATATTTTAATAACCATTTTGTGTCCCTTGCCAATAGGCTAAATGAATCTGCAAAATGCGACAGTCCTGATTCTGACATTGAAGTCTCTTTCTCAAAATTACATGATTTTTGTAATCAGAAATGTAAACCAGACGATTTTTTTACTATTCCAGACATGGCAGTGCATGAGGTAGGTAAGGTGCTAGAAGGCCTTGAGAATAAAAAGTCCATGGGTCCGGATAAGATTCCTCCTTACTTGGCCAAATTAGCTCTACCATATATTGTGGAGCCACTCACCTATGTGTATAATCTCTGCATAAAGCAAAATACTGTACCTAGTTTGTTAAAGAGAGCAAAAGTAATTCCACTCCATAAAGGCAGAAATTTATCCGATCCAAATAATTTTAGACCCATTTCCTTATTACCCATTTTATCCAAACCATTGGAAAAACATATTCACAAACATTTGCTCGCGTACATAGAAAGCAGAAACCTTTTCCATCAATTTCAGTCTGGTTTTCGAACAAATCACTCTTGCCACAGCGCCCTTACCACGCTATGCGACACCTGGTTGTCTGCAACAAACCGATCTGAAATCAGTGGTGCTGTGTTTCTCGACTTTAAACAAGCGTTTGATCTTGTTGATAATTCAATTCTATTGAAGAAATTACAGTTGTATGTCAGAAACAGTTCAGTGTGTAACTTCTTTGCTTCCTATTTACATGACAGATCTCAATATACTGCCCTAAACTGTAAAATATCTACTGAGAAGACTGTCAAATGCGGGGTGCCTCAAGGTTCAGTGCTTGGGCCGATCTTGTTCTGTCTATATATCAATGATCTGCCACTGCCCAATTCTGATAGCAATGTAAGAAGTGATTTTTTTGCTGACGATTCTTCTCTTAATTCATGCAAGTGGAAAGTCTGTTCCAGTAATAGAGTCCTCCCTTCAAACAGCTTTAAACGATGTAAATAACTGGTGTAGTGCTAATGCTATGCTTGCCCCTCCAATAAAACCTAAAAGTATGGTAATTGCAACCAGACAAAAACACCAGATTTCTCCACTCAAACTAAATCTTACTATTGGTACGCAATCAATCCCGTGATCGGGAGGTCGTGGGTTCGAACCCCGGCCGGGTCATACCTAAGACTTTAAAATTGGCAATCTAGTGGCTGCTCCGCCTGGCGTCTGGCATTATGGGGTTAGTGCTAGGACTGGTTGGTCCGGTGTCAGAATAATGTGACTGGGTGAGACATGAAGCCTGTGCTGCGACCTCTGTCTTGTGTGTAGCGCACGTTAAATGTCAAAGCAGCACCGCCCTGATATGGCCCTTCGTGGTCGGTTGGGCGTTAAGCAAACAAAAAACGCAATCAATTGAACAAGTTCAACAGCATCGCGTTTTATAGGGGTAATTATTGATTGTGAATTCAAGTGGCAGGCACAATTACAGCATATCTGCAAGAAAGTAGCCAAGAACGTTTTCCTCCTATCCAAGTTAAAGCAATTTACGGACAGAAGGACTCTGGAAATGTTCCACCATGCTCATGTAATCCCTCACATTAATTATGTTTCGACGCTCTGGGATGGCAGCAGTGATGTCCACTTGAAAAAGTTAGACTCTCCCTATCGTCGCTCGGCCAAACTCATGGTAAAGGATAATGCCTCAACAGATATGAAATTAAAAATGCTTAACTTTCTTCCACTGGAAAAGCAAGTTAAACAAAGCCATTTTCATGCATAAATTGTATTACGGTAAAGTGCCGATTTACATTACATCATTATTTAATAAAGCTACCCACAGATATGGGTCGGTCAACTTCATCCCACCGATTCCACGAATTGACCTGTATAAGACCAGTCTTGCTTTTTCGGGTACTTCAGTTTGGAATTCACTTCCATCATCCTTTAAGCACTTAAAGTCATTAAACAGTTTTAAAAAATGTGTTAAAAACCACTCAATGTCTGAGTAATTTAACGCCTTTTGATTTACCACACTTAGTATTACGTCAAAGATGTGCTGTGCATTGTATATTCTGAACATATTTTTGCTATACTATTGCTACATGTTCGATTGCTACCAGCTTGTATTTATAATTACCTGCATAGTATGCATTTGATTTTATGAATAACCACATATGTATGCTCTTTATTCCTCATCTTCATCATCATCATCATCATCGTCATTATCATCATCGTCGTCATCTTTATTATCACGTGCTGAAGTTTTCCGACCTCCTTTTGTTGGTTAACTTTTTAACTTTTTAATTTTAATTTTTTAATTATATAATTGTGTGTCTATGCGTCCCAAGGACAGATTGTAAGAAAAGGCGTAGCCTTAAATCTTAATCCTTGTTAAAAAAAAAGGTTCAATTCAATTCAATTCTCTCTCTCTCTCTCTCTCTCTCTCTCTCTCTCTCTCTCTCTCTCTCTCTCTCTCTCTCAGTCTCTCTCTCTCTCTCTCTCTCCAAAGCTCTCTCTCCCTCTCTCTCTCTCCCCCTCTCTCTCTCTCTCTCTCTCTCTCTCTCTCTCTCTCTCTCTCTCTCTCTCTCTCTCTCCAAAGCTCTCTCCGAAGCTCTCTGGAGCTCTTTCAATCACACACGCTGAGAGAGCGTGAATCCGTTCTACGTCATCAATTATGGGTCCCATGCACAAACACTAACAAGGTATCGCATTACCATGTCAAGTGCCAGCGACTTCGCAATGACACGAGAACAGAGCGCTTGACAGATGCAATATTAACAGTAAAATACCTTCGCACGCGTGAAATCCCGTGAGGGGTAATCAAAACGGTAATGGTTCACAAGGGACACCAAAGTGGCTTACAGAAGTCAGCAGACGACTACGCAGTGTTTTGGAAGACTCTGGATGTGCTTGCGTCATTCTTTGTGCCTGCAGTGCAAAGTCGATTTTTGTAGAACGCTCAAAAAGACACAAAAAAAGGTATTTCAGAAGTGGAACAAAGTAGACCGAGATTTACGTTTCTGTTGGTGAAAGTCCTTTTTCTAATTTGTGTTTCATTTTATTTTATTTCAATGTATTTTATTAATTTGACTTATAATCATTCATTTGCCGATGTCAATCCACAAACAAAAGCGGAAATAAAAAAATAACTTTTCATTTCTATCAAAAGATTGCAAGATTATTTGGCTAAAGAAATAAGACCTAACTTGAAGAATGACGATATTGCTGACCTTGTGAAAAAGTACAACCTGCCATGTGGACTACATTTTTGCTTTTATCCCAACTCGCACTAGCACAAAAGTTCTTCAGTTCTACATGCAAGAGAATGTTCTTTCGTCAAAACATTAGTACAGGCTTTCGAGATACGTCATATTAGTTATACATGTATATACTTACTTACTCCATTAATCGGTAAAAAAACGAGATGATAACTAGCTAACGTGGGCTGAAAATCACAGAATGCGGAACCCGTGTCGATCTTCAAATTATATTGCGTTCGTCCGTTTGTAATGATTAAGACGTCACACATCAATCCAACTTCGATTCTGTTTCCATCACAGACAAATCCATTTTCACTTTTGTTAGCTATGTAGCTCGCATAACCTCGTTCCCCTTTTAATGCGTGATGCCAAATGTGACCGTAGGCGTGCTGAGCGCAGGTATCTTAAGACTGGTCTTACTGTCCATAAACAAATATTTCAAGGAGTAAAGGACATTGTAACTAAGTTAGTACACGCAGCAAAGACAACCTTCCTCCAAACCCAGATTATTGCTTGCGATTAAAGCAAAAAACTGTTCGATATTTGCTGCCGGTTGACCGGCCGCAGTAAGGTATCCCCACTTCCCACTGTTTTCCCCGCTAGTCAGCTGCCAGATGAATTCAGTGATTATTTTATCAAGAAGGTTTCTGATATTCGTTCTGAACATGATCAGATGAGTGCACATTCTGCTTCCTCCAGTCATGTTGATGTTCCCACTGATTGTTCTTTTCCATCATTTCAGCCAATCAGTGAAAAAGACCTTAAATCCATTATTCTGAAGTCCAAACCAACACCTTGTCCACTTGATGCCATACCTACACCACTGCTTTTTGAGAATCTTGATGTGTTGTTGCCAACTCTTACTCAAATTGTCAATGATAGCCTGTTATCTGGTGTGTTTCCATCATTGTTCAAAACTGCGCTTGTCAAACCACTTCTCAAAAAACCTAGTCTTGATGTCAATATTTTGAAGAATTATCGTCCTGTATCTAATTTATCATTCTTGTCCAAAGTTTTTGAAAAGGTAGTTTTGAAGCAGCTGTTGTCATATTTGAACACCCATGATTTGATCTGGCACTTTCAGTCCGCTTATCGCCCTTCTCACTGTACAGAAACAGCCCTACTTAAAGTAATCAGTGACATTCTGTCTGCTCTGGATGGTGGTGATGTGTCAGTGCTTACCCTACTTGACCTTTCTGCAGCGTTCGACACGATTGACCATGTCACGCTTCTCCATAGACTTCAGACTCTGTACGGCATATCCGGTCCACCGCTAGCATGGCTTGAGTCCTATCTCATTGGCAGGACTCAGGCTGTGCTTGTCGATGGCCAGATGTCTGCTCCAGCCCCACTTTCTTTCGGCGTTCCTCAAGGTTCAGTACTCGGTCCCATCCTTTTCATCATGTACACTAAGCCCCTCTCCACACTGATTCAAAACCATTCTGTTTTAAATCAGTCTTTTGCTGATGACACCCAGCTGTATAAACCCAGTCCCCCTGCAGAGACACATTCCGCCATCCAGACCATTCAGACATGCATCACTGATGTTAAATCTTGGATGGTCGATAACAAACTCAAGCTGAATGATGATAAGACTGAAGTCTTACTGTGCAAAAAGAAGAACACTACATTTCCCTCTCCCCAACCTGTTTCTGTTCAAATAGGCAATACCGACATTCTTTTCTCACCATCAGCTAGAAACCTTGGATTCACCCTTTCATCTGACATGACCCTTAACAAACATATATCTTTAGTCTGTAGAGCAGCTTATTTTGAGCTTCGTAAGATCAGCACCATTCGCCACACACTCTCCTCTCAAACAACTAACACTCTTATTTGTGCCTTTGTTCTTTCTAAACTTGACTACTGCAACTCTCTTCTCTCTGGCTGTCCTCTATACCTCCTGCATAAACTACAAATAGTCCAAAACTCGGCAGCACGCCTCATTCTCAAAGCACGAAAACGAGATCACGCAACACCACTTCTTCACACACTGCACTGGTTACCTATTCAAGCCCGCATTGATTACAAACTGTCCACCCTCTGCTTTAACTTCTTTTCTGGCTCGTCTCCTGCTTACTTCTCTGAACTCCTCACCGTCTATTCTCCAGCAAGACAACTCCGTACCTCTTCTGACTGTCGCATCCTTACCATTCCACACACCAAAACCAAAACATACGGACAACGCACTTTTACTTTCTGCGCACCCACACAATGGAATTCTCTCCCCTTTCACATCCGCCACTCTCAGTCACCCCAAGCATTCAAACGAGCACTTAAAACGCACCTCTTCAAGAAATACAACCCCTGATTTTGTTTTCTCAGTCCATCAGTAGGCTACATGTAGTGTATTTGTTGTTTTAGTGATAATGTATATAAACATCTAGGACTGTTTTCAGCATTGTTGATAACATGTTCTGTTTTCAGCTGGTATTTCCTTGTTTTTACTACCTATTTTATTCATGTTTTTATTACTTAGTTAGTGGAAGAATCTTTTGTAATGTATGTTTGATGGTTTATGCTTTTAATTAAGCGTTGTTGACTATGAATGTAGATGTAATGCTTGTATAACTGTGTTTTAATTTTAAATGTGTCTTGAAGCGCAAAGAGCATAATTGTAAAAGTTATGATGTTGCGCTATATAAATGCTCATTTATTATTATTATTATTATTATTATTATTAATTATCAAATGTGTGTCAGGTCACGACAAACATTCTGATTTCAAATTACTTATGTCTTAGAGAACCAACAGACCTCTTGACGAGAAAGACTGGGCGAAGACAGTTGTTATGAGAAAGTAAATCAGCCAAGAAATCAAGATATCAATTAAAACAAGTTATCAAGAAATCAATCAAAATATACTGAGATAAGATTTCAATCAAGATATTAATCAAGAAGTCGGTCAGTCACTCAAACAATCAAACCAAACATCAGTCAATCAATCAATCAATCGATTAAAATCTATCAATCAACAAATGTGAGCGGTATTGATGAAACAGGCGTCGGAATCTCAGGTACATTTAAAACAATATTGATCTACTCGAGATATCATCAAAGGAACCTCAAATGGAATGTTTTTCATTCATAAGCAATTCACTTTTTGATTATTTTGAAAAAGCATAAGTGGCCCTTCGTTTGTGTTGGTCTTGTTTTACATTTGTTTCATTTTATCTCTCGCTCATTCCGTTTGTTTCTCTGATATCAAATATTTATCGTCTAATGATGGGCTTATGTTTGCTTGCCAATTAATCTGTCATGCTTGCTAATAAACTACATTTCTCAAAGGTTTGGAATGAAAAAACTAAAAGGTTTAAAAGTTTGTTTAAAAAACAACAACGAGTAATTGAACATCCCCTTCTGGTGCCCATTCTTTTAAATGAAATAATAAAGTACGTAATGGGCAAAACAGTGCTGAGACGGCCAGGGGCCTGCTGATTTGCTGGTACAGATGAGGGCAATTGGATACAGGGAAGCGGAGGGGGTGCATTTCTAAATTATGATTTCACAAAATTGGATAATTACTGCCTGTGGTTATGTCTATCTCCCCACTCTGCGCCCGATTATGCCAAAAAGTATTAATCTGACAGAACAGCAATATGTTTTGTGTTGGAACCTCTGTATCTGTGTCGGAGGAATTTTGCTTCAATGTAAAAGAGCAGCTAAATGAGTGGCTGTACATGTATAGACATTTTTACCCTGGTCAGGGTATCCTAGTGACATAGGCTGTACTTTATCTGTGGGGTAATTTATGTTGGTTTCAAATGAAAGGGGGAGCTCTTGCTGACAGGTCTCTCAGAGTTCGACTTTTCTGAACGCAGCTTTACTGTCAATTGGCAAATCTACTTCATTCTCGACAGGCTAAATTATTAATCTTTTAACTGTCATTATCAAACAATCTCTTTATGGATTATTCAATTCGTAACAATATTGCACGTCAAAAACACAACAAAGAGATAAAAGAGAAGGGGGGGAATATAACATTCATGTGTACAAAGACTTAGGAAAAGGGAGAATGCAAAATAGAAGAGAAAGCGAAAAAGAGCCAAATCAAGTGCGCGTTATATTGTTTAGACTAGCTTCACGGTGGTGAATTTCATGAACGGTCCTGTCGTCACAACCTGCGATGACCACTTCTGACATGTGCCTGATCTTCAAACGACGTTTAACGGTGCCATATCCGTCTTGTGAAAGCAATCATGTACACGGTCTCAGATCTGCCAAGACGTTTACTTAGTATAAGAGCGTCTTCCCTTTGGACATAGTCCAAAAACCAACAGTCTGACTGCACTCTTTGCAGAGTGGCCATTTTTTGCTGAATTTATTTTGGAAGTGACACCAATGTCAATGTGCAAAAATAATTCAAGAAAAAATCCTAACCTCCGCAGGACGCAGCCAGGCTTTTAAAAAAAATTTTTTTTAGGGGTGGGGGTAGTGTCCAGATAAATACAAGGCGGAAGCTCATTAAAATCGACAGCAGATCTGAGGTGGTCCACGAGATCGCTTGCACAAGAAGGAATGTATCTTTAACGATAAATATATTCGCATTCTGACAGAATCCTTTGGTGTGGGGACTTGAACATTCCTTGTGTTTAGGGCTGGATGTGGGCGCTGTGTTTCTCGTCAGGTTCAACTAGCATGCTGCCGTGACATTTCACTTGCTTACACGGAACTCATTGTTTTGGAATCATCTTGGAGACATTTTTATTTTTGAACAATATTATACAGTGTCATTATCAGGATTTCTGAAGCCTCATTTTTAACTGCTTGGACAAACATCGACAATGAAGCTAACAACAGCTATGGACGTGGCAGGAAGAATGATCTCCTTTCTGCTGGCAATACTGCTACACAAAGGTGAATGCCAGGTGACACTGTCCTCCTTGAGTAAAATCAGCGCTGTTGATGACTTCATCTTCGCTGATGACGTTTTGTTTGACGTCACTACCAGATCAGGTCTTCAATGTGCGCTGCGCTGTGTGGCCATCGCGGATTGCGCGTCATTCACTTACCACAGAACTGCTGCTGTGACGTCATGTCGGGGTTACACGACGATGATGACACCAAGCAGTCCCAAAATGTCAGCGACCGGAGCACGAAGTTATTCATTTGTGGGTAAGTTGCTTCATGGTTGATCAAGATGACGATAAAGGCCAAACAAACATACAAGCAAATAAATAATAATAAAATAATGGACATAAATGAACCTAGCTCAGTTAGGCGTTGTAAAAAAAAAAAAGAAGCAAGTTTTCGCATAAATGTAAAACAGATAGTTCGCTAACCATTTCAAAATCAACAAGTCGCGTAAGGCGAAAATACAACATTTAGTCAAGCTCAGTCGAACTCACAGAATGAAACTGAACGCATTGCATTTTTTTCCGCAAGACCGTACACTCGTAGCATCGTCTGTCCACCGCTCGTAGCAAAGGCAGTGAAATTAACAATCCAGAAAAGCGCGGTAGCGGTTGCGCTGAGGAGGATAGCACGCTTTTCTATATCTCTATTCTTTTTAACTCTCTGAACGTGCTTTTAATCCAAACATATCATATCTATATGTTTTTGGAATCGGGAACCGACAAGGAATAAGATGAAATTGTTTTCAAATCGATTTCGGAAATTTTATTTTAATCATAAGTTTTATATTTTTAATTTTCAGAGCTTGTTTTTAATCCGAATATAACATATTTATATGTTTTTGGAATCAGAAAATAATGAAGAATACGATAAACGTAATTTTGAATCGTTTTATAAAAAAATAATTTTAATTACAATTTTCAGATTTTTAATGACCAAAGTCATTAATTAATTTTTACGCCTCCAAGCTGAAATACAATACCAAAGTCCGGCCTTTGTCGAAGATTGCTTGGCCAAAATTTCAATCAATTTGATTGAAAAATGAGGGTGTGACAGTGCCGTCTCATCTTTTACAAAATGCCGAATATGGCGTCATCAAAGACATTTATCAAAAAAATGAAAAAAATTGTCTGGGGATATCATACCCAGGAACTCTCATGAAAAATGTCATAAAGATCGGTCCAGTAGTTTACTCTGAATCGCTCTACACACACACACACACACATACACATACACCACGACCCTCGTCTCGATTCCCCCCTCTACGTTAAATCATTTAGTCAAAACTTGACTAAATGTAAAAAGCAAGAAAGGCTAGATATTGGGCCGTCTAATCATAGATAAAACGAAGCATTCCCTAGTAGGGCCTACGTCGACATAGAAGTCTTTGTGGTGTACGGACAGATACATTGTAATGAGATAACGGACAGAAAATGAACTTAGCTCAGTAAGGCTTTGCGTAGATAGTGACAAAATAAGAGAAAGCTGATACATGCAATGAGTTAAAGAGTGACGTTGAGAACAGAAATGATGAAGTTTGCATGTTATACATTTTCGTTTTACGTTCCAACTTCTTTGGTCTGAACGCTATCTTAAACTGATGTCTACCCGTTCCTGTTCTTAATTTCTTCTGTTGTGATTATTACAATATTGATTTACTGGTTGTTAGAATGATTTTATCTCTATCATATGAACAGGTCCTCGATATCTTCTGTAAAAAAAAGCTTCAGAGAACGCAAGTGACGGCACAGCCTATGTGTTCTTTAATTGTCATAATTGAATGGTTATTGTAGACTTAATTTCCTTGTCGTTGTCACATCAGCAGATTCAATGGGCTGTCTTCTGTTAGAGCCCCAAACAACAATTCCTAGCCTATTCTTGTTCATGTCTTGCAGGATCACGCTTGTGATTGTCTGTGTCATGCGGATTTGTACTTAATGCCCTAATAATCAAAATGATAAGTCCCCGTTTCCCTCTTCTTAAATGGCTTCCCCCGACACGTGTAGAAAGAGATGTTTACATAGTATCCCCCATAATTGCAGTTGCCATGCATTTAATGTCGCGCTGGCACAGAAATAGCAACATGCTATGGTAACATTGTGAAACAGAATTTTTCTTAACCCCCCCCCCCCCTCCCCTGTATTGTTACCCACCATGTTCGATCGGTGTGTGCGTGTGTATTGTTTTCGCAAATAGAGTTGACAATGGAAAATGTTTACAGATAAGAAAAAAAAAGGTTTACATGTTTCAAAATTAGAAAACAATGTCAAGATTTGCATAGATTTTGTTTGATCCCTCAATGATGAGAAGACAACCAATTGTTCAATCATAACCATGGTGCTGTTTACTGCTTCATATCAATCAAAGTTGTCCAACGTTTCATGCAAAACTGAGTACCAGGAGGAGATACACAGGAGGAGTTCTTCCAAAAGGAGGAAGAATATCATTTTTGAACATGGATAATGATTAGACCCTTCTTGTCCTGCACAAAACGACTTTCAGCAACAACGAGACTCCACGATGCTACTGTACATGGACCAGTATTCGCCACTGCGTGTACTCACAAAACCAGTTGTTTTTGACAAAATCATTTAGGTCATAGGCTGTCGTAAGACTCGTATACCAACATTGAAAAATACTCAGTTTGGCCGCGGTTTCTCGTTCCTGTTGTTTTATTACTAGTGTGCTGCTTTGCCTTTGAAACACACAGTCGGACAGTGAACAGCACTAACGTTCTCTTGATTCTTTTCACAATGACAGTACCTACCAACATGTACCTCCCCCCCCTCCTCCCCACGCCCAGATCACAGTACCCCCCCCCACCTCCTCCCCACGCCCAGATCACAGCTTTTAAGTTTTCCACTTTTTTTTTCCTTTTTATATTTAGTCAAGTTTTGACTAAATATTTTAACATCGAGGGGGAATCGAAACGAGGGTCGTGGTGTATGTGCGTGCGTGTGTGTGTGCGTGTGTGTGTGTCTCTGTGTGTGTGTAGAGCGATTCAGACTAAACTACTGGACCGATCTTTATGAAATTTGACATGAGAGTTCCTGGGTATGAAATCCCCGAACGTTTTTTTCATTTTTTTGATAAATGTCTTTGATGACGTCATATCCGGCTTTTCGTGAAAGTTGAGGCGGCACTGTCACGCCCTCATTTTTCAACCGAATTGGTTGAAATTTTGGTCAAGTAATCTTCGACGAAGCCCGGACTTCGGTATTGCATTTCAGCTTGGTGGCTTAAAAATTATTAATGACTTTGGTCATTAAAAATCTGAAAATTGTAAAAAAAAATAAAAATTTATAAAACGATCCAAATTTACGTTTATCTTATTCTCCATCATTTGCTGATTCCAAAAACATATAAATATGTTATATTCGGATTAAAAACAAGCTCTGAAAATTAAATATATAAAAATTATTATCAAAATTAAATTGTCCAAATCAATTTAAAAACACTTTCATCTTATTCCTTGTCGGTTCCTGATTCCAAAAACATATAGATATGATATGTTTGGATTAAAAACACGCTCAGAAAGTTAAAACAAAGAGAGGTACAGAAAAGCGTGCTATCCTTCTTAGCGCAACTACTACCCCGCTCTTCTTGTCAATTTCACTGCCTTTGCCATGAGCGGTGGACTGACGATGCTACGAGTATACGGTCTTGCTGAAAAATGGCATTGCGTTCAGTTTCATTCTGTGAGTTCGACAGCTACTTGACTAAATATTGTATTTTCGCCTTACGCGACTTGTTTTTTTTTTTACGTGACAGCGCAATTTGTCTACCATATCAGCAATATCAGCAATATGACAATAACGACGATGAAGACGACAACGACGACGACGACGACGATGATAATGATGATGATGATGATGATGATGATGATGATGCTGACGATACTGCTGCTGCTGCTAATGATGATGGTGATAATGCTGATGATGATGATGACGACGACGACGACGATGCGGTTGCCGCTGATGATAGTTCTTTGTTCACATGATAGGACCTCGCTGCCCGGTATCCGAGGGGTTCACCCACCACGCCCCAACAGGCATGTGCTACCGAATCACGACGCTCAAGGTGACCACCTTTGACCAGGGCCGTCCGGTGTGTCCAGCGCAGGGCACACACCTCATCACTCTGGACACTGAACGCAAGGTCAACGCCCTGCTGCACGGAGGGGTGTTCCAGATCGACAGTAAGTCGCTTTTCTATTCCAACACTTAAAGTTAGTAGCATAGTGTGTGTGTGTGTGTGTGTGTGTGTGTGTGTGTGTGTGTGTGTGTGTGTGCGTGTGTGTGTGCGTGCGGGTGCGTGCGTGCGTGCGTGTGTGTGTGTGTGTGTGTGTGTGCGTGTGTGTGTGTGTGTGCGTGCGTGCGTGCGTGCGTGCGTGTGTGTGTGTGTGTGTGCGTGTGTGCGTTTGTGCGTGCGTGTGTTAAAAAAAGGCACAGTTCTTCCCAAGAAAATAGTCAAGCTTTCTTGGATCGGCCCAGGCTTTTGTATGGGGTCATCCCTCCATCTGGACACATGAAATAAGTATATGTCCAAGCCGGAGGGATGGTCACGTCGTATCCTGTAAAAATAAGACTTGGCCAGATATGAGATGGTGAGTTGAATTATTTTCACGGGAGAGACTAAAACTGGCGATAACACAATAATAACATTGTTAAAAGTGTATGCCTTTTGTAATCGCTCGTTCAGTTCTCTCAAACGAGTCCCATTACACCCTTACCAGCCGTTTTTCATCGGTGTAGAGTGCCTCTGGGATTCACTAGGTTTTGGTAAGCGACGGTCCAAACGCACTTTTCAACGAGTCACATTAAACCCTTTATTTCCAGCGCCGTATTTAATCGGAGTGGAGTGCCTGCCGGACAGCGGAAGCACCAAGTGCACCTACCCCGCTGGCTTCAAGTGGACCCGCACCGGTCAGCGCGTGGCCACCACCGAGTACTTCATTGACCAGCACTACGTCGCCAACTGCGTCCTCACCTTTGTCCAGAACGACACCTTCCAGTGGGTGCAAATGCCGTGTGATCATACGGTCTATCCACTCCCCCTCATCTGTGAGCTTGTTTAGAACGGCACCTTTCAGTGGGTCCAAACCCCGTGTGATCAAGATATTTTTTCACTCCCTCTCATCTGTGAGCAAGTTTAGAACAGCACCGGCACCTTCCAGCGCAGGTTCCAAGCCCCGTGTGATCATGAGATCAATCCACCCCATCTTATCTGTGAGCTTGTTTAGAACGATATCTTCCAGTGGATCCAAGCCCCATTAATGTAATCATATGAGGTGAAATTTGGGCTCCGGTACAAACAACTGCTTTCCAAGAGATTTGTTTTTAGTTCTACACCTGTGCAGTCATACCAAAATCTCATGGTGGGATTTCATGAAATAGCTGTTATAATATACCAGCTAAATGCAGAGTGTGGAAAAGCATTAGATGTTGCTGTTTCTTTCGTCAACTGCTGATAATTCTTTGAATAATTGCATATGATAATGATAAAATTGAATAATTTTCAAGCAATACCATACATGCTGTTTGACAGCCCTATCTTGAAATATGTACAGCACAAGCGATGATGTAACCTCTTACTTTTGATTTGTGCGAATTTTTTTTTTTAAACACACCACACTAATTACACTTTTTTTAAGCTTTGAATATGAGATGCAATCTACGAGTTCACACCGGGTCAAAGAATGTTTGAACAAAATTTGAATCAAATTGATTGAGAAAATGAGGCGGCTACAGTGCCGCCTCAACTTTTTTAAAAGCTGGATATGACGTTTATCCAAACAATGATTGGTTGGTTGTTTGTTGTTCATGTCCCTCCAGTCTATAGGCTATTCGGGAACGATATCATTTTGATCCCTTTCTCAGTTTACATTTCGGTCTATCACGGTAGGGTGAAGAAGGTTCTAACAAAAAAATACCTCATCTTTCCACACTTGTTGACTTCAAATCTTGTTAAAAAAAATCTTGATCTATAAAAAGTCTAAAATCTTATTTGAGAGGACATCTTAAAAATTTTTAAAAAAACGCCTAGGCATACCTTGTAATCAGGTTTTTTGATGATCTGTGGTGTAGTTTTCTGGGAATTGCTACACACACACACACACACACACACAGAGCCTCTCCATCGCCTTGATTCCCAGTCTACCGGAATACATTTAGGTAAAAATTAAAAAAAGCCGTCGATTCACCTTTTTGTACTTAATTTGTCCTTCCTTCAAACGATGTTCTTACGTTTGTGAAAGGGAATAATAAAAAAATAGACACTACAAGTTCACCTGTTTATAGTTCAAGCTGTAAATGTTGTTTCGTCACAGGTACCAGTGTTGTATATTATATGTTGTACATGTATATTATTGTTGGATGTACTCATGTTGCATGTACTTCTATCCAACACAGCAAACATATGATGATATCCATACAGTGGAACCTACCTTTGAAGACCTCCACAAATCTGAGAAAATTACGCCTTAAAAAAGATGCAGTCTTAAAAATGGGGGTACATTTTCAGGTTATGAACAAAAATTCTGAGAAAAGTGGAACTTAAAAAGGGAGGGAGTCTTAAATTGGACGGTCTTAAAAAGGCCCCGCTTCCACTATATTTAATAGGGCAAAGGGATGGGCCTATAGTCACCTCACCATGCAGGTGTCCGCCTTTCTGCTGTCGAGTATAAGGAAATCAACTAACGGCAACAGAAGAAATACAAAACTCTTGTTTGGGGTTCACTCAGAGCATTTATTTCATCACCAAAAAGGGCAATATATAAATGACAAAATCAGCAGTTCCCATTTTTAATGCTGATCAATTTCATAGCCAAAAAATTATGCAAACAAAAAATATATACATAAACATAAATATTTTCAAACATAACAAAATAAACGTCAAAGCAATGCTGGACGGATACGCTTCAGAAGCAATCTTAAATCGAAAATGTTAAAAGTATATTTTCATTTGATTAATATACTTACCCAAATCACATTTAGCATTGACACAGTCTGAGATGCTAAGGTCTGAAAAGGCTACCCGTCTAACATTTTTAAAGGGAAGCAACCCCATCACCAAAAGAGCTAAAAATAGCCATGGTAATGAGCACATACTCTGGGAGTTACCTCCCATTGGTGTGTACTACGTCACCACCTCTATCACCACGTGTCCAAGATCATACGGCTTTAAAGAAACTAAAAAACCATAAGCGGGGTAGGTGGGAGGGCATAAACTATGTGATTCGGGTAAGTATATTAATCAAATGAAAATTTACTTTTAAAATTTTCGATTAAATTACATATTCTTACTCCGAATCACATATAGCAGATAGCTTCAACAAGGCGGTGGGAAAGAAAAAAATCTAACTCACTCTAAAAAACCTTGCCAGAAACTGGCCTGCTGCCAACAAGTCAGGAAGGGCCCGGTGGGAAAGAAAAACATAACTCACTCTAACACCCTTGTCAGGAACTGGCCCGCTGCCAACAAGTCAGGAAGGGACCGAGAATCGTCCTGATTGACAGCCGAGATGTCTCTCAGGCAAAACTTGCTAAAGACAACTTCAGAGAGCCAGTAAGCTGTGCCCAGCACTTCGTCCAATCCCCCCGACCGTAAAACGGCACAGGAAGAGACCCCAAGCCCTGGATTAAATGAACCCGAGCCGAGTAGAGGGGAAAGACAATCTGCCCCCCCCCCCACCCCCTTTCTATTGAAAGGAAATGCCAATGCCCGACAAGGCCTGTGAGATAGAGGTCAGCTCAAGAGAAGAGTGACCGATCTCCAAACCAAAGAGAGAGAGAGACACCTGAGTACAAGGTACCAGAGTCCAACTCGATGGGAACAACTCAATAAAGAGCATAAGCGTTCCTAAAGTTCCAAGAACGTGAAGAAAGAATAAGAACAAGGAACTTAGTCGATAAATATCGACAGGGGGCCGACAAATGGTTTAAATGGGAAATGTGTGTATATGGGTGTGGGTTTGAAACAAACAAACAAACCAACCCATGTGAACCCCGGGCCGCAGGCCTTCGATGTAGTGATTGAAAAAAAAGGATGTTCTCAAATGGTTCAATTCTCATTTGGTCTGATTCTCAAATGGTACCGGTATACTCCCCCCCCCCCCCCCCCCTGGCCGCAGGCCTAGGAGTAAAATTTTATAGACACTGACCTTCTTCCCAGGGGTCATTGACCCAGTTTTAGCTATGAGAGGTGGTTCGCCCAGAGGCTGTAGAGTATACTGGGGCGGTCTCTTTGATGTCTTGAGAGGAAACTTGGCCAGGGTAGTACATGCACCAGAACTGGTGGACACCAAGGACAAACATGAAATCGAAGCAGTTTGCTTTCAGAGGGAACGGTCGTCAGCAACTCAAACTTCTCTGTTTTCTTTTTTTTTTAAATCTGACTTTCTTTGTGGCCCCCTGACTCCGCCCCCCTCCCTCTGTAAGGACCCCCCTCCACAAGGACCGATTTTTGTCAACATTTTAAAGGTCGCTAGAGAGGGGTTCCACTGTATGACCTAACCGCTACTGGCAGACGGCCTCAATCTTCACGCGCAAAGACGAGATTAATAGGTGCTCGGTTTTGGTATTTTGAATTACATTACATTAAACCTTTGTTGGGTTTCATGGTCATGGCAACAGCCATAATAATATTACATGATGTATAATATCATATTTCAGCATATGTGAATTACATGTCATCATACTAAACTGTCATACATTTTTATTCCTACATTATTCTGATTGATCACAACCAAACCTACTATCATTGGACACATCCAAATGCAAGCGCCTGTTCTTGACAATTTAGATCAGTGCAATTTCCTGGGTCGGGCTTTGCCACAGACACTCACGGTTTGGCCTGTAGGTAAAATGTACAATGTATTTTCTGATTTGTGCACAAAAGCTTTTTTTCTTTTTTCTTTTTTTTAACATAACAATGTTTAATGTCACTGTATGTTTAAAAGACCATGGTCATATTTGTAAAAAAAATGTTAAATTAGAAAATAAATAACATTTTGGTTCATGATTTTTCCTACACCTGTGCTAAAAATAAGAAATAAAAATGTCGGGTATATAAGTCACTCAAATACAGCTAGGTATGAATGGCTCGGTTTGAGTTTGTTGCAGTTGACCCTGCACAAAGCGACATATCATGTTTTTGTTGAACAATTTTGACGTCACCCCTCCCATAGGGTGACGTATTTCACAACTTCCTGTGTTACACAAACTCTGTGATGACCAATTTTGACGTCACCCCTCCCATAGGGTGACGGATTTCACAACTTTCTACAGATGAACAATTTTGACGTCACCCCTCCCATAGGGTGACGGATGTCACAACTTCCTGTGTACACAAACTGATGACGTATTTCACAACAAAATGGCGCTGCCCATGGTCAACCTCGAAACTATCCGTATAGAATGGGGGCGTCCTCGCCCCCATAATAAGAATAAGAATACTTTATTATCTCATAGAGAAATTCAGGCGTGGTACATAACAATAATACAAACAGGACATTGTTTTTGCATAAGACATATAGCACTATATAAACGCTCACCCTCCAAGGCACGCTGTACTGCTTCTCTGCGTTAGAGTCCAATCTAACCAAGGTAAGAATCATAGTACTCCTGGGTAGTGACAGAAAAAACGTCAAAGAAAAAACCTGACCGCGATCTTTGACATCGTCACCCATAAAGCATGCTTGAGAAGGGTGCCGTAACCAGCAGTCTTGCTGCCCTCAAAAGAGATGGTCACCAGTTATCCTGTACCCGTCCATGCAAAAGCAGAGAGAGATAGTACGAGGAAGCAGCTACTTTCAATTGTGCGTAAGCAACCGAAAGTGCGGAAGTCACAGCGGTCGAAGCCTGGTGTGACCGGTGACCATGAACAAAATGGCTGAAAGCCATAGTGTCCGCAGTTCAGTCTGCTTGTAGGTAATTGAATGTGAATCAAGAACCCAAAACAGAAAACAAGACTGGTAAGCATACACGGAAAAACGTGAAGCCGACCAGTCATAAGCCTCCCGAGACAAAGTGTTCTCAGGAAAAAAAATGGAAGTTTACCTTCGTGGCAAAATCAAGAGCCTTCCTGAGTTTGGGCGAAAAACCAGAACGCGTCTGTCTACCTCTGAAAGACTGAGGGCCAGACGCGGAGATCAACGGGCAAACGCCGTAGTCATAGTTGCCTGTGGTAGAAGGGTGACTGTAAAAGGAAACCCGACCTAACGGAAGTCGTTCTGACTCACCTCATGCTCAGGATGAGGGTGAAGAAAGAAAGATTAGAAATCCGAAGTCACAAGAACCGGAAATGCCATAGTCACACAGCGAAATGCAGGAGACAATTGCACAGGCCAAGGCTGAGAGCCGTGATGCCCGTAGAACAGCCATTGTTCCGAAGTACCCACCGTACGCAGGTAAACGAAAGTTTCAGCTGCCAAAAACGATGCTGGGCTATGAGCCCACAGCAAAGAAACCGGAACATTAACTAGCCCTCTGCCAGAAGGAGAGGACTAGCCAAAACTTAGAGAGGTGGTAAGCCACAAAGGATGACTCCTCAAACCTACATTGCCAAAGACAATGCCCCCTCAGAAAATCTGTATGTTACCTCCGAGGCCAACTCAAGCGCACCTTAAGTTTGGACGAAATACCAGAACAAGTCTGATCGCTAGAGAAAGACAGAGTCAGACTCGGCGAAAGACAAACAAGGACCACATAGGTCAGTCGTTGTTTCTAAGAAACCCTGACGTAACTATGATGTCGGTAAGAGAAACAACCTCTCCGGCTAGCCGGAAGTGCGACAGAAGCAGCAGCCCGTGGCTGAAACGACTGTTACACTGACTGAGGCCGGAAGCCAGTATACCCTAAGGCCAGCCCTAGATCCGACCAGAAGAGACCTCAGCGGGTGCTCGAGCTGGTGGACCTAGTTCGCTGTGTTAAAATCAGACTGATGCATAAGAATGAAAATATGCACCCATCAGATCGATTGAAGTCGCCCGACCTCACAGTCCCACAATCCATTGGCTGTGAACAGAGACCATCCAATGCGAAAGTGCCCAGGAGGGGACCTCCCGCCATCACTAAAGTGAAGGGCGGAAGGGGGGTGAGATCGGGAGCACTTCATTGGAGGTGGGGCTTGCCGTTAGAGAAGCCCCTCCCCCTTCCCGAAGCAGTTCTTTTCTCGAACCACGAAAACAAGGATGAGCTTGCCCTTAGACTGCCGGTTTGGGTTGAGCAGAGGACTGGGCCTGCTTCTGTTGAGTAGGCTTGCTCTGTTTCAACCCTTGTAGAGAGAAGTCGGAGAACTGATGTCGTCTGTTCGACTGGATCTCCTTTTGTCTAGCGTCAAGCGCCAAATGACCAAAAAGAGATCCCTCTACCACCGGAGATGCTCTCAAGGTGTCTCTCGTACCTGATCCGTGAACTGCGAGTGTGAGAAGAACAAATCCCTCCGACACCAAACTGCATGAGCATAGTGAAGGGAGGATAGTCACATCTGCTCTTCATTCACCCTAGCAAAGAAGAGTGAAGACGTCATCAGCATCCTGATCTACACTGAGTGTGAATAAATCGAGATAATCGGTCATAGACCAAAAGAGTTCTGATGATCGTGTCCGAAAGGATGCAAGTTCCAAAAACTGACGTCCTATCTCCTCTGAAGAGACAAGGGTGTGTTCTGGTACTGCACAACCGAGTCCCTCATAATCTGTTTTACCAGCAGAGGAAGCAATTCCTGCGTCACCAGTAAAGGTGACCGCAGAAGAGCAAAGGACGAAAGCAAGTTCCGACTAGAGTAAAGCAAGTTGAACTTCCAATGCACAGAAGGAACAAAAGTAGAAGCCTATGTAGCCGTAGCTAGCCAAGGCTGAGCCTGTTCCGGAACTTGCCTTGAGGAACAAGAAGAGGAACAGAGACAGAAGGAATACCACTTCCGGCATGAGATGGCTTCGCCAAAACCTGCGAAAGGTGGTATGCCACAGAAGGAGACTCTTCGAACCGGAAGCAGGAATCCTCCTCCTTCGCGGAACGGAAGTCCGACATCGCCGAAGGGGCAACCAAAGCGGAAGCCGAAACAGCTGATGCACCTTCCGGAAAATAACGGGAAGAAACTTCCGCCGCAGCTTCAAGAGGAACCTGAGCTTTGACGGAAATCACGAATATGTCTGTTCGCTAGCCACAGACTGAACGTCAGAGTGGTCGAGCGAAGGACAAGGACCGAAGTCACAGTCACCAGTGGCGGAAAACGATGCACGGGATAACCGGAAACCCGCGTACCAGGACATCATCTTGACTCATACCCTGACTGGTGTGAGGGTAAGGAAAAGCCGAGTGAACGTCCGAAGCCACCGGAACTGAATGGACGGAAGCCACCCCACCCGAAGGGTGAAATGATGACTGCCCCGGCCGAGGTGAACCTGAATGCCCGAAGGCCGGCCGCTGTTCCTCACTCACCGACATCCGTACGGAATTGCCAGGAAGAGGAACAGTGTATCCGGGCGAAGCCGGAAATGCAACCGACGAAGCCGCCCAATGAGGCAACGAAGGCTGCGTAGACTGAGGCCGGAAGCCAGAACACCCGTAGGCCAGTCTTCGGTCAACTCCACCACGATCCTCTGACGGAAGCGGTGGAGGACCTATGGAACCGGAAGCGCAGTAGCCTAAAACGGCTGCCGCCCTTGCTCTGAAAACACCGATGCCCGCGACGAGGCAAAGGTGAGGTCAGAACAGAAGTGGACTGGGGCCGGAAGCCCGAGCGCCCGTAGGCCAGTCCACTCGATCAACTCCGACTAGACCGCGACGGTGCTAGTGTGGGAGAGGACCTTTCTTTCTTTCTTTCTTTATTTGGTGTTTAACGTCGTTTTCAACCACGAAGGTTATATCGCGACGAGGGAAAGGGGGAGATGGGATAGGGGAGAGATGGGATAGAGCCACTTGTTAAGTGTTTCTTGTTCACAAAAGCACTAATCAAAAAATTGCTCCAGGGGCTTGCAACGTAGTACAATATATGACCTTACTGGGAGAATGCAAGTTTCCAGTACAAAGGACTAAACATTTCTTACATACTGCTTGACTAAAATCTTTACAAACATTGACTATATTCTATACAAGAACCACTTAACAAGGGTTAAAGGAGAAACAGAATCCGTTAGTCGCCTCATACGACATGCGGGGTGCAGAGAAATAAGGATGTGGAAAAGAAGACGTTTGGTAAGTGAAATAAAGGTGATGGATCCAGTCAGGTAGAAATAAGACAACAAGAAAAGAATTGGAAAACTGCAGGGAATAGTAGGGAGAGTTTTCTTGGAAGGAAATATAGGTGAAAGGACTGGTAAGGCAGAAATAAGACAAAAGAAGAGAAGAAACAGAACCGTTAGTCGCCTCTTACGACATGCTGGGTAGCATCGGGTAAATTCTTTCTAGTCCCAACCAATATGGGACTCCCCCTAACCCGCGGGGGGTGGGAGAGGACCTATGCTTCCGGTAAAACCAGAAGCGCAGTGCCGAAACGGCTACCGCCTTTGCTCTGAAACACCCGCATAATCGCTGGGCGGCGAGTGTAACAGAACAGGAAATGCAAGTTGTGAAAATGCCCCAGAGAACTGTCTCCCAAAAGGGAGTTCTTTCTTTCTTTCTTTCTTTATTTGGTGTTTAACATCGTTTTCAACCACGAAGGTTATATCGCGACGGGGAAAGGGGGGGAGATGGGATAGAGCCACTCCAAAAGGGAGTGTCCGGTCGCCTCACGAGGGCTGTTGGACCAGTTCAACTTACCGTCTTTCTTTCTTTATTTGGTGTTTAACGTCGTTTTCAACCATGAAGGTTATATCGCGACGGAACTTACCGTCCATGCCGACCACGGCAGTAGACGACGAAAGGCAGGAAGCTGATCCCTGGAATCGTCACAGACCCCAAGGAACGAGCGTCTCCCACAGCGCTGCATCTCCTCTATCACTAGGTAGTGAAACTAGCAGAGTCAACCACCAAAAGGCGGTGTGGAACGCTGCAATTCTTCTCTCCCAAACTGCGGAACTCTGGAAAAAAGAGCTAAGCAGTATAGACACCAGAGCGCCATGCTCCGATGCCTAAAAGAGGGAAAGCAAGAAGAAAAAGAAGACAAAAACATGCTTAACTGCCCCCCAAACAAGTGTTCGTATGGGGCAGAATAAGTAACGGACATAACGGTATTACATGCGTAGTCCGAAACAACACCAATTACAAACGGTCTGGTAGATACATGACCTAAGTCTTGATCAATGTCAGCCATGCTGGCCAACAAAAAAGGGGGCCAGACAAAAAGTTACTGGAAATTTTTAAGTCCAAAACGGACAAAAATTCAGCAACTACAACGAAATTCCTGTCAAATTAATGACCAAAAAGGAAAGAGCTTACCAACTAACAAAGTAGAAGGTATGTAAGAAGCTAACATTAAGTTTACCTCACCATTACATAGGCCTAGCCACATTAAATACTTGTCAGCTATGCTGACCAACGAAAAATGGCGGCCAAAACGTAAGTTACTGAAAAATTTACAAGTCCAAAAACGGACGAAAAATCAGCAACTACAACAACATTCCTGTCAAACTAATGACCAAAAAGGAAAGAGCTTACCAACTAACTAAGCAGAAGGCAAGTAAGAAGGTAATATTAGGTTTACCTCACCATTACAACGGCCTTGCCACATTTATCACTGTCAGCCATGCTGACCAACAAAAATGGCAGCCAAACAATAAGTTACTGAAAAATTTACAAGTCCAAAAACGGACGAAAAATCACCAACTACAACAAAATTCCTGTCAAAATATTGACCCAAAAAGAAAAGAGCTCACCAACTAACAAAGCAGAAGGCATGCAAGTAAGACGGGCAAGTGGCCGGTGGGTGTCAAACAAATACCAAACCACACAGCCACGAGAGCGCCAAAAATAAACAACCTGCTCCTCAACGCTGAAAAAGTCGTATGATCTTGGACACGTGGTGATAGAGGGGGTGGCGTAATACACACCAATGGGAGGTAACTCCCAGAGTTTGTGCTCGTTACCATGGCTATTTTTAGCTCTTTTGGTGATAGGGTTGCTTCCCTTTAAAAATGTTAGACGGGTAGCCTTTTCAGACCTTAGCATCTCAGACTGTGTCAATGCTATATGTGATTCGGAGTAAGAATATGTAATTTAATCAAAATACACAGTATACAAATGAAGATAAAGATGCAATACTGGACAAAATTTGCTGCAGAAGCAATGCTGAACGGATATGCTTTAGAAACAATATTCAATCAAAATACACAGTATACAAATGAATATAAAGATTGATAAATAACTGACATCACAAATATATCACACATGATCAACATGACATCATATTA
The DNA here is from genome assembly GCF_037325665.1 of Littorina saxatilis. Classification (NCBI taxonomy): domain Eukaryota; kingdom Metazoa; phylum Mollusca; class Gastropoda; order Littorinimorpha; family Littorinidae; genus Littorina; species Littorina saxatilis. Next base: position 24,530,907 of record NC_090261.1, read on the forward strand.
CATACATTGCATTTGATATCAAACACTTGCATAAATGTAAAGTTAATGAAAAAAAAATGTTGATCACAATACTTATCATAACAAAATCTAAAATGTAATACATGTATCTTGAAGGTGTATTACCGCAGCAGCTGTTGCCCTTTATTTGGCAAGGATTCTTCAAAACAATTCAAATACACCATACAATATTCCTGTATAGCAGAAGTATTAAAACAGCAGTAATAACCAAGATCACAGACAGCATGCAGGTTAAGTGTAGTGCTTCATCATGTGCGTGAAGTGTAGTGCTTTATTATCTTTTTACTTCGTTATTCCATTAATTTCTTAATTGTAGTTAACTTTCACACTGAAAGAAAAAGCAATCAAAAATGTTAATGCTGGAATAAATTCTGTGTATACAAAAATACACAAACTGTAATCCATTTTAATTGTAAAATCACAAAAATATACACAAGCAAAAAACATATAATATTGATCAACTAATGCTGTAAATCACACAATGCTGATGATTATAAAATGCTGAAATGTTCAATAGCAATAAATGTATCACAGAGGGAATTTTCAAAGGTAAACATTTTAAAGTGCATATTCAACCTTGCATAAGTTTCGCAGCAACAAAAAAGCATAAAAACAAACTTCAAAAGTAAACATTTCAAAGTGTATATTCAGCCTCCCATAAGTTACAAAAAATAAAAATAAATAATATAAAAACCCATTAAGATCATTAACTGGGAAATAACAATCAAAAGAAATACACTTACACACTGGTCAAATCCAAAAATACTTATTAAAATCCTCATCTAATCAGAAAACAAGAATGAAAAGTTTACGGAATGTTAACTACATTCTCGTCTTTTGATTCTTGATTTTGAAAGAATAGCAGTCTGTTTGTTTCCGATTTCATCATCTCATTGATAATGTGACTAGCAACTCCGTTCCCTGTTCCCTTCATCACTCATCCAGCTGACAGAGCATAGCGACGCCACGGAGAATCCAGAAATCTGGCAGCTGTTCCGACGGCAGGTTGACAGACATGACAAAGTTGGTGGAATGGCCGGTGGAGGACAGCATCCCGGCTCGAGCCGACGTACGATAGAGAGGACACTCGTAGGTGTGGGCGGGAGCCGCCTTCTCCTTTCCAGCATCTGACGGCTCCTTTCTGGTCGCACTCGAAGTTGTTGAGCTCTGGCGCATCTGTTGTGTAAAGATAACCTTGATGAGATGGATGTTGGATGGCGGAAGACTCTAAGACTATCTTTCATGCTACATATGTGTTGATAAATCACAGGTAAGTTTGGCGATAATCATGATGGTATTTAAGGTTAACATCAAATTCCGAGTAAAAGATGAGCCCACAAATATTGAAAATTTTTTTTGCCACACTGGTGTAAAATGACGATAAAAGAGCCATTGTCAAATCAAATTTCAATTCAGCTGATATGCCGCAAAACACATCATCACCAATAGACGTACACAGACGTGACATGCATGAACAAACTAAACGTACATTTCTTTCACACACACACACACACACACACACACACACACACACACACACACACACACACACACACACACACACACACACTCTCTTTCTCTCTATTTCACACACACACACATTCTCTTTCTCACACACACACACACACTCACACATACACACACACGCACACACACACACACACACTCACACACACAAAGGCATGAATACTCCAATTACCTCCACGGGTTTGAAGTGTATCTCCGGCATGCGGTGGAAGCGTTGGTCAGTGTGCGAGTCCCTTAAACAATGAGCGTCAGGATCCCAGCTGGCCCCATCAAGGTGAAGACCAAAGATTCGAACCCCATCTTCAGGAGGGGCTAGACCCTGTCAAACGAGATAAAAACCGTTGATCACAGAGTAAGACAGAGTGCACAAATCGACGTTGTCACGGAATTTTGGCGTAACTCATTTTAGACAGCTTTTCAGCCGAAGGCCAAAACTGATCATTTTTATTTTATGAAATAGTGTTAATATTTGTACTTGGTATGGATAGATAGATAAAAGAATTTGTATTGTCCATCGTATTTTTGAGAATATTTCTTATGGAGAATGATTTACTTAGTCAAAGCACAAAAACTTCAAAATCACCAAGAATCGAGTTATGCCAAAATTCCAGGACGACAGCGATATAGCCTGTTCCTCTATTTTCTCCTTCCCGCTCTTTCCTTTTAGAGCCTTTTGTCATTTAGCCATTATTTCCTACCTTCGCTTTTTCATTATAGTTCACAATGACTAATCTTCACAAAGCAATAACAGCACATCAAAAACATTACTGCACTTTTCGCAAACAAGGGAAGTTGACCGAAAACTAGAAGCAACGGTGATGGAAGTTGTTCACTACTATAACTTGTAAGGTAAAAAGCACTCAAAGAAGGAAACTTCCATATTTCTTACAAGGTTCAAAACTATCCACATGAATCCTACATTTTGTCTTACAAGGTTCAAAACTATCCACATGAATCCTACAATTTGTCTTACAAGGTTCAAAACTATCCACATGAATCCTACAATTTGTCTTACAAGGTTCAAAACTATCCACATGAATCCAACAATTTGTCTTACAAGGTTCAAAACTATCCACATGAATCCTACAATTTGTCTTACAAGGTTCAAAACTATCCACATGAATCCTACAATTTGTCTTACAAGGTTCAAAACTATCCACATGAATCCTACAATTTGTCTTACAAGGTTCAAAACTATCCACATGAATCCTACAATTTGTCTTACAAGGTTCAAAACTATCCACATGAATCCTACAATTTGTCTTACAAGGTTCAAAACTATCCACATGAATCCTACAATTTGTCTTACAAGGTTCAAAACTATCCACATGAATCCTACAATTTGTCTTACAAGGTTTAAAACTATCCACACAAATCCTACAATTTGTCTTACAAGGTTTAAAACTATCCACATGAATCCTACAATTTGTCTTACAAGGTTCAAAACTATCCACATGAATCCTACAATTTGTCTTACAAGGTTTAAAACTATCCACATGAATCCTACAATTTTTCTTACAAGGTTCAAAACTATTAACACAAATCCTACAATTGACTATAACGTGGTATCGCATTCATTGGACAAGAGAGAGTTGAAACAATTCAATGTCCACCAAACAAAAAACAATCTGATCTTTCATGCAGTTTTCCTCTTTCAGAACACCTTCAACATTTTCTGACTGCTTGTGTTGCAAATGGTGTCTTATGTATATGGTGTGTGTAGCCTACATATCTACATACAGACTTACACCATCAGTGGTTTTAACAAACAAACACACTCAGTAAAACGTATGTATGCAAATCTCGTGTTTAGTGCAACGAATAAGCATGCATGCCTCAACAAGCGATCAACAAACACGGTCACCTAATCTCACAGACATAAAAAATCAACAATAAAAATGCAAGCCACTTCACAACAACAGTCCATTGTATCGTTTTCATTGTTTCTGCTTGTGTGCATATTAAAAACAACATGCGCGACTGTGTAAATTTAAGAAAATGTGAAACTCAGTAAGGTTGTGTACATTGTTTTGCTGTGCAAAAATAAATTGTGTACATGCATGAACAACAACCCAAAACAACAATTCTCACCACCCCTCTCTTTAAGTCCTCAGCTGAACAAACTTGTAGCATGTTTTCAATTCAATGCAACAAAGCAAACTCTGTGAAAAGCTTTACAAAAATATCATCAACATACATATGAAATTCATCAGTTTATTAGGAAAGTACAATTGCTAAAGGAGAAAATGCAACAAAATAACTTTTTGTCTTAACAACAAAATTGACGGCAAAGTGCAGTTTTTTCTTTTCTCTTTTTATTACATCAACATAACCTTTTTCTACGATTAGAAAAAAAATATTTGTCAAAGAATTTTATTCAAGCTTCATACTGTATAACTTGGGCGCTAGTGCAGAAACTAAAAAGACCAATTAGTGTTAGAAACAACAAAGACCACTCACAGCATACGCCATGTCATGGATTACCAGTGACGCCTTTCTGCGCGCTGTCTCCGACACCTCTCCCTGGTACTTGAGCACGTGGAAGTCAAAGACCAGCGAGTCGACAGAGATCCCGACCTTACGAGCGTGATTCTGCAGCACTGCTGTCAGGAAACCTGTGACAGAGAACATGGAAAAACTGTGAGTCCATCTACATGATGAAAGACCGTGCTGCAATCCAATTTTCCTCACTTCAGTTTTTGAAGAAGTTTTTGCTGCAGAGATCTATTTCAGACAACTGGCCATACTCCATACTCACAGTGACACCAATAAATGCACAGCAACTCTGTTTCCTGGGGGGGGGGAGGGGTGGGGTGTTTTGGGGGCTGAGGGTGGTTACTGTGGGAGTGGGGAGGGGAGAGGTACTAGGTGCTGAAGCACCCAAGTTTTCAAAGATTATGGGCTAGGATTTTTAAGAAACAAAGCAACAGATCAGAAATATCACAGCAACCAAATATCTAACCATAAACTAGGATAAGACAAAAAGCACCTCACACATAACCAGACCTGGGAACCCCTGTTTTGCACTTTGAGTATTCTCAAACAAACTTGGTGTATTTTCAAAAAAATGAGAGTACTCCACATGGCGTTTGCACATCCATGATTAAAACATGCCTCATGCGCATCCGTCACACCGTTAATTAAGTTTACCTATACTGTAAACATGTGAAATAATTCCTAACAAGGATTATTTCTTATTTTACACAGACTGTCTGTGGTGGCATTTGTCTTACCATTTAAGAGGTGACCAAAGTAAAAGGGACACAACTGCGCTTATTATTTTGACATGCATTTCAGTTGGTTACTTCCCTTGACTTAAATACACTACGTTTTGTCATGTTCTGGTAATTGCAATTATTAGGTTATAAAATAGAAGTAGTGATGAGAAAATTGTTAGAAGTATTTGAAAGTCATTGGTTACATTTAAGGAATATTTAGATGTTGAAATTATATTTTTAACTATGAAGATATATTATTTATGATGAAACCACCTTCCAACTTTTTGAGTTCCCATGGCTGGAACCGGTCTCTCCCTCTGAACTCAGCTGGTTCCAGACGTGCCAACTTTTAGTCTCTGACCTTTTCAAGCTGTTATTCCTAATTCAGGTATGGAAATGTTTTAATATTTAATGCAATTGTTTTATAAATGATGGGTGTGTTGGTTTGTAAAATGTATTTGAGGAAATGTTTAATATGGACCAAAGATGAGTCTGATTTGAACCAAATATAAAAATTAGATGAGGAACTACCATGTGGGATGGACAGGAACTGCAGGAAATGACTTGCAGAAGTTAGTTGAAGACAGGAAGGAATAAGCCTTTGATTGTGATGAGATCATGAACAAAGTTTACATTGAAAACTAGTTGCAAGAATAACATCTTACCTTGGGGTGGTAACTTCATATTATAATCATAACATTTTGTCAAGTTTGTGTTTCCCACTCTGTTGAGTATGACTCAGCCTTCTGGCATGCCAGACTTGGTCAGGGACTTTCTGGAATTTCCAAGATAGCAACTGCATCTTGGAATAGTGGAATACTAATTATACTTATGACTGTTTAACAATGTTATGTTTGTACTTGGTGTCAAGTTTCTCTGTTGTTTATTAATTGTAATTGTCGCTTTGTTGTGATGGGAGAAAAGACATGTTGAAGAGTAGAACACTTTGAGTTTGATTGATGGAGTTGGGACTAATGTTTTGATGTGAGAGGAATCACATGTGTGTTAATCAATGCGGGCACAGTTATCTTTTGTGACACTGTGTACAGTATGGTTGAGTAAGATATGGCTGAAATGTATTTTAGTCATGTCAAAGAAGAACTTAAGGTATTGAATGCTTTGATTCTTCTGTGAGTGGTGTATTTTAATTCATCACTAGTGGGCGTAGTGACGTTTTGACTTGACTTTGTTTGCACTTGGTCATAGCAACTCAAAACATAACTTCTTGTCCATGTTTAAAAGAAAATTGTTATCATAGATGGTGATTGAACATTTTCTTATTAATGTTGATTCCTATGTCGTGCGTCACATGACATACTTTTCAGTTTTCTAAAGCGCTCAAGTTTTTGTCATAAGAAGTGTTTGTCTTGTTTTGTATTTGTATTCTCGTCCTATGTTCTTATTGTCTTATGTTGTTTTTGTCGTTTGTTTTATATGTATGTTGTTATTGTTGACAACTATATAAAAAAGAGTGTTCTGAATGAAACGGAAATTAGCATTATTATTATTATTATTTTTGAGATGTATACATGTACTTATATTGTTTTGTTTCATTTTCAGGGGTAACGTTTTTTAATATGCTTGAACTGGCATTGACTGAAAAAGCTTTGGTTTCATCTCTGTTTGCGTAATTTGTTTTGAGGTTAGAAAATGGATTTTAGTAGACTGTAAAAGAGAAGTTATTGAAGTTGTGAAAGACTATTCTTTTGAGTTTTGTACTTTACATTGATTTGGATTGATGAATATTATTTTTGATTTCGCCGATAAATAAAATTGGAACACTTTTCTTTTGCTTTACAATATTGTGTGAGTTGTGAACGATTTGTTTGTTATTTTTTGAAGTTTAAATACTCGTAAACGCATTACCTCACCCATTCTCTCAGAGATCTGGCAATACGACTCATGTAGTATTGTTAAGGTTACATTTTGGCGCCCAATAAGGGACTGAGGTAATTGTTTTTATATTTTTTGATTTTTTGTAAACAATATACTTTTTCAATTTTTTTTAATAACTATAACTTAAACGTAAACAGAGAGAGAACTTAGTGATTATCAGTCATGTCGGAGGCTAGGGACTGCCAGAATCCCCCAAATCCAGGGAAGGTTGCCTCAGAGAAGGCCAAGATAGCTCCAAGAGCAGCATATTCTTTAAACGGGAACCAGTCAACCAGAGGGGGCCGCCGTTGACTGCACAAGAGAGCGCCCATAGGCTGACAATGGCAGCAGATGCAGTGGACGGTGGTATCCGCCGGTTGCCTGCTGTTAGGCTGCAAAGTCCCCTCACAGTGTCTTTAAATCCGGGGGAACTTTTTGAACTCAGGGGAAAAATCGTGACTGACAGTAACACCGTAACCAGCACATCCGTAACCAGCAACGCCGTAACCGTATACCCAAGGGATCCAGATTGCCTCCCTTGTGGCCTTGTGGTTGTAACCGCACAGTGTTTGGACTCTACCGTAAAAGTAGTTGTTAAAAATACCTCAAGAAAATCTGTGCAGTTACAAAGTTCTGATATTTTAGCTGAGCTAGACTTTACTGACTGTGGTACCAGTAGTGTGGATTCTTTAGTAGGCCCAGCATGTGAGTCACAGATTAAGGCGAACGGTGTGAACAGTACGTGTCTGATTGATTCTGGTTCACAAGTTACAGTGGTGGGAGAAACTTTCTTCCGCAAACATCTTCGTCATCTGGAACTCCGGGACCTGAGAACAAAGTTAACCGTCAAGGGGGCGGGTGGACATATTGTACCTTACTTAGGCTATGTGGGGATGGATATATGTTTACCTTTTGATGTTGTTGGTGTGAGTGAGACTGTGCATGCCATGGTATTGGTTTGCCCGGATACTGAGTACAGCCGTAAAGTCCCTTTCATTGTAGGTACAAATGTTTTGTCTTTGTTTGCCAAGAAATGTGAGGAGAGAGCTGGTGTAAATTTTGCAACAGTCCTTCCACTCAAAAGTGAAGTAGCCTTCTCTTACAAAGATATGTCCAGGAACGAGACCGGACGGTTGGGTGCAGTGCGGCTGGTAGGGAAAAATGTTGTGGTCCCTGCGGGAAAGACCCTAGAGGTAAAGTGTGAAACGGGAGCACGTCTGCCTTGTACAAGAAGTTCTGTCCTGGTACAAGAGCCAGTTTTTCAACCTTTAGCAGAGGGGTTGAAAGTGATTAGTTGCAAAACACCCACCAACTCTCTACCTCGTCTCAAGGTTTTCATCCGTAATGACTCGGATCATAGCATTGTCCTCAAGCGACGTCAGATTGTTGCTGACATGTATATTGTGCAGGCTGAGTATGATGTCCAAAGAGTTCTTTCTACTTTGGCTCCCTCTGATCGGGACAGCACAGAAGAGACAGTCCATTCCTGTAGTACGACGACTACCGCCTCATCACAGCCGGCACCTGATACAACACCCAGCAGTGGATCAGGTTTGCCCTTCAAGTTTGCTGAAAACGCCCCGTCTGAGTGGTCTGAACGCTTTAGGAAACGGTTGGACACTTTTGATGATGTTTTTATTAAAGGCGAGTTTGATGTAGGACGGGCGGAAACAGGCCTGTTCGACATTGACCTTCAACCCGGACCGGACATCAGAGAGAGGGCCAGACCACTTTCGCCCAGGGACTTTGAGGAATGTCGACAACACATCCAAGGCTTGTTGGATGCTGATGTCATCAGGCCGTCGCATTCTCCATTTGCCAGTCCAATTGTCCTTGTGAGAAAGAAAACTGGCGCTCTACGTATGTGTGTAGACTACCGGAAAGTGAACGCTCGCACTGTCAGGGATAGTTATTCTATTCCCAAGGTTGAGGACTTGTTTTTAACCCTGAATGGTGCTAAGTTTTTTACGAGCATGGATTTGTGCAAGGCGTATTACCAGGTTCCTATGTCAGAGCAGGCGAGCAAAATATCAGCTTTTATCACTCCTTTTGGTTTGTTTGAATGGGATAGATTGTCGCAGGGACTTGTTAACGCTCCGGCATGTTTTCAACGGCTGATGGAAACTGTTTTCAGCGATATGAACCTTGTAGAACTGATTGTATTTTTGGATGACATTTTAATCCATGCAACGTCTCTTGACGAACTTGAGGAAAGAACTGTGCGTGTGCTAGAGAGACTGCGTAAGTTTAACCTGAAGCTTGACCCTGCAAAATGCATCTTTGGCGCAACTGAGATTCGACACCTTGGGTACGTCATCTCAGAGGGAACGATACGCCCAGATCCAGATAAACTTGCTGCAGTCAAAACATGGCCAAAACCTACCACTGTAAAAGAGGTGAAGAGCTTTATCGGCTTTGCAGGTTTCTATCGTCGGTTCCTTAAAGATTTCTCACGTCTGGCCAAACCTTTGAATGACTTGACCATCGGATATGTCCCGACCAAGTGTCAGAAGAAAGGAGCTTCAAAGAAACCAACGCTGAGCCTATCGTCAGACATAACCCATCTGTGGGGTGAGAAGCAGCAACATGCATTTGACTCCATTATCCACGCTCTCACCAACGCCCCTGTCCTAGGTATTGCAGACAAACGGAAGCCTTTTACACTTCATTGTGATGCCAGCGGGACAGGACTGGGAGCCGTGCTGTACCAAGAACAGGACAACCAGTTAAAAGTGATCGCGTATGCAAGTCGAGGCTTGAACAAGTCAGAACAGAACTACCCGGCTCATAAGCGTGAATTTTTAGCATTGAAGTGGGCGATGAGTGACAAGTTCAATGATTATCTTTTGGGCTCACCGGTGACTGTAGTGACAGATAACAATCCGCTATGTTACATTCTAAAGAATGCAAAGTTGGATGCCACCAGTCATCGTTGGCTTTCATCCCTTTCTGTGTTTGACTTTCAGCTACGGTACAAGAAAGGCACTACTCATGTGGATGCAGATGCGTTATCTCGACTTCCCCAGCCGCCTCCTGAAGAAGACCGTGACTATCAAAAGATGTTGGAGGAAACTGAATTCCTGCGAGAAAAAGCCAAACGGTTCGACGAAGAAGCCCAGGAAACCACAGACGTGACAGAGTTGAACCGCGAAACCGTGTGTGCCCTTCTGACTGCCAAAGGAGTTGGACGCACTGCGACACTGCATAAACAGTCAGTTAGGCATGATCAAGCAGCTCCAGGCAACATTGACACCCACAGTTCTGAGTCAGAATGGCCTCCAGCCGTCGAACAACTTGTCATGGACCCTTCCCTGCTTTCAGAAAATGAGCTTGATCCACCCATGTTGAAACCTTTTTCCTTTTCAACAGCTGACTGGAAGAAATTCCAGTTGGCTGATAAAGATATCAAAGTTGTCATTCAGCATTTGTCGCGGAAGCAGAGATTGGAGGTGAGTGGTTTATCCGAGATCACACGGGAACTGCGCACGTTTGCCCGAGAACAAGACAAGCTCGTGTTAGTTGAAGGTGTTCTTTACAGGCGGACTGTGGACGAATCAGAGAGTCCTCGTCTTCAGCTTGTAATTCCAAAATCCCACCGACAAGAAGCCATGAAGGGTGTCCACGAAGAACTTTTTCACATCCATTTTGATAGTGCTATCAAACAGGCAAGACTTAGATTCTTTTGGCCCTTCATGTCCAGAGATCTGGAACAAAAGATCAAAGACTGCAATCGCTGTATTAGACGAAGTGCCACACAACAGAAAGCCCCAATGCAGAGCATTATCACCACATTTCCGTTAGAGCTGCTGTCCATAGACTTTTTGACCATAGATGTGAAAGGCCAGAAACAGGACATTTTAGTTATCATGGACCATTTTACCAAATTTTCCCAAGCCATTTTGACAGCCAACCAAACAGCAAAATCAGTGGCAAAGGCCTTGTGGGATCATTTTTTTTCAATTTATGGTTTCCCAAAAAACATCTTGTCCGATCAAGGACGAGACTTTGAGTCAAAGTTGGTCAAGGAACTCTGTGCCATGGCAGGAATCAAGAAGATAAGGACAACTCCTTACCATCCTTCTGGTAATCCGGTGGAACGGTGGAACCGCACTCTCATCGGTATGCTTCGAAGTCTCGAGGAGGAAAAGAAAACAGACTGGCGGAAATACATCAAATCTGCAGTTCACGCCTACAACTCCTGCATACATAGCAGCACAGGGTATAGCCCGTACTTTCTTTTCTTCGGCAGACACCCGCGGCTGCCAGTGGATTTGGCGTTTGGCTTGGATCTGGATCACCGAAACAAAACCAGTACCAGACAATTTGTCAAGGATCTGAAGCAACAACTCAAACAGGCCTACGAAAACGCATCGCATCAAATGGACAAAATGAGGAGCAAAAACAAAGCCCGTTATGATGTTTCGGCCCGTGCAGCAGAATTGGAGGTTGGAGACCGGGTTTTGGTCAGAAGAATGGGACCCCGACTTGTCTCCAAGGTCACAGACAGGTGGGAACAGAGTGTATACGTGGTGTCTTCAAAGTCGCCAAACGTTCCGGTATACACAGTTCAGGATGAATCCGGCATTGGACCAAAAAGGACACTCCACAGGAACCTGCTGTTACCAATAGGCGTGTTAGGTGACATCCCCACACCATTGGAACCAACACTCACTACCCCAGCGCCGAACATTCCGAAGCATAGGATGTCACCGTTGGAACCAGAGCCATATGATGAGCCATCGGAAGGCAGAGAGATAGGCCCGTTCCGGGTCATCATTGATCGAGTCAAAAACCCTGTTTATCCCTCGAGTACAAGTCCGAGCGCTGATGATGATCAGGCTCCACCCAGTGATAGTGATTTGTCAGTTTCCTCAGAGAACGAGAAATCGGGAGGAAACACTTCGGACGGAGAAGTCGACAGTGATCCACCCCCGCTCAGAAGATCTACCAGGAAGAGACGCCCTGTAGAAAAACTCAATTTGGTTCACCGGCTAGGTGATCCATTGAATATGGCCAAGCATAAACTCATGAGTGTCAGGAGTGAGATGTGCCAAGCGCTTGAGAGTCCAGGGCTACTAGCAGTAGAAAATGGCGTGCGACGCTGTATGGAAAGTTTGGCGGAAATATGTAGGGTGCTTGGTGCATTAGGTTTCGGATAAGTTTTTTCTGCGGTTTGATAACCATGTATTGTTTTGTTGACTGTATTTTCCACTGAGTGTAATAGAAAATCTGATTGATTTTTGTGAAATTGTACTACTGTAAGTGTAAACACCACAATATTTTGAAATATGTTTGTGGTTGCTTACAGGCACTAGCCTAACAGAGACCAAGAGCAGTCAAAGGGAAATATGACTGAGTCCTCAGTATTTGAAATTGTGGCGAAAGTTCCAAGGGGAACAGTGGTTCCGGTTGTGTGCATGCCAATCCAGCATGCAGTCACTGACATTCGTAAATATGTAGTAACGTGTGTTTTTGCTTTGTGATTGAATGAAGTTCATACCCTATAATTTGGGTGTTGGTCAATTTTGGAAACTTGTGTTTATGTGCTTGACGATATCATGGGCGTGCGTCTGTTTTTGTATTTGTGTGAAATTAACATGATTTTAAATTTTTTTGAATGATCGTTTGGTAGGCTGAATTTGAGTGTTATAATTAATGAGTGGGATTTGTTTTCAGCGCTATTCTTTTAGTTAGATTTGAGTCGTAGACATGCACCGGTTGTCTTTTAAGACACTTTCGTTAACACATGAGAGATTAGCCATGTCGAGTTGACATATCCAATGACAATGTTTTAAGTTTTTGAAATGTTCACATGATTACTAGTGTTAGTAATAAGGAAACATTTTCTTTGGAGGGGTGTATGTAAACATGTGAAATAATTCCTAACAAGGATTATTTCTTATTTTACACAGACGGTCTGTGGTGGCATTTGTCTTACCATTTAAGAGGTGACCAAAGTAAAAGGGACACAACTGCGCTTATTATTTTGACATGCATTTCAGTTGGTTACTTCCCTTGACTTAAATACACTACGTTTTGTCATGTTCTGGTAATTGCAATTATTAGGTTATAAAATAGAAGTAGTGATGAGAAAATTGTTAGAAGTATTTGAAAGTCATTGGTTACATTTAAGGAATATTTAGATGTTGAAATTATATTTTTAACTATGAAGATATATTATTTATGATGAAACCACCTTCCAACTTTTTGAGTTCCCATGGCTGGAACCGGTCTCTCCCTCTGAACTCAGCTGGTTCCAGACGTGCCAACTTTTAGTCTCTGACCTTTTCAAGCTGTTATTCCTAATTCAGGTATGGAAATGTTTTAATATTTAATGCAATTGTTTTATAAATGATGGGTGTGTTGGTTTGTAAAATGTATTTGAGGAAATGTTTAATATGGACCAAAGATGAGTCTGATTTGAACCAAATATAAAAATTAGATGAGGAACTACCATGTGGGATGGACAGGAACTGCAGGAAATGACTTGCAGAAGTTAGTTGAAGACAGGAAGGAATAAGCCTTTGATTGTGATGAGATCATGAACAAAGTTTACATTGAAAACTAGTTGCAAGAATAACATCTTACCTTGGGGTGGTAACTTCATATTATAATCATAACATTTTGTCAAGTTTGTGTTTCCCACTCTGTTGAGTATGACTCAGCCTTCTGGCATGCCAGACTTGGTCAGGGACTTTCTGGAATTTCCAAGATAGCAACTGCATCTTGGAATAGTGGAATACTAATTATACTTATGACTGTTTAACAATGTTATGTTTGTACTTGGTGTCAAGTTTCTCTGTTGTTTATTAATTGTAATTGTCGCTTTGTTGTGATGGGAGAAAAGACATGTTGAAGAGTAGAACACTTTGAGTTTGATTGATGGAGTTGGGACTAATAGGACTGTTTTGATGTGAGAGGAATCACATGTGTGTTAATCAATGCGGGCACAGTTATCTTTTGTGACACTGTGTACAGTATGGTTGAGTAAGATATGGCTGAAATGTATTTTAGTCATGTCAAAGAAGAACTTAAGGTATTGAATGCTTTGATTCTTCTGTGAGTGGTGTATTTTAATTCATCACTAGTGGGCGTAGTGACGTTTTGACTTGACTTTGTTTGCACTTGGTCATAGCAACTCAAAACATAACTTCTTGTCCATGTTTAAAAGAAAATTGTTATCATAGATGGTGATTGAACATTTTCTTATTAATGTTGATTCCTATGTCGTGCGTCACATGACATACTTTTCAGTTTTCTAAAGCGCTCAAGTTTTTGTCATAAGAAGTGTTTGTCTTGTTTTGTATTTGTATTCTCGTCCTATGTTCTTATTGTCTTATGTTGTTTTTGTCGTTTGTTTTATATGTATGTTGTTATTGTTGACAACTATATAAAAAAGAGTGTTCTGAATGAAACGGAAATTAGCATTATTATTATTATTATTTTTGAGATGTATACATGTACTTATATTGTTTTGTTTCATTTTCAGGGGTAACGTTTTTTAATATGCTTGAACTGGCATTGACTGAAAAAGCTTTGGTTTCATCTCTGTTTGCGTAATTTGTTTTGAGGTTAGAAAATGGATTTTAGTAGACTGTAAAAGAGAAGTTATTGAAGTTGTGAAAGACTATTCTTTTGAGTTTTGTACTTTACATTGATTTGGATTGATGAATATTATTTTTGATTTCGCCGATAAATAAAATTGGAACACTTTTCTTTTGCTTTACAATATTGTGTGAGTTGTGAACGATTTGTTTGTTATTTTTTGAAGTTTAAATACTCGTAAACGCATTACCTCACCCATTCTCTCAGAGATCTGGCAATACGACTCATGTAGTATTGTTAAGGTTACAATACATTTAAAACAAATGCTTTTTTCAATTTTTACTGACAAAAACTGTACCGTATTTGACGGACTACAAGCCGCGACTTTAAAAAAAAAAAATCGCATTGCGGCTTATAAAAAGATGCGGCTAAAACGTTACCTAAACTTGAATAGCATTCACCTAATGGAAGTCGCCGCGGATTTTCATTTCACTCGATTAGCGATTACCGGTACTTTATTAGCTCTCTACTCAAGACTCGGCGCTTTTCTCTTTCTTTCGCGAATCTTCGTTTGTCAACAAGTCGTCGTGACAAGCGTACAGAGAAACACCGGATGTATCAGGATCTCGCGCGCGCGAGATTTAGTTTTTGTGTGTCTTGCGATAGTTGGAGGAGCGAGAGCCGCCATGTTGTGTTTTCGTCTGCTCGAAATGTGCGCAAAAGTCGTAAATCATCCCAAAAAAGCTTCATCCGGGCGGGACTCCATGTGTGTGTTGGTTACAAATTGTGTGTGAGTGATATTTTTCTTCAAACTTTTTCACTTTTCTTCTTTGTTTCACTTGTTTTTTCTCGGAGCCGATTTCGCCAAATACCGTACTTTCGTTTGCCTGGTTGTTTTGATTGATTGACACGATCCGATTATTTTTTTTTCGACGGCGGCTAATATAGTGACGTAATCATGTGCCAAAATACTGGATCGGCTTCAGGATGGGCTTGTGAAGAAAAGTAGTCTAGGAATTTTTCTCGTCGTATTTTTTTCCCATGCGTACAAAATACGGCGAAATCGTATGGGTTCCCAGGTCTGCATAACTTATCCGGACCCATCCCTCAGTCCCCTAAAAAGAAGTCCTCTGAAAAAGAAACACATTTCACAAAACATGCAACCCACCTTGAGGGAAGAAGAAACCAGGCAGCCAGAAGCTGTTAGGCTGGGTTCGCATGGGTTCATCCGTCTCCACCTCTGGCTGGCCCACCTGCCGTGTGACCTGACGGAACTGACGCTCGATGGTGCGGCACAGGATCTCCGCCCAGGAGGAGAAGAAGTCCACACGCTGGTCCAGGTCCTTCACCCAAGAGCCCAGAGGTTTGTTGGACTCGTACGCTGCTGCCTGTAGTGTATAAGAAAATCAGCTTGACAATGAAGGACTAAATGCACAGTAGCAGATAAATGCAGTTTATTATATTGTACAAACAAATGAAGATCATGTAAGAAAGAACATGTGCAGGGTCTTGTTCTTAGAACAGTAGGGGAGCTTCTGGTCTGCCAAACATGGGCTCGTCTGTCATGAAACTGTATGAGTGTTAGAAACATAAGACAGTTTTAAATGTAATAGCATGGACCCTGCTGCCAGGCTTATAGAGCCCTCTTCAAAACCGCCAAGGTGTCCACACTCTCTGAGCTCATAATTAAATATGTCAGGATAACTTTGACTTGCTCCAAATCTCAGACAAACTTCTCTTTTCTTTCTGAAACTATCAACGCCAACACATTTTTCCTTCCCATGTAAATGCTTCCATCAGCTCATCATTCAACAAATCCCAACACTTACCTTCCAATGCGCAGGGATCTCCTGCCTGAACAGAGCATTGTAGGCCTCCTCCAGCTGGTCGGACATGATGATCTCCCCCTTGATGGCCAAGGTCAAGGACACCAGGGTGGAGTGGATGACCTCCAGCAGGTGGTTGAAGCGGACAGTCTCTTGCCTCAGGACGGTCACCAGGGCGTTGTTGCCTAGAGTCGCTGTGGCCGTAGAGTACAGGGCTGTAACAAGACAACGAGGAAATTAAGATAACTTTTTTTTTATTCTGTGTTTTTCTTTCAAGCAACTGATGCTAGGGTTTTATGCTCTTTGGCCCCATACCGGGATGGTCAAGGCAAGTAAACTTAAGAGACCCAAAACATACCTGACAGCATTACAGAGCCAACCAACCCATCAACCAAGCAAATAAATACAGCCAATTTTCTTCATTACATGTATTTCAAAAATGAATCCAATCTAAAATGCATATAGTCAAATATGAACCATTCTAATACAGCAATAAAAGTGTCCATCCAAGCTTAACATCACTGCACAGAATCTTGTTAAGTCACGAATACTGCAGTGGGCTGGGATGCTAGGAGGGGATTTGATTTGATTTGATTGTCGTTGCTTTTTGGGTCCAGCGGACCATATAGGCTAAATCAGGACCCCCTAGGAGGGCACAGAATGAGGGGAAGTCAGGAAGATGGATCAGGAAATACAGTTCAATATATATGTGACTCCTCAGCAGTCAACCCCTTGACTGTCGGAAGAATTTTGTAAAAAATTCAATAAACTGTCGGAAGAATTTCGTTAAAAAATTCAATAAAAAAAAATATATATGATAGGTATTGTGGCAGTCTAGGGGTCAATGAGAATCAAGTGAAGTTTTGCACATGCTCACCATTGACTTTTTCCTTGTCCATGCCCTTGGTGTTGACGTCACGGTTGACCAGACCCTTCAAGGTCAGCTGTAGGTGTTTGGCCGTGCTGCCGCCTCCTGGAGTTGTCTCCTCTTCCACACCCTCCACTGCTGGAGGCAGACGTTTCTGAATCTCCGCCGCCAGCTCCAGAACCACTTCATCGTCACTCTGCTGAGCACTGTAGGGATACACACAATGAGGTTTAACAAGTCATTGCAATCCAGCCTTCGTGTTCTTCGTGTTAAATGTTTACTGATGTAGCTTGTTGCTGTTCTTCATGGGCACTGTTTGACAACAGAAGATTTTCTTGATGCTAATTTCTTGATGCTAAGGTTCCACTTCCAACACATATTGTGTCAAAAAAAGTCACTTCCGAATTCTTTTTTGTGCCTTCTCTCATGCAATTTCACTCTAATCCTAGAACCAAACATTAAGGATTTATTATAATGTGTGGAAAATATGTATAAATATGTGCAGTGGCACACATAAATGCAACAGCAAAAGCAAGCAACAACAAAAAACTTGTGTTAATTCACAAGTACCAAGGCATCATTGTGATTGAAATGGGAAAGACATGAGCCACAAGTATAACCACAACTAAATCGTACTACATAGTGGAACCCCCATTTTAAGACTTTAAAAAATCCGAGAAAATGGGGAGGGAGGGAGTGTTGAAATTGGGGTAAATCTAGAGATGTTATGAACAGAAAATCTGACAAATTTCAGGTGTTAAAAAGAGGGGTGTGACTGTACAAGGTGAGTGAGTAACACTCAAAGCACACTGACCCGCCCTTGCTGTGAGTGATGCCAGGCTGGACGTCCACCAGCGTGTGAATGATCTCACTGGCCTGCATCTCACGGCAAGCCTTCTCCGCGTTGTACGTCATTCCAAAGACGTCGGGCGAGTCTTCTGCTGGCAGCTCCTCCACGAAACTCAGCACCATGTTGAATGGAAGGGTCTCGGGCACCGGCTGGTACATCTGCAAAAGTTGTTATCGTATTGTATGTATTCTGTTGTACATGGCATAGACACAGAATGAACAAGTAGAAATGTGCTCTCACAAAAATATTCTCTAAAATGCAAGGGAAATTTGCAAAATAACATGGTGCATGCAAGTATCTTACAAGTCAGATAAACTTATGTCAGTAAAATCCTGATGAGCTACAGAACAAGTACCGGCTAAACTAAAAGAAAAGTTCATTTTGTAAAATTCACAAAATGTTTTGGTTTTATGTACATTAAAAATAAAGTCATTATGTTTGATTCAATTTTTTCTTGAAATTGATGCTGTAACACTGTGTAGCCTTAAGAGACAAAAGAAGATGGTAACAGTACTAGCTGAAACCCATATCACAAACAATTGACAGAAAGAGGTCACTACAGGTGTTTACCTGACTAGAAGAATAGCAGTAGCCCGGTGTCAGTGACTCAGGGCAGTAGAACTTGTTCAACAGACTCAGGAGACACCTGCGATCAAAGTCATCCGTGACACGACCCCCGTAGGTGACCTCTCCGGTCAGGTAGCGCAGTGCCTCCCAAGGAATGTCATCCTGACCTTCCATCAGCATCTGCAGCTTCAGGATGGCTACCTGCAAACACCGGCATCCTTTGTCAAGGTATGTAGCAATGCACTGGTAAAACGCTTAGTTTTAAGTGATTGCAATCTTCAATTAGTTCTATAGACGTGGTATGCAAAGTAAACAGAATATCTTCAAGGAACAAACATTTTACATGAACCAACCAACATTCAACTGCTAATGTGTAATCTGACCTACTTTGAATACTTTCATCATGATTTATGTACATCAAAATAAATTCTAAGAAGTTCAGAAATCTGCTATAGTTTCAAAATATTCTTCTAGTTATACATGCCATGTGGAGAGTCCTTAATCCTTTACCCTGTCTGCTCTGGAGAAAGTGAACACGCACTGAAAGTCGTTAAACTTCCAAACAAAACTGAACAATCAGCTAACCTCCAAGTCTGAGTCGTTGAACTCGTATGGAATGTTATAGCCGAGTGATCCAAACTTCTTGCGTTCATGTATGACAGCGTTGAAGAGACAGAGGCCGTAGAGCAGCGTGTGCCATCCCGGCTTGCTGGAACCTTCCTCGTACATTTTCTCCGACACGATCCCTGCTCCTGAGCTTCCAAACGTCTTCAGTAGGTTGGCCTTCAGACCTCGTGGAGACTCCACTGTCATCTGAAATCAGGTGCCCATGAACTGATGTATACATTTCTGGGTTGAAGTAGCCAATGTTTGCCCTAATTTACATCAGAATTCAAGCTGCATTTAAGAATTTCTGCCTGTTCTAAAAATCCCATTGCCTAGCACAGATGGTACCAACAACAGAAAAAGCTTTGGTGTAGAAGACTGGTCTTGAAAGAGCATTGGTTAAAAAAATGCCGACATTTGTTCTTCTTTTTTTGTTACTGAAGTTAAAGCTGACGAGCATGTATGCATCTGTGAACTAGAGTAGTGTTTTAAATAACAGGAATATTTTGCTGGAAATAATTTTCTGGAAAGTTCCTGTTAATAAATAAGGACAACAAAACTGAGTTGAGAAAAAAAAACAAAAAAACACACACCAACCAAAACAGAACAAAAACACAAACCTTAATTCCTGTCTGCAGAATGGAGATGGGAAAAGATGGATCAGGGCGTGAACTCAGCCACAGGCGGAACTGGGGGTCCACGTCATTAGAGGAAGATGAGTTGAACCTGAATAAACAAAAGCGTTCATACACATAATTTTCCACTGACCAGTGGTAAAGACACATCACCAAAACAGTTGATATGGTTTTTTTTATGCATGCTTTCAATGGAACATATCTACAAAATTTTATAAGTAAATTTTAATTTAATTAATATACTTACCCAACTCACATATAGCAATTAACTCTAGTTCAGTGCTGGTTACGCTGTACGCGTCCCCTTGGTAACAAGGGAGACCACTCTAAAAAAGAGAGTGACCAATCCCATAAGGCCAGACCAACTACCGGTCCGACTTCCGTATGCGTGCGCATACGCCGCCATTTGTATCATTCCATCGAAGCCCAACTCACTCCCTTTTTTTTAGTCCCAAATACCACCACAGCGGGGAGGCGGGAGGGATTAAACGATGTGAGTTGGGTAAGTATATTAATTAAATTAAAATTTACTTATAAAATTTTGTATTAAATTACATACACTATACCCAACTCACATATAGCAGATTGCTACTATAGGTGGTGGGTACTTACCAAAATTCAACCACGCAGGACTTGCCCCGCGGCTACCATCGCTGGTAGCGCAGAGCTGCCATCCTGCCTCAGTGAAGCGACGTCCCTGAGGTAAAAGTTTATAAAAACATCCTCTGATCTCCAGTATGCTGATTCTAGCACTTCAGCCAGACGACCAGACTTGAGGACGGCCAAAGAGGCCGCCCAGGCTCTTGACTCATGAGTTCTTGCAGAGGTGAGAGGCAAGACAGCCCTAGACTCTCCTGACTGAGCCTCCCACCAGGCATAAGCCTGCTTGATCAGTGTAGATACCCACTTGGTCAACGTGACCTTCGCAATATCCTTATCCCTAGCTGTGTTTAAGGAAATAAAGAGCAGCTTTTGGGTTTCTGAGCGAATATGCCGAGTTCGTGACAGGTAGAGGCTGAGCGACCGGACGGGACAATTAGCTAGATCTGGATCTCCAGAAGCTAAAACCGTGCTTAACGGCAAGATATGCAAAACAGGCGAAACATGACCGGGCTTCTGATTCTTAGCGAGGAAGCCGGGAATAAATTTGAGAGACAACGAACCATCCTTTTCAAAGGAAATGTCTTTCCCTAGACCGGACAAAGCATGAATTTCGCTACCTCTCCTTGAAGTAGCAAGCAAAGTTAAAAACACGGCCTTGCGAGTCAAATTAAGCAAAGTAGCCGAACGGATGGGCTCAAACTCCCCCGAGGCTAAGAAACGTAAAACCAAAAATAAGTCCCAGGCAGGGAGGTGCGATTTAACCCGAGCGGCTGTAAGGGAAGCGCCCTTCAGAACACTAGAGATCACCCCGCCAAGTGAGATCTTACGCCCCAACTGTAAAAGAGTTGAGGATATCGCCGACCTCCTTACTCTAAGGGAAGAGGGAGAACCTCCCTGCTCTGCCAACCACGCAAGGTGGTTGGCTACCTGCATGGACCTTGGTGCAAGGGGATTAACCCCGTTAAGCGCGCACCACCTAGCCCAAGCTGCCCAGTGCGAAGAGTATACCGAAGTTGTAGACTCTCTATGGGCGTGGCGGACGAACTTTACAGTAGACGCAGAGGCCCCCGCCTTAAGCAGAGCGCTTCGGATAGAATCCAGGCGTGAAGGCTCAAGAGCCGCGGATTTTCGTGGGGGATGCCTGACCGAGGCTGCACGAGGTCCCCCTTTTTCACGGCGAGAGGGATCGGAGGCCGAACTGCTAGACGCAGTAGGTCGGGAAACCAGTGCTGGCTTGGCCAAAACGGAGCGACCAGAACCAGCGCTGGCTTCTCTAAGTCTACTTTTCTGAGGACCTTTCCGAGGAGGCAAAACGGAGGGAACGCATACGCTGTCAGGTTTGCCCAACTGATTTCCAAGGCATTCACCCTCCAGGCCAGAGGATCTGGGAAGGGGGAGACAAAGAGAGGGAGCCTTGCTGAAAACCTCGTTGCGAAAAGATCGATCACCGGCTTGTCTATCTGCAACCAGAGACGATCCAGGGATTGGTGTGAGAGGGTCCACTCCGAGTGAACCACCTTGTCCCCCCTGCTCAAACTGTCCGCCAGGACGTTCAGACTTCCCTTCAGGTAAACAGCTGAAAGAAGGATGCCATGAGAGTTGCACCACGTCAGAATGAGGCAGGCTTTGTCTGACAGACTGGGAGACCGTGTCCCCCCCTGCTTGTTCACATACGACGCCACCGTCGTGTTGTCTGTGTGAATCCTGACATGTCTGCCCTCCAGCAAGGGCCTGAACGCCCGCAGAGCCAGAGAGACTGCCTCCAACTCCAGCAGATTGATGTGAAGGGAGCTTAGTGTTGAGTCCCACACCCCCGACACCATCTGCCCGTCTAGATGAGCCCCCCACCCTGACAGAGAAGCATCCGTAAAGAGCTCCTTCTCTGGCTGAGGGCACACAATGGGAACTCCCTGAAAGAGCACCGGGAGCAGCCACGCGCGAGTGGTCTCCAGAAACCACACCCCAAGAGGGATCTGAACGTTCCAATCCTGGAAAGAGAACAAACATCCGAAACACCGGACGGGAGGGAACGAAGTTCCTCCCTAGTAGAGGAAAGCTCCGACGCTAATGTCGAAACTTGCGCACTAAGTGTCAACAACAGAGAAGCTACCTCCGCATTAGCTAAACCTGGGCAAGGTGTGGAATCCGAAACACCGGAGGCCAAGCCAGAAACATTAACTTTATCTAAGGCAACTTTAGACAGAGGAGGGCTAACATGCTTGTCAGCCAAAACCGGTGACTTAGCGGAAGACGAATCAGAAGTCAAAGACGCGTCAAGTCCAGCGTTCTTACTAGACTTTCGCGAAGATTTCCTAGAAGGAGTCGCATCAGCCGAGACCTGTCTCGAACTAGGCTTCTTCAACGCACTATCTTTGAGTGCCGCTTCCGCCATTACAACAACAAACTCACAAAAATTTTCAGTCAAAAAATTTATAAGTTCGAAAGCAGCGACAAACGTCGCTAAAGTTGCGATAAATCAGAAAGATCTCACCCCACACAGCGTAGGAACAGGTGTAAAGCTTCAGGCGGTACCAAGGGGTGCATCCGAAGTCCTAAGACCAAGGTGTAAAGCTGACAACAGCAGGAGCGTACATAAAACGCGACCAGACCCTTGGATCGCTGAGAGTGGAATGATACAAATGGCGGCGTATGCGCACGCATACGGAAGTCGGACCGGTAGTTGGTCTGGCCTTATGGGATTGGTCACTCTCTTTTTTAGAGTGGTCTCCCTTGTTACCAAGGGGACGCGTACAGCGTAACCAGCACTGAACTAGAGTTAATTGCTATATGTGAGTTGGGTATAGTGTATGTAATTTAATTGCCATCTTACTGTACTTTTCACAAAGAAGGAATTCAATGTGTTTGTGAATATAGTCATATATTCATAACCCACACACACACACTGAACTGTTATCACGCAAGGACAATAACTGTTACAGTGGCGGGGATGTAGCTCAGTCGGTAGCGCGCTGGATTTGTATCCAGATGGCCGCTGTCAGCGTGAGTTCGTCCCCACGTTCGGCGAGAGATTTATTTCTCAGAGTCAACTTTGTGTGCAGACTCTCCTCGGTGTCCGAACACCCCCCCGTGTGTACACGCAAGCACAAGACCAAGTGCGCACGAAAAAGATCCTGTAATCCATGTCAGAGTTCGGTGGGTTATAGAAACACGAAAATACCCAGCATGCTTCCTCCGAAAGCGGCGTATGGCTGCCTAAATGGCGGGGTAAAAACGGTCATACACGTAAAAGCCGTGGGAGTTTCAGCCCATGAACGAACAAACTGTTACAGTGGTACCTGCAATGTGTTGTAGCCCCTCCGATGAGAGAACACCTCCCTTAAAAGGACACCCTGTGTTGTCCCTTTTTCTATTATCCTGAACAAAATGTACCTGTCATGACAGGCCACCTGCAGTGTAGGGACACCTTTGGCTGGTCCCAGGGGCGTCCTTTCATCGCAAGTACTACTGTACAAGTACTGATGTTTCAACACATCATTTTCAGTCTGCTTTCATCGCGCCTCAATTCCACTAAAAAATCGTCCCCAACAAAAACTCACTTCTCCACAATGTTCTGCAGGCGGGGCATCCATGAGGCGGCTAGGTGGCAGTTCTGCAGGAAGACCCAGCGGCTCTTGAGAATCTGGGCCTTGGAGATGAGCTCCTCCGCCCGGGGGCCCTGGCCACGCCCCAGTGAGATCATGTCCAGGTGGGTGGTGCTGCCGCGCTGCTCCTTGGCAAACCGCATCAGCTGGGACGTTGGGTCACACCCTGAGAGATCACAGAATGGGCGTGAAGTGTCTGCTGTGCAATATATGTGTACATCGGTGTTATTTTATATGCAGTCTTATATCGCGCGCTTATCTCCAGACTTGGACTCAAGGCACAGGGATCTATTTATGCCGTGTGAGATGGAATTTTTTACACAATACATCACGCATTCACATTGACCAGCAGATCGCAGCCATTTCGGCGCATATCCTACTTTTCACGGCCTATTATTCCAAGTCACACGGGTATTTTGGTGGACATTTTTTTTTATCTATGCCTATACAATTTTGCCAGGAAAGACCCTTTTGTCAATCGTGGGATCTTTAACGTGCACACCCCAATGTAGTGTACACGAAGGGACCTCGGTTTTTCGTCTCATCCGAAAGACTAGCACTTGAACCCACCACCTAGGTTAGGAAAGGGGGGAGAAAATTGCTAACGCCCTGACCGAGGGTCGAACTCGCAACCTCTCGCTTCCGAGCGCAAGTGCGTTACCATTCGGCCACCCAGTCCTAAAGTGTTTGGTGACACTATTACATTTGAAATTGAAAATCTTCAAATCGGAAAGCACTTTAGTCCCACTTTAACTTTTCTTATGGACAAAAAACATACCAGAAACTACAAATCCCCAGCTTTATCATTTCCAAATGGCAGCTAAGTGAGAAAGACTGACCAGGTGACAAGATAAAGATGAGCGGGGATTTTGCGGTGGATCCCTCGTAGATCTCCTTGAGGTCGAAGGCGCTGGTGGACAGGTACTTCTCGCCCAGCTGACCCTGCACAAAGCGCGCCATGGCCGCCACCAGCATGTCGCTGCGCAATACGCGCACCAGCACCAGCTGCTGGAACTTGCTAAGCTCATCCCACGGGAACACCTTCACCTCCATCTTGTGTGTCGGGCCGGTCAGGGTGAGGATGGGGGTGGGGGTAGGGGTGGCGGTGCCACTGCCGGTGGTGCTGGCTGTGTTTTCAGCTGTGATTTCTGCTTTTTCTTCTTCTTCTGGCCCTGATGAGTGAGCGAAAGATTTGTAATGACTAAGGGTGACTGGTTATGCCTGGATAAATCCAAAAACAAAGAGACTTCCAACGTTCCAATAACAACGTTCCAACAACTAACCTTTCTTGTGTTTTTTATTCTTTATGCCTGGATAACATTAGCAATACCTCGGCAGACCTGGATGAGTATACATTTCTGTGTGGGTATATTGGCCGCAAGATCATTTTCTATCTCTAGAATTAGTCAAAAGATCTCTATTAACATTCTGCTGCTAATGCCAGTAAGATGTTCTGACAAATGCTATCTTGAGGATGAAAGTTGCTTGTTCATTTCAATGCTTGTTATTATTCTCTCAGGTGCCAGGAAACTGGTTCGAGATAACTGTCACTTACACCATTACACACGTCACATGCACAAACAGAGCTCTGCCTCATTTGTTTAGGATTATTCTAACCATTAGGCTACTGCGCCCATTGCAGACATCTCAAACCTTACCAGCGACAAAGGGTGCCTCCATGAGCAGGAAGCAGTCAGGTGAGGCCCTGAAGGCTTGCCACTGCTGGGGGCTGGATCGCAAGGAGCGGCAAAGTCCGGCAAAGACTGGCAAGGAGGCGTCCAGGTACTGACACTGTCGCCAGGTGTTGTCCGTCACCCACTCTGGGGCTCTGCAATACCTGGCCGACTGGCGCTCGCCTCCGTCACCTTCCACCTCCAGTTGTTCCAAGGGGGTCAGGCCTGGGGTAGGCATCAAAATGTTTTGTTATGTGTGTCTTGTTACAGCTGTTGGATGTTTAACAGCAGGTTGCTTTCACTTATTCTCATGGATATTTCAAATGGGCATTTTTCTGTGAAGAAGCTTTTTAGTCCACCTAGCAACTAGTAAGCTGAGAATACAACACTACTGCAAGCCAAAATAAGTGTTAAACTCCAGTAACATGACTGGAGACAAAAAAACACATAAATTTTGCTAAAATAATACCAAAAAAATAAACTGAAATAATAATAGAATAATACCCAATATTCCTAACCTTCGATCCCTACAGCTGCAAAATTGTTCTGCAGACTCAAACAACAAACTTGTGTTAACACACTGCTAAGATTTCTCCACTGACCATTGTGTTTCTTGAGGAGCTCCTCATCTGCCATGCTGGCCATGACATTGCCCTGGAGGAAGATGTGCCACTCCGTGTCCTGGATGACCCCCAAGCCGTCGCTGCTGCTCTCAAGGTCGTTGCTAAGGTCCTCTGCCATGACAGAGTGCGAGGGGCTGGCGAGTCCTGTACGATCACTGCCACTGTCACCTCCAGTATTTTCCCCTGACGGAGGGTCATCGGCTTCTCCAGGCTGTTGAGAAAAGGGTCAGGGTCAGGTATTGAGTGGTTGAACACGACTGTGTGTGACAGTTCTTTCAGCTCAGACGTAACTCTCTTAATATACTCAGCAGTTAAGTAAATAATTGGAATCCATGCTACATCTAAGCTGTGCAGGCACAGAAACGGTCTTCACAGGCAAATATCCCTGGGTTTGCTACTATTAACATTTCATTCAAACCTCTTCAAACATACCTTTCCTCTTAAGTCACATACAAAACAAATTATCTCTAAATAATATTTCACAAAAGACAAGGGAAAAGGTGTGGGGTGGGGGTGGTTTGTGAATAGTTAAAAAACAAAATATTAAAAAGACTAGACTACAAAAGAGAAAAATAAAATCCCATCAACAGAATGAAATTAAAACCCTTTCAAAGAAAATGACCAGCACAAACCTTTTCCACCTCCTCCTTATCAACGCCACCATCACCAGCACCTTCAACGCCGCTATCACTACTCCCTTCAGCCTTGACCTTGCTTTCCTTCTTCTCGCTCTCGCTGGTGGGAAGTGACATCATGGAAGAGGCGGCGGTCTTGGCGGGGTCGACGCCTTGCGTGTTGGCTCGCATGATGCTGGCGCAGAGCAGGAAGGAGAAGGTGAGCTGGTGGCCGGAGAAGAGACCGACGGAGACGATGCGGTAGATGCTGTGCGTCAGGCGCTCCGTCATATTCTGCAGGTGCTGGAGCAGCTCTTCATCACCTGAAGAAGAACAGAAGAATAAGAAAGGTTAAACAGCATTCACAAAACCTGCTTCAAAAGTCTTTCTGTTGAAGTATGGAGAAAAAAAATCAAGAAAGAAAAGTCAGCGTCAAAGGAAATCTCAGAAGCAGCACTGACACAGTGGCATTTCTTCACAAATCTTACATCCACACTGATCTTTATATGCAAGGCACATGATAACAACATTGGATTAAGATACAGAAACAAATCTTCAACAATTGACTTACATTTTACAGAAACTACTGTGCCAAATTTTAACATTTCTATAGCCTTCTTTGATGCAGAACATTATTGAAATATTGGTCTCATTTCCCTCTCCACAGTCACACACCTGAACAAACTTTTGACACACCAGTAACTGTTGTAAAACGGTCAGTCTGTGTTCACAGTGCATTCATGATTTTATCAAACATTTCAGCAAACAAATCTAAAGATAGAATCAACTTACTCATATCAGGACTCTTCCTGTCACTGGAAACCTGCATATTACTCTCCAGGTCTTCCATGGAGTCGTGCAAGGTGTGATTGACACCAGACCCAAAGGCAGCAGTGGCAGCAGAGGACGCGATGGACGCAGTGTCGGCAGACGAGTTGGAGATACAGGAAGCAAACATGCGCTGGAACCAGGAGAGGGAGTACTGGTACATCACGTCCATACTGGCCAGCTCCGCCAGCACAAAGTACAGCACTGCTCCTCGCCGTGCAACCTGCAGCAGTTGGAAAGCAGAATGCAGAAATGTACACACAAAAAGAGAATAAAATGATGAACAAAATAATACAGAACAACACCCAACAAACAAAAATTCCATTTGCAGTATTCTTGACCACCAATGGTGCAATATTTTTCGTAGCAACTCTCACCCCCACATGCGATGATACTCATACCCTCCCCCCAACTCGCACACCTCTCTCTCTTCTGAAAGTCATCCAGAGTGAATTATAAACAAGCCTGACTAACAATAATAATTCACACCAAACAAAACAAAAGAGGCACTAACAGGCAGGTATTTTTTTCGTGCACTGTTGATGCTCTTCTCTGTCACTTCAGACTGTGAGACGCGAGCAGAGATCTCCTGGTTCTTGCCTTTACTCTGCTGCAATGTCTCCACTAGGTCCTGGTCGTCCAGAATGTGACCTGTACACACAGCAAAACAACCGGTTCAAGTTCTTGATCCTCTGGTTATGAATACAATAATTAAAAGTACAGACTATGCTGTGCGATATGAACATGGGTGCAACACTCATGAGTGCTATCCAGGTGTATTTCTGTATGCTTATCTCCCCTTTGAAAGTGACAAAAGTCAGACATGAGATAATGAAATTGTGTATGAAAATGGAAAATTTTAATAGTAAATTTTCATTTGATTAATATACTTACCCAATTCTCATAAATGCATTGACTCCAATCTCACATGCTAGATGTCGAAAAACTACTCAAATTACCTGCCCTTGCTGTGCGAGATACCCTGCCGAGAACAAAGGAGAGCCAAGCTCATTGTTCCCCGACCGCTGTGCGAGAGACTGGCCCCAGCCGCCAAAACCGGTCTGACCAGTTTGAACCAACCCGCGACGAGTGCGGGCAGCTAACACAGCCCCCTGCTGACGTCCAGTAGCCCCACCGCCCACCCACCCCGAGGGGGGACGGTTGCCGGGCAAGGACAATAGAGGCAAAGACTGAGAAGACAGTCCAACAGCGCCCACCCGATCCCGCCCAGATGGCGGGAAAGGGTGGGCCGCCGTCACAGCCCCCACCCGATCCTGCCCTGAGGGCGGGAAAGGGTGGGCCACTGACACAGCCCCCTGCCCCCATTGAGGCAGAGTGGGAACCAGCCCAGGCTGTGACTTACCGTGCGCCCCCACTCCCCCTTCCAAACGGTAAAGGGGCTGCATGCCCGACTCAGCTGTGCTAAAAGCAAGGAGAGCGGGCAGAGACAGGCGGGGAGCAGGCCCCCTCTCCCAACGGAGAGAGTGCTCGTAAACAACCCCGTACTACCAGAGGCAGAAAAGGCTGAACCAAACTGGCCATTTGCACCAGACCATGGTGCGAAGCAGGACCACCCCCCCCCCCCATCCCCCAACACACTGAGAAATACCGGAGGTAATCAGAGTGGTCAGAGGCAGGTAGGGAGCAGGCCCCCCCTCCCGAAAGGAGAGGGTGCTCGCGAACAACCCAGAGCCACCAGTCAAAAAAGGGCTGAACCGAACTGGCCATTTGCACCAGACCACGATGCGAAGCTGCCAAGGAGTACGCCACCACAGTGGGCGCGCCAATCGTGCCTGAAACAGCTGAGAAATAAACACATATTTCATCGTTAAGTCCCCCGAAAGTGGAAGACACTGACTGGTTCTCCTTAAGAAGAGAGGAGGGCTGGAAAGAAAAAACGAAACCTTATCCGCACGAACAGCTACTACAAAAGCAATACTACTCGAAGTGTCGACGACCCGCACAGAGGTTTCTAAAAAGGGCTAACAGCCTTTTTCACTTCCTGCCTTGCCCTAAGTTACTGCTTGCTATCGGCCATCTTGTAAATGGCCGAAATCGTAGTCCACTAGAAAAGTAAATTTCTGAAGCGGCTGTAAACAAGCAGCTAACAAACAACAATTCAATTCAATAAAAAGGGCAGGTCTCACCAAAAGAAAGGCGAACAGGTAAAGGCCCCCCCAAGCCCATAACGTCACAAAGACAAGGGCTAGGGAAAGCCAAGTGAGCAGACGAATTCCGCACGTCTAACGTGTGTCGTCGAAAGTCGAGAATGATTCTTCCGGATGCCGGCGCTCACGTGGTGCACGGTGGGTTATGGGTAACCAGGTGGGACAGGGCATAGCAACGGCTATGGCGTCTGTTTTTAGCTTGGTTACCACCCTTGCAAGGGCAGGTAATTTGAGTAGTTTTTCGACATCTAGCATGTGAGATTGGAGTCAATGCATTTATGAGAATTGGGGTAAGAATATGTAATTTAATTAAAAATATTAATATAATAAAATAACATTAAAAAAAGCCTGAACGCACACAAAAACCTTTCAAAATTATGTGATATCGTGCAATCTGGGAGATCTCAAGAATAATCTCTGGAGCTTTGTAAAATGCCATCTCATGCCTGAAAGTGCAACGATATGCAGTGCTTATCAAATGATGTGGGAGGCAGTTTACTTCGTGTACACAACTGAAACTTCTGCTGACTTCTGCTTACGGAATAAACAATTAACACTGAGTCCTAGCTAGTAGTGATTTTGGAATTGAAGGCCTTATGCGTAAAATGTTGTGCTGTATGAAACGGCAACATGGATTTCAAATACAGTGATCTGCTGCAGCGACTGTGAAAACTGGTTTTGTAAGGCTGAAGTTTATCACATAAAGATTAGTACATGTATACAATGTACAACAACAAAAAACAAACTAATGTGTAAATAAATTAAAATGGAGGATGGATGTTGTATCATTTTAAAAAAGAAAAGCGTTACTGCGGTGCGCTAAAGTTGCAACAAGAGATGTTCACACTATCATCCTAAGGGAATGGATGATGAAGAAAATAAATCGGAGGGAGGGGAGGGGGGCTGGGCTGTAAAGGAGAAAGGAGAAGAGGGAGGGGAAGTGTGCTGGGTGGAGGAAAGTATTGGGGCAGAGACAAACAATTCAAATTTTGATTCTCACAAAACCACAAACTAAAGCAATTTTATGTCAAGTTAACACATGTTTTAAACATCAAGCAAACATTCACATTCTCTTGGTGTAACTCATTTTGGACAGGTCTATCCTAACGGATACAATGTTTTTAATTAAAAAAGGTGCAGATGTATCTAATGATGAAACTTAAATAAATCCATGCACAAAATATGTGAAAACGTTGACATTAATTTTCAGAAAATTACTTTCCAATTCCTCTGACACGTCAGAAAATCTACACAATTTTCATTGCAAGACATGTTAGCGAGCTGTTGAGTTACAAATGCATATACCTATAACAAAAGAAATGGTCGATGTTAAAAAAAAAATGTCTGCCGTTTTCACACTTTTGTCCAATCTGAGTAAACATTGATCTGTATGATAGACACAAAAGCAGCCACTGCACATCACACTGATAATTCATAAGCAACATTGATAGTAAGTAACATGTTCAAGTTAGTTATTTATGAAGCACGTCAAACTCTAAACAACATTTCCCATAAAAGCAATACAAACCCGCTGCAGTGGCATACTCTTCCCCTGTATCAGTAAGCATTGCAGGAAAAGAACACTATTTAGCATTTGAACCGTTAAAAATAACCATCGTTCAGTACTCTGCTCCACTGTAACAACCGCATAAGTCGTGCAAACTAGAAAACCAGGTCTAGCTGTTTCCATGTGCTACAGAGCAGAATATTTCCTTGTTGTCTCTGAAAGAAACACATGAAACACAAGCAAAAATAGCAGTGAAGATTTTTCACATCACTATAAGCATGTGGCAAAACACAGATTGACATGGTGCACAAGCCTTTGCATGACAATCTCCATGGTGAAACAATGGCACATTTCACTCAAAAAATTAAATCTGACGTGTGAAAAGGTGCACATAAAGCCAAACAGTTTTCTCAAAAGAGATTGAGCACACCTGCGGAATCAATAAGGGCTAACTGCAGGACAACATAAACCACCATCCTTTTACAATAAACAATTTTCTGGAAGAAAGTCTTGCACTTAGATATGCAACTCAAAAATCAGTAAACATTCAATGACCCAACATCTAGCAAACATTTAGCTATAAACTCAACTCTCCATAAATTTCTTCTGTTCTTAACCTTAAGACCGTCACCAAACCCTGATTTCAGTCCAAAGAAGGGCTATCCAAACAGTCCACAATCATACCACAGGTCTTCTGTTCTACCCTCATCTCAAAGCTTTTACAATCTACAATCAAGACCTTACCTTCAGTTTTCTGCAGCAGACTGAGGGACTTGTCCTCCAGGTCTCTCAACAGCTGCTTGTCACCAGCTATGCTCTCCAGCAGTTCACGTCGCTGGCTTTCCAGCTGTGGCCGCTCCTGAAGGCACACAGAAAATAACACAATGGGTCTGTAAAACAGTTACTACAGTGTTTTCTTCCAAAGACGGAGTACAGCTACCTTCTTCTTCTTCTTCATTCATTTGCTGAACCTCCCATGGCTTTTACGTGTATGAATGTTTTTACCCCGTCATTTAGGCAGCCATACGCCTCTTTCGGGGGAGAGTTCAGCTACCAATATGGTGGGAGGATTGAAAATGAGACACACACACACATGCAATCTCTCTCTCTCATTCACTGTACTTACCTACCGGTTCACTCAGATATGCACATCTGTAACTACCCTCAACAATACACATACACACACACACATACACACACACACAGAGACACAGACACACACACACACACACACACACACACACACAGACACACCAATCCTTGCACACATATCCATCCTTCCCTGACCTGTCTGACGACGACAGAGAGAAGCTGTTCCTGTAGACCGTCAAAAGTGACGGTGAAGTTGATGATGTTCACCTGGATGAACACACCTGGCAGGAAGTGGGGGTTGGCCATCCCTGTCGCCATGTACAGTCTGCACACACACACACACACATACACACAACTATTACATCACTAGAACTTGCTAAAGTTACATTCTGTGAAAACACAACCGTCATAACTCTACAACTGCAATCAGATTATCTCTGCCTATGCCAATCCCAAGTCAGATGTGACAAGAGCAGGGTGGTGTGTGTTACCGTCCCCACCCTGTAAAACTCCCAGGAGTGAGTTTGGGCCAAAGTACGGTAATAGCCCAATACAAATCTAACATGTCAATTCAAAGGTTCGCAAGAGCATACCAATAGACAACAGTAGTCAACAAACAGCCCTCTAAAACCCGCCGGTGTCTCACCAGCAGCAGCTCTTGAATGTTTGAACTATAAATAGCTCTGTACGTGCTCAAGGCCAGCAGGCGTTGCTGTGACAAAGAAAGACTGCTGTGTCACCATGTCACATACACAATAATGCGTATCCAGCTGCACTGCAAACCAGCCAGCCAACCCACCTGAAGTTGGTGTTGAATTCAATCTCTGTGTCTCCCAGCTTGATCACCTGTTGTCCGCCTCGCCTGGTGGTCTCCTGCATGATGATGGGGCGCAGCGCAGGATCTATCTCCTCGCCCACGTCCTGTAAGCGTACACAATTCAAATCAATGCTTCTCCACACCATCACAGGCTACAAATTAGATAGTCAAGGTAGGAGTTGAAAAATGGGACAGTCAAAATGATCAATACAAAATAACACCACTAAACACAACAGAAAGCAAGTTATGCGATCTCTTAGCACCTAAACGTGTGGAACAAAAAGAAAACAAGAAGAAAAAAAACCCAGTTAAAAGAATAAATACCAAAGGGAAAGTAGCGCTCACAATGCAACAGTAAGCAAGAGTTACATGAACTGATCACCTAGCACATCAGGTTCTAAGAAGCATAAAATAAAACTAAAAAATGTATTTTTTACAAGTAAAATGACTATTTCTAAGAATACTCACCTCAATTTAACTAATAGGAGTTACCTTACTTACGAGTGCTAGACTGAGAAGCGTCCTATGTTACCAGTACTAGACTGTAAACAAGGTCGCTAACTCTAGATTTCCGTCGGTATACCATTTAGGGGAGTAGTCTCCCTTTGTCGGTAGTACCTCTCTGCGCATGTGCCAATGCCCATAATCCCCAGTTTCAATTCGAAGCTATTAAGTCAATAGCGGGGTAGGTGGGAGGGTCTCTGGTTAAATTGAGGTGAGTATTCTTAGAAATAGTCATTTTACTTGTAAAAAATACATATTTCTTTCGAATACATCACCTCAATTTAACTAATAGGAGAATAGATAACAGGCTGGAGGGTTGACTTTCGATCGGTAATCTAGTGTCACCTCACCCGACTCAGCCCATTTGTCCGGAATCCCCCCTGTAAAATCGGGGGAAGAAAAGGATAGATCATCGGACTGAGAAGCAAGAAATCCTGAGTCGGGCGAGTGGCAAGTTGCATTGTTGCCACTGTGTCAACTTGCTCCAGAAAGGGACAATCGAAAGAAAGTCCCACCTGTCAATGTAGAGCTGGTTTCTACTCGATGGTCGTTACTATTCCTCTGATCACTTGTCTTTATCAATGTTGGGTTATGGTTATGACTTGCCATTATGCGCCTTGAGCGACCCAACTCCCCAGCAACGTAAAGTTCTGCAGGCGGATCAGGTGAACGACCTAAAAGATGAGGAATGGTCAGAGATAACAATTCCTCTAATACCTTGAACTTATCACCAAGGTGCGTCTCTGCGACTGATCCTCCATTTAAGGGAGATTGACAGAGTTTCCAGAGATCCTGTAGAATTCTGGTCTGAGGCACCACTTTCCATGGCAAACAATTGTGCCAGTCGCATGAATGAATATATATATCCTCTCTGAATTTACCTCTCTAATGAGGATGGTAGGCACAGATACCAGTGTAAATTCAGGCTGACTTAGCTGTTCCTCCTGCATGACAGGAAGTAAGCGCAAGTGCGCTCAGCAGTACGGTCACTGTCTGCACCTTTCCTGTGCCTGTCTCAACGCATGTGGGGGCTATAAGCCTACCCTTAATGGTTATAGGTACCATTTGTCCTAGAATAGCCAGTGAAAGACAGCCAGCTGTATTGCCTTTACCCAAGGGGAAAACCTGCTTCTTACTTTGAAATTCCACACTTATAGCGTGAGGGGGTCCCCAGTGACCATGGGCATCTCTGAGCCCTTATTGGCTGAATGACCGCTCTTGTCTTACTCAAGAGGGTGCCATGCCTGGCATGCAACTCACTGAGAGGTCCCATTTGTGATTTCAGCAGGACCGTTTACTGGCTTGATCAGCCAGGTCCTTGATCTAGGTTTTCTGTAAACATGGTTGTAGGTGGCATCTGCTGGGTTGTCTGCCCAGCATAGGTTTTGTGGGTTCTGGGACACTCCAGATTTCTGTAGAGCTCACAAGTTCTTAGATGACTATGCAGTGATGTTCTCCGGCCTATGGCCGAAGGTGCACTATCTTGGGCTGATGCAAAGTTCTGCCCCCTGGTAGTTGAACTCACAAAGATGTCTTATGTTGTGATCTCAGTAGTACTTCTGCCTAGATCACCCAAGTCCATATCTGGATTATCAGTAGGCGTGGCTGCGGGCGGCAAGTGTTGCATTGTCTGACCAGCATAGCTTTGTGAGCTCTGGGGCACTTCAGCTGTTTGTGGAGCTGAGCTCTAGGGTGACTATGCAGAGTTGTTTTCAGGCCCCTGCCTGAGGCAGGAGGTGTACTCTCTTGGTCTGATGCATAGTTCTGACTTGACAAAGGTCTTAGTCAGCACCCGAGTTGCCACGTTTCTCGCCCAAAAACGACGCGTAGCCGTAGACTGGGAGTGAGTGAGATAGGCTGGTGTGGTATTCCTGGCTCCAGCTAGGATCTCACTGTGTCTCTACCTCAGGCTCTTCGAGCGAGGGAGAAAAGGCTGGTGTGGTATTCCTGGCTCCAGCTAGGATCTCACTGTGTCTCTACCTCAAGCTCTTAGAGTGACACAACTTATACTCACCCAATAACCTTGTGTCACCGTAGACTGGGAGCGAGGGAGATAGCCTTGTGTGGTATTCCTAGCTCCTGCTAGGATCTCACTGTGTCTCTTTCCTCCAGCTCCTTTAGCTTTTGAGTCCAGGCATCTGAGAGTCTACATATGGATGGGATGGACACATTCACCCACTGTCAAAGGTATTGCCGCACTCATTATGCCTTTCGGGGGAGGAATACCTCTAGGTCTTATCTCTGTGGTCCAGGGATCTTAGAGCGCCAGTTGTAAGAGGCAAACGAAGCTTGTCCAATTCAAGGTTCGGTTGGAAGGGGTGGCTGAGCCTTCCCAAATCCAAGTGTGTCTGTGGCCGTACCCAATACCCCTAAAGGTAGAGGAAGCTCTTCTTGTTCCAGGAAAATTTGACTCAATGATGGAGGGACGTATGGTTTACCCAGTCCAAGATGTCTGGCAGCACTAATCAATCCGCATGGGCTGAGAGGTCCTCCTTGATCTATGAAATCTGGCCCATGGATCTCATAGTGCGGATGGCTGGCCAGACCTCAGACTATCTCTCAGTGTCCTTCCTGGAAAGTCCATGGAAAAAACGGGCGGAGTCACCTCGGGAGACATTCCCTCTTTAGTCAAGTCTGTCCGTCTCTGAAGCATGACGTAGGTTGAGTGCTGTCCCTGTTGAAGGGTTTTGCCTTGACTTGGTTTGTTTGCTTAACGCCCAGCCGACCACGAAGCGCCATATCAGGGCGGTTCTTGACTTGGTCCAAGGATGATAACCATGAGGTTTTGTAGCCTAAGGACTGCCTGACCCTGGGGTAGGTTGTCTTCCAAAAGCTGCTGATCATCTCAGGGGCACCTGCCCAGTGATCTTAAACGGCCCATCCCTTCTCTAGGACGTCTACTGTCGTCTCTCCTGTTGATGCTTCTGCCAGAGTTGTTACCATTATCAGTCGAGATGTGACCTGTTACAGGTGTCGGACATCCTCTGTTGAGTGTCGACTGTACAATCTGACATTTCTATCATCATCCCCTGGCTGATGCGGGTGTCAGATGACATTCAGGAAGAAGGGGCAACTCTTACAAGTTGTTACGCTGAGTCCGTCCACAGGTCATGAAAGCATTCTGTACTTGACGATCTCAGAGCACTTCTTCCCCCGTCTCTGCGTTATCTCCAACAGCTCCCCGCCTTGTGATGTAGCCTGAACATGCTCACCCGTGTTGCCCGACGCTTGTATGGCAAGATTCTTGGGCCTGTTACCCTGTTGAACAAGCTCCACTCCAAGTGTGAGTGATCTTCAGAGTCGTTTCCTCAGGCAAATGTCTTGAGACACTTTGATTCCTCTTATCTTGGTACGCAGTGTCTGTCTTGTATCTGTGTATCCGAAGGACACATCTAGAGACCTCAAGAGCTTGCCGTATGCATGGAAACTGATGTGACTACTATACCCTGTTCAGTTGTCCACCGCTGTTTGACTGGTGATCTGTATGCAGATTGCAGGTGCCATCTTGTTACTGGTAGGGCGGCTCCCCGGTGTGAAGGTTGTAGCCTCTAACCATTAGCTCTCCATTCCAGGTGATGAAGATAACTAGGAGGCTCTAGGCATTCTCCTCACACTCCCAGACTTCTGTGTAGCCGGGCACTGCTGAATATGGTCAGGCGTGAAGTGTTGGTCTAGTTCCAAGAGCGTTAAACATTAGGTCTTCCTCAGTCCGTCAGGAGGTGGTAGACAGGCAAAGGGGGGGCGGGAGCTGTCCTTCCGGTGCTGAAGCATCGCTACAGGCAGTTTGCAGCACTGAATACTGGTAGTCAAAATGCATGAAGCCACCATCATGATGGGGAACCCTGGCAAAGATAGTGGTGGGAGGGGCCCAGTCCTGTCAACAGCCGTGTTTCGGGGTCACCTCAAGGGAGAGGTTGCAGACGAGGCTGTAGCTACCTCAGGGAGATTCTAATCATGTTACGCCCAGTGGACGTCTTGCCTGACAGCTGGAGGGTCTGTCATAAGCTGTCGCAACGATCCTGGGAGTTATCAGGGCGAAAAGGAAGCCTGTCTCTTCCTGTGCTTACTGGAGGTATTCCCCCAGAGCGCCCGACATTGTCTGTTTGGTAATGTCTACGTATATATCAAATACATGTCAATATGACTTAATTCCCCCTCGTACTGATAACGGCATGGATGTGCCAAGAGTTTATCCAGTACCTTTCTCATGAGAGTAGCCGCTCTGTCTAGGAGGCATAGTTAATTGTGTGTTGTAACAACATCCGTTTAGCAAATATGTTATATTTTCCATAATATGAAATGATAAACATTGTATCCCTTGTATGAACCTGACTAGAGCCAGTGTTATTTAAGGGCGGCCTCTTATTGTTAGGTCCTGTTGTCTACTTCTGAGAACCTAGTCGTAGGATTAGGTGACAACAGTAGAGATGTGGCCTTGTTAAAGGTCAAAGGCTTAGGTTTTGCCTACGAACCAGGAATAAGTAGAGGCATGACAACATTATAGGAAGCTCCCCTGTGAGTATTATTCAGAGCCTTGCTCGATCTTGCATGTTGTGAAAACTCAGCTGAGTGTAATACTCATGTGTTAACAACCAAGTTTATTCATGCCCCTAAGGCATGGTTTCAACTGTATATTATTCATAACATGTCATTCAAGTGTAATGTACATCAATTGTGCACTGGAACAGAACATAAGTATATGTGTGCCTGTTCTAATTGAATTTGAAGAGCTGTCTCCTGGCACTGTGGTATCAACAGATTTTAGCTGAGTGTAAATCTCAAAGTGTAAACACTTGAGTTTATCCATAAGTTAAATCTTTTACCACTCAGATAGCTGATTTAAACACTCCATGAAAATGGAATTTGTAACATCAACTGACTTCTTTGATACCCTTTGCCAAGAAAAAAGGATTATATCCCAAAAAGATGTCCCATCTGTGTTTGCATACACTTTAATTCTTCCTTGTCAATTTGAAATTTTATTATTTTTATTTTTTTTAAATATATATTTATATATATATAATGTGTATGTATGCACGCATACAAGTTTACAAGTTAATCAAGTTAAGTTGGCAAGGAAAGTATTCTTTATCCAATTTGAAGAAGTACCACCACGTGGTCTCTGTGAGTCCACCATGATCATCTGATAAAAATACCAAAACCATAATCTGCCAACCGCAGAAAACATCGTTTCCCAGAAACATAGGAGAGAGAATTACTTGCCTTTCTCTGAGAGTAAAGGAAGTTCCCTCCGTAATATTCCCGGAGGCGCATATCTCAATCTCAGTGTTTGGTTTTCTTTCCAAGCGGGCGAGGTTTGTTGTTGTTATTCTTCGATACAACCCGCTTTCAGTTCTATCAGCGTTCAAGCGTACTGCGGTCCGTATCTACGCTGCCCGCAAAAGTCATCGCAGTTTGTAATGACCGAAGTATTCATACGCCATATGTAACATTCGCGGGCGCTCTGTGCCTTCAGTTCAATCAGCGTTCAAGCGTACTGCGTTCCGTATCTACGCTGCCCGCAAGAGTCATCGCAGTTTGTAATGACAGAAGTATTCATACGCCGTATGTAACCTTCGCGGGCGCTCGGTACTTTGTACGCCTAAAAATTCGGATCAGAAATGCGCTTCCGGTCGGGATAACGCGCATGGTAAACCTCGCTGTAGTTGATAAAAAGCTGTTAAAACGCAAAAAACTTCCGGGTAATTTCGAAGTTGAAGGTCTTGTTCGTATTCCTACATTGATGTGTAGGGTGACCTGCCGTTGCTTTCCATAGAAAGCGGCAAGGTAAGTTATCGTTCGCGGAGTTCTATTGCGCCAATGAAACCGGTCCAACCGCTGTAAATATCTGTTCGACATTCGTAACGACTGAGTAAAGAATAGTTGTCGTTCAATTGCATGTTCACTAGTTAAAAAGACAAGTAACGGAGCCTGTTAGGCTCTGTGTGTCAACAAGGTATCATTGATGATTGAAGTACCTTCTACTTATGACCAAGTAACTTTGTTACATTTTTAAGCCGTTTCACTTTCATTTTCACGGTTCGTTACGTTGTTCAACGTGATGAATCATTGAATGTATACGGGCGTAGTAATCGAAAATTTTTAATTAAATTTTCATTTGATTAATATACTTACCCGAGTCACATATTAGCATTGACGCAGTCGAGATGCTAGGTAGACTGAAAAAACGCTATCCCGTCTATAGTATAAGGGAAGCAACCCAAGCAAAAAAGTAGCAAGCTTGCTACCCTGGGTTGCCTCCCGTAGCGTGCATCACGCCACAGATCTCGTACCCAATACGAGACACCCTCATTCGACTTCTAGAATACAAAGAAACTAAAAGCGGGGAAGGTGGGAGGGAATTACCTATGTGACTCGGGTAAGTATATTAATCAAATGAAAATTTAATTAAAAATTTTCGATTAAATTACATATTCTTACTCCGAGTCACATATTAGCAGATAACTCCAACAAGGTGGTGGGTAAGATCAAAAAGTTCAAACTCACTCTAAAGTTCTGGAGAGACAAAAGCCAGCTGCCGCCAAGGAAGGAACAGGCCGAGACCCATCCTGACAGAGGGCAGCAATGTCTGCAGAACCTGATAAGACAAAATCCTAGCGCCAGAAGCTGTGCGCAGGACATCATCCAAACCCCATAGGCAAAAAAGGCCAAGGCCCTGGAAAAGAGCTCAGGCCGAGCCGAGGGAAAGATAGCATAAGCTATGACAAGGCGGAAGGCAAGAAAATCCCTTGCCGAGAAACTGGCCCACTGCCAAAAGTCAGGAAAGGATCCCGTGAGAAAGCAACCACTGACTCACTCTAAACCCTTGCCAGGAACTGGCCCACTGCCAAAGGACAGAATCGGACCGAGAACCACCCTGATTGACAGCCGAGATGTCTCTCAGGCAAGAATGCGAAAGACAACCTCAGAGAGCCAGTAAGCTGTGCCCAGCACTTCTTCCAATTTTCTGAACCGTAAAACAGTCCGGAAAAGGACCCCAGTCTTGGATAAACCCGACCAAGTAGAGGGAAGGACAAGCTGCCCCCCCCCCCCCTTAAATGGAAGGAAATGCTAATGGCCTGGAAAAGATCCGTGCGTAAGGTTGCCGGCTAAGCCCTGAAAAGGACCGACCCTCACGGAGACCATAAGGCAAACATGCCAAAGTAAGAAAACTTTGGGATGGAGTGAGGCCCAAAGGCCGTTGAGAGAACAGTCAGCTCCGGAAGAGTGACCAAACTCCAAACCGGAAAGAGAGAGACGCCTGAGTATCAAGTACCAGGGTCCACCTCAATGAGCAAAACTCAAGGGAGACGGTCACCAGTCGTCCCTTGCCCCTCCCTGCGCAAGCAGAGAGAGGGGTAAAAAAGGGGACGAAGCGACCTAAGGTAGTGCCTAAGCACCGCAAATGCGGACCCGCAGTGGCCAAATCCTAATGTGACCGGAGACCGGAAACAAAATGACGAAAGCCAGCGTGATCTCAGAGCAGACTGCTTGTAGGTAATTGAAAATGAATCAAAAAACCCGAAACAGAAAGGACGAAGCTGGTAAGAAAGACGGAAAACCGTGAAGCGAACCAGCCGTCAGCCTCCCGAGACCAGAGTTCTCAGTAATAGTCATAGTTGCAAGTGAAGAAGGGGTGACCAGGCCGGAAGCCCAACCCGGCAGAAATCGTCCCAACTCACATCATGCAAGCATGATGGAGAAGAGGAAGAGACGAAATCCGCAGTCACAAGAACCAATTGCCAAAGTCGCAACACGACAGGCAGGAGACTATAACACAGGCTAAGGCCGAGAGCCTTGCTGCCCGTAGGCCGGCCATTGCGCCAAAGTACTCAAAGTACACAGGCACAGTAAGAAACCAAAAGTTTCGGCCGCCGAAAAAGATGCTGGCCTAGAGGCCAGCACCGAGAAAACTGGAACATTAGCTAGACCTCTGCCCACAAAGGGGAGGAGTAGCCAAAAAACCTGAGAAAAAGTGACAAGCCAAGAATGACTTCTCAAACATGCGTTGCCCAGACAATGCACCCTCAGGAAAATCTGAATGTTACTTCCGAGGCCAACTCAAGTGAACCTTAAGTTTGGACGAAACACCAGAACGCGTCTGATCGCTAGAGAAAGACAAAGTCAGACTCGGCGAAAGACAAACCTGGACCAAGTCCAGAAGCTGGTGGCAAGAGAAAACGGGGAAGCCCAAAGGCAGAAACCCCCCTTTAAACGGAAATCGACCTCTCAGCACCCATACGCTGGGAAAGAGAAAGAACGTCGAAGCCCGAAGCCACAAGCACAAGGAAAACAACAACCACCACCTCCAACGGATGAAATGGCTGTTGCTCCCGCCGAGGCTAAAACCCCGAAGCCCTAAGGCCGGCTGTTGTTTCAAAAACCCAGCGTCCTATGACGGCTGTGAAAGAAACAATCTCACCTGAGCTGAGGACGTAGGCCGCTTAGGCTGAGTCCGCTAGGTATAGCCTGCTTAGGAGCGGCCTGCTTTTGCTGCTTTCAAATTGAAGCTCAAAAGAAGGGAACCGCTGTTCTCTGTTGGTCTCAATCCCCTGCTTCTGGCATGAGAGGCCAGGCTGCCGGAGAGAGACCGTCCACCAAGGATGACGAACTGAGAATGTTCCTTGTCGACTCCTCAGAAAACCGGGAGTGGGCAAGAAACAAGTCCCTTCCGCACGAGACCGCATGGAAATAGCGCAGAGAGGACAGCCTCATCTGTGCCTCGTTCACCCTTGTAAGTGTGGAGAGGAGTGAGACACTTCCTCCGCGTCCTGCCCTTTACTAAGGGGAAAGGGCACCAAGGAATCTGCCAGTGCGCGAGAAAGCGCCCGCAGGAGAGTCTCGGAAATGGAACTGAGTTCCAAAAGTTGTCAGCCCCCTTCCTCAGAGAATAGGAGATTCTGCCCATAGAACGGCAGAACCGAATCCTTCCTCAACGGCTTCGTAAGAAGCGAAAGAAGTTCCGGCGTGACCGAAAAACGGTGCACGCGGACGGGGAAAGGCCAACAGGCAGCTACGAGACGACCTTGGCCAAGGCAACTTCCTCTGGTCCGCTAAGGGCACGAAGGAGGAAGCCTGCGCAGGAGCGGCAAGGCATTCCGATGCCAGCTCCGAAGCTGAACCCTGAGGAACCAGCAACGAAACCGACGCCGGAGGCCACCCCCTGTCGAAGAGGGGGGCTCGGCGAAAAGGCAAAAAGCTACTAAGGGCGATTCTTCAAACCAGAAGTAGCTGCTTCCTCTTTGCCGACCGAAGTCCTTCCTGTTGGCAATCGATTGTGCTCATTCCCTAACTGAGAGGAGGATGAGAGGAATCAAAACCAAGGAAAGTGGGAGAGAGGAGCTCGCGGCCACCACCGGAGTGTGTGGATGCTGCTGTCCCAACAGAGGCAAGAAGCCTGTATGCCCATAGGGCAAGCCTTGTTCGAAATTCACCGGCGACCAAACGGAAGCAGCGGGAACTGAACCGGAAAATCCGGGAGGAGCCGGAAGTGCGGCAGCAACAGCAGCGCTATGCCAAAGCTGGTGCTGAGCCACCTACGAGCTGAAGCTCGGAACCCAAAGGTAGGCCGTAGGCCAGAACCGGAAGTGACAGTAACCTGTGCACTACCCGCTTGACCTACCCTCCTGCCAAGGCCGGAAGCGAAGCTGCCGGAAATGGCTGCCGTGCAAAGGGCAAAGCTCAAACCGGAAAGGGCCATGGGCTGCCCACACCCCGATGAACTAACATTTCCAGCCGGAGCCGGAAGAGAAGCTGTCGCGGACGACTGCTTACGTATAGCGCAGCTCAAGCCGGATGGGATCATTATTTGTCCACCTTCCAACGAGGCACTACTTCCGTGAACCGGAAGTGCCGCTGTCGCGTACGACTGCCGACGTAAGGCAAGGCTCGAACCGGACGTGACAGTAGCCTGT
The DNA here is from genome assembly GCF_037325665.1 of Littorina saxatilis. Lineage (NCBI taxonomy): Eukaryota > Metazoa > Mollusca > Gastropoda > Littorinimorpha > Littorinidae > Littorina > Littorina saxatilis. The sequence continues at coordinate 24,574,387 of NC_090261.1, forward strand.
GCACTAACCAGTGAACCTACACTTCCGGTCGGAACCGGAAGAACAGCTGTCGCGGGCGACCGCTGTCATAGGACAAGGCTCGAGCCAGACGTGACAGTAGTCTGTGCACTAGCAAGTGAACCTCTACTTCCGGCCGGAGCTGGAAGCGGCTGCCGCGAACGACTGCTGACGTAAATTCGGAAGCTGGCCAGAGCCGCCGAAGGCAGCTGCTCCTCGTACACGGACCCGAAGTCCGAAACGCCACCTGAAGGGGACGGCTCATAGCCAAAAGAACCCGACAAATGACGCTGCGAGGGAAGGCCGTAAGCCGAACGCCCATCCTGTTGGCCATCGATGAAACTCGCACCCCTGACTAAGAGGAAGATGAGAGTCACCAACGACCGAAGGCAGCTGAAGAGAGGAGCTAGCGGCCACCACCGAAGTGGGTGGCTGCTGCTGTCCCAACAGAGGCAAAAAGCCTGTATGCCCAGGAGAACCACCGTATTCGAAATTCACCGGCGACACAACGGAAGCAGCGGGAACCGAACCGGAAAAGCCGGGAGGAGCAGGGAGTGCAGACGCAACAGCAGAACTATGCCATAGCTGGTGCTGAGGAGTCTGCAAGCCACAACCCGGAAGCCCTAGGCCGGAACCGGAAGTGACAGATGACTGTGCACGACCCGTTTGACCTACATTTCCTGCCCAGGCAGGAAGAGCAGCTGCCGGAAACGGCTGCTGTAGCAGGGCAAGGCTCGAACCGGAAGGGACCATGGGCTGTCCGCAAACCAGTGAACCAACACTTCCGGCCGGAGCCGGAAGCGAAGCTGCCGCGGACGGCTGCTTACGTAATTCGTAGCTCAAACCGGCAGGGACCATGGTCTGTCCGCTGTCCAGTGAACCACTACTTCCGGCCGGAGCCGGAAGGGAAGCTGCCGCGGACGGCTGCTTACGTAATTCGTAGCTCAAACCGGCAGGGACCATGGTCTGTCCGCTGTCCAGTGAACCACTACTTCCGGCCGGAGCCGGAAGGGAAGCTGCCGCGGACGGCTGCTTACGTAATTCGTAGCTCAAACCGGCAGGGACCATGGTCTGTCCGCTGTCCAGTGAACCACTACTTCCGGCCGGAGCCGGAAGTGCAGCTGCCGCGGATGGCTGCTGCGAGCACATACCTTGTGACGACCGTATCCCAAAAGGGACCTGCTCAGGTGCACTCCCGCAAGCGGTAGCCACCGAGCGCCGGCCGAGAAGAGAAACGCCTCCCTGTTCACCGCCTCCAGCACCAACGCCGAAGCCAGCAGGCTGGACAGGTGATCCGGAAACAACAGGAACACAGGAAGCCAACGACCGAGGGTCGCACACCCCCGGGAGGGAGGCAGAGCTGGAAACAGGGTCCGTCCGCGCCATCTCAATTTCTGGAAGCAAAGAGGACAAAAGGCTAGCCGCAAGAGTGCCAGCCTCCGGCACAGGCGCCGGGTTCGAAACGGACGTGGTAGCGGTAATGCCCGCCGCCCGCGAGCGAGACGAAGTTTCCTCCGGCGCCGAAATGGGCACCGAAAAAACGAAGTTAGTCTTCGGGTCAGAAACGTGAACCGTGGGGTTCCTAGCCGAAGAAGTAGAAGCCGAGGACTTAGGTTTGCCAGGGCCTTTGCCCTTACTCTCGGCCTTAGCCGCTCGCTTTTTCTCACTATCAGACATGCTGTCACGCGAGAAAACAAACTACTGAAAATACACAAGTCTCTAGGACGTTAAAACTTCAGCAGAATAACTAGCACAAAGTACAAGTTACAAGCAGGTAATAGTGCTACTGGTCGACGCTAAAAGTCCGAGCACGGACCCAAACTAACCAGCAAAAAACACCACGTGTAAGCGAAAAATGGCGACCAAAATGGCGGCCACAGCAACAAACTACCGAGCAAAATTCACAAGTCCGGGGACGAGAAAATTCTCAGCAGAATGGCAAAGCAAACAACAACAAAATGGAACAATCTCACCGCTAGAAACAGCTATGAGCAGACGGGGAGCCGAGGCTGGTGGGTGTCAAGCAGACAGCAAACAACAGCCTAGGAGCGAAATCAAGCACGACCTGTCTCTCTGGCTGAAAGATGTCGAATGAGGGTGTCTCGTATTGGGTACGAGATCTGTGGCGTGATGCACGCTACGGGAGGCAACCCAGGGTAGCAAGCTTGCTACTTTTTTGCTTGGGTTGCTTCCCTTATACTATAGACGGGATAGCGTATTTCTTTCGAATACATCACCTCAATTTAACTATAAGGAGTTACCCTACTTATGAGTATCAGACTGAGTAGCACCTTGCAACCAATAAATGTTCAAGGTTGCTAACTCTTGGCTACTTCGCCAGTGCGCCATTTGTGGGAGTAGTCTCCCCTACCGGCAGTGACCCTCCACGCATGCGCACCATACTCCCTCAGTTCAAATTCTCGCTACTACGAGTACAGACGTATACTGACGAATTACCGTGGATTGTTTTTACAAACGGTATTTTTTGGTTAGTCTTCTTCAAGACTTCAAACTGTGGGTATTCCTTTCCTATTCTATATAAATTATCACACAGTTGATCAATTGGACGCACAACAGAGGGATGTTTTTCTCTGTCACGCGGGTACCAAACTCGGACGTTTTCGTCCAATACAGTTACACAGGCCATGCGGCATTCATGTGTTGTATCTACTTTATTCTTACTCTTAGCAAGAATAATTCTCTTTCAGTAGAGAAGGGCTGTTCTTCACAGAAGACGTTTATATATCGAACCGCTGTTTTACAGAACGGAAAGTACAGCCAGCCTCTGCTGTTAACCAACTCACGAACATATGAAAGTAACACCTACCTTGTGGATTCAAAATGGCGGCCGTAAACAAAATGGCGGCCGTAGCACGTGTCTCCACTAAGATGCAACTTTGCTAAAGAACCTTTGAGCTGTCCTAAGATCTCACACACCACTACCTTTCAGGATCTGGTACATGCATATTATAGGGTTTTTTGTCTATATGTCAGGTTATATATATATATATATATATATTTAAAAAAAATTAAAAAAATAAAAAAAATAAAAAAAATTTTTTTTTTTTTAGGGGTTGTGGTTGTTTGTGCCTTTGCGGGCATAACAGGTATAGAAGGTAAGGTTACTGGGTACCTTTTCTGGCTCTGCCACACCTTCAACCTCTTTCCAATAGCCTTGGACTTGACTTAGAATATTCAGGTTGTCTCACTGAATATTTTTTCTTACCTGTCATATAACAACTATATATGGATATTGCCTAACCTCATAGAGCTAAGAGGTACTATAGCATTGTCAAGACAGACATTATAACGTCACTTAGTCTGTTACAGATGTCTCGCATCTGTGTCAAATGCAAGAAGCCCACTTGGTGTGAGGATAACCATGACACTTGTGCTCGGTGCACAGGGTGTCACAGCTCAGCACCATGTGATCTCTGCCAGTCCTGGCCTCTGGAAGCATGGAAAGATCTACTCTCCTTAAGGCCCCTTAAGGACACGAGAAACACCCCGTCGGAAGTACTGTCCCTTATTTCTGCTTCTTCACGACTCTCGGGATATCGCAAGAGAGCTGACAAGTCCTTGACTGCCACGCATCATCGGACAAGCTCAGCGGTCCTACCACGCCGGACAACTGTTCCAGCTGCCACAATTACCAGGCCTCCTTCACGCGAGCGTAGATGCGACAGCCCGTCCTCCAGAGACAGACGTTCCCGCAGTCCACGGTCTACGGAACGGCGCCACTCTCCTCGCAGTCGCCGTTCGTCTCGTTCTCCTTCAGCCAGTCAGAGACCTCGGGTCAGCTCATGTCATTCAAGGGAGACAGGACGCTCGCAGGAACAGAGCCGACACAGAGGAGAGCAAGGTCCCTCCAGGGATAGCAGGCGTCGCTCCAGGGCAGACAGTCGCCTTTCACGCGATGATCGCCGACACTCCCACGCCCAAAATCAACATGCTGAGGAGACTCACGTGGACTATTACAGGCTATCTAGGGAAGCAAGCCGGCGTCCCAGTTCAGAACGTCAACGTTCCAGATCTCCACATACGCGACGTTCCTGGTACAACGAACGGACTTCGTTTGACTTCCGTCGTTCTCACAGCCGCTCCTTTTCACCCATACGGAATTTCAGGAGAGGCGACTCACCTTCTCGTAGGTCAACCCTCTCCGATTGGAGAGAGAGGTCCCCAACTTCTAACATAAACACCTGGACATCGGAGCCGGAACCCACCAAAACCACCGATGGGCTGATGCAGGGGTGCAAGGCTGAGATTCTTCGCATTCTTTCTGAAGAGGCCTTTGCTCCACAGGTCGCAAAGAAGAATTCTGCCATTAAGCCTTCCCTTCTCACCGAACAGGAAGAAAAAACCAGCTCCTTCCCTCTGTCGAACCAAGCAGCACTCATCTTGGAGAAAATTAATAACCATCTCTCGGGACCAGCCCACAAGCCGGAAGCGGTGCTACCAGCCTTCGTGACAGAGGTCGAATACAAGAAGACCTGGTATGAGACTCCCGATGCCCCTTTCTCCAGTACAAATCCAGAAACGGAGAGAGAATTAGAATTCTTTGGGGTACAACGTCAACCTAAGGATCAGGTCTTACCTAAGAGAACTTGGGAGCACTTCACTAGGATCCTGCGTCAACTTGTTCAAGCTGCCTCGTTCAATGAACTAGCTTCCAACGCACTTGGAACGCTTTTAAGGAACAGCTCTCTGACGGACACAGTTGCTGTCAACCGCCTCACCTTTGGGTTGAATAATTCATCACTCAACTTACTGGCGGGACTGCTCCAGCTGATTGGTGATATGCAACTCATCGAGAGAGACACGCTTATGGAGCGCCTGAAGGCAACCCGAGCCACCAAGTTTGCCTTACGAGCCGGCCCGATCGGCAACTCGCTCCTCTTTGGAGGACAAGTGGCAAAGATGAAGGAGGCACTCACCAAAGAAGCAACAACAGCCAAGCAGTCTACACAGAGACAGCCCTTTCGTAAAGACCGCCGGGCAACGGGAAACAGAGATTTCTACACGAGAAGGCGTGGGAAGCAGAGAGGAGGACAGCGGCAGCCACCGCAGCGTGGGGGTCGAACTAGAGGAGGGTCCTCCTCCAAGTTTGGCGCTCGTAGACCATGACTCTCACCCCAGCGCTCCTCCCCTTCCCCCTCAGCCTTCTTCCCGTACACCCATCGCACTAGGGGCAAGACTTCAACTTTTTGCCCCAGTTTGGCAGTCCCTGTCATCCGACGCATGGGTAATTCAAACGGTGACAGAAGGCCTCAGAATATCGTTCACCTCTCACCCCCCCCTGACCACATGCCCCGTCTTTACCAAAGTCTCCAACAATCCAGAGAAAGCAAAGGCCCTCCTCAACGAGGTACAATCACTGGTACTCAAGAAAGCTGTTTTCCTAGTAAACAAGGTAAGTTCTCCAGCCTTTTACTCAACCCTGTTTGTCGTTCTAAAACCCAACGGACAATGGAGACCAGTTATCGACCTCAGCTCTCTGAACAAATTCATCAACGCTCCACACTTCAAGATGGAGACAACCAAAACGGTTCGCAACGCGGTGAGACCAAACGATTATGGGGTCAGCCTAGACTTGTCCGACGCGTACCTTCACGTACCAATACACAAAGCGTCCAGGAAATACCTTCGCTTTGCCATAAACGGCCAAGTCTTCTCTTTCAGAGCACTACCTTTCGGTCTCAACCTCAGCCCTTGGGCCTTCACACGTCTTATGGACGAGGTGATTGCCATTCACCGCCACCAAGCACAGGCAGTCACTTCAAACTACCTGGACGACATACTTCAAAGACATCAGTCCCCAGCCGTCCTCAGAAAGGATCTACAGTCTCTGATCTTGCTGCTGCAGAAACTGGGTTGGATGATCAACTTGGAGAAATCAGACCTAGAGCCTTCCCAAACCTTCACCCACCTAGGTATGCTGTTCAGGACAGCAGAGAACAGGGTTTCCCTGCCCCCCAAACGGGTGGACAAGATCATCAACACCATCAATTCCACACTGAGTTTGGAAAACATGTCGGCAAGGAGCTTCCTCAGCCTCATAGGCCTGCTCAACGCGGCCTCAGACCTCCTGGAATTGGGCAGGATCTTTCTCAGACCCATCCAGTATGCTCTCACAGATGCCTGGACGCAGAGCTCAGAGGACCTGGATGTACTGATTCCCATCTCGAGCAACCTGGCACAGGCGCTCGAAGTTTGGACGAACAAATCATGGCTGGAGCTAGGAGTACCGCTCAAAAGGCTGTCGCCTTCGCTCTCGCTATGTTGCGATGCGAGCATAGAGGGCTGGGGGGCCCATCTTCTCCCAGATTTCCAGGAGACTCACGGTATCTGGTCGAGACAGGAGGCCTTGGCTCACATCAATCTCCTAGAACTCCGAGCGGTATGGAAAGCCCTCCTCCACTGGACAGCGCTCCTCAGGGGCTCGCCGGTTCTCGTCTTGTCAGACAACTCGACAGTGGTGGCATACATTCGCAACCAGGGTGGAACCCACTCCAGAGAACTCACCAATCTTGTCAGGGAGATACTACTCTGGTGCAGAGATTACCACATAGACCTGACAGTGAGACACATCCCCGGGAGGCTAAACGTACTGGCGGACACACTCTCCAGAAAAGGTCAAGTGATCCACACGGAGTGGTCGCTCCACCCGCACGTCTTCACGGAGATCACACGGTCCATGGGGACTCCACACGTAGACCTGTTTGCCACACGGTGGAACCACAAGGTACAGACTTTTGTCTCACCGGTACCGGATCCTCTAGCTATAGCCGTAGATGCCCTCAGTCTGGACTGGACGAACATGTATGCCTATGCCTTTCCCCCCTCGGTCCTGCTACCAAAGGTACTGCAGAAAATCGCAGAAACAACGTGCCAAATCATCCTGATCGCTCCCCTCAACTGGAACAGATCGTGGATATCCCTTCTCCTGGACCTGGCAACAGCTCCCCCCATAAAACTGCCGGAGAGACCGGATCTTCTCAGGCAACCAAGGTCCGGGATATATCACCAGGACCCAGCGTGCCTCAAGCTTCACGCTTGGACTCTATTAGGACCGCTCTCCGCAGCAGAAGATTCAGTGAACCCATCTTGGAGAGAATTGCTACGGCACGAAGGCCCTCCACCTTAAAGGTGTATGAAGGAAAATGGAAAGTCTTCTCCAATTGGTGTGATAGAAGATCACTGGACCCACTCTGCCTCTTACCTCACCATCTCGCTGATTTCTTCCTTTGGCTGTTTGAAGAAAGGAATCTGGCACCTATAACCATAAAAGGCTACAGATCAATGATCTCTGACACTTACAGGCATCACGGGGGATTTGAAGTAGGCAGAGACAAAGATCTATCAGACCTACTGGCCAATTTCGAGAGATCTAGACCTAGAACCAGAGTCTTGTTCCCATCTTGGGATATTGGGCTAGTCTTAAAATGGCTAGATTCAGCTTCTTTCGAACCTTTACAGGTAGCAACCCTGCGTTCCCTTACTCTCAAGACGTGCTTCTTGACAGCACTGGCTTCGGCAGCTAGAGTTAGTGAGATACACGCCTTGGCAGCGGATGCAAATCACCTTCAATTCAGGAATGATGGGTCAGTCCTATTACTAACTGAAGCAGGATTTGTAGCTAAGAATAGGCTACCTACGACAGGCAACCAGTCGATCGTTATCAAGCCGCTTCCAGTCAATCAGAGCTCTCCTGATCATCTCCATGACCCTGTGAGAGCCTTGTCTATCTACCTGGAGAGGACCAGATCTCTACGAGACTCCTCCCAGCAGCTTTTCCTGTCATTTGCTGAATCTCGACCTCGGACTTCCCCTCAAACCATCTCTTCATGGCTGCGGACAGTCATCAGATCAGCTTACAGGGATGCTAGCATTCCACTACCAGGACCCTCACGTCCTAAGGCTCATGACGTCAGAGCCATAGCGGCAAGCCTGGCCTTTGACAGGAACATAGCGGTCAGCGAGATCATCCAAGCAGTGGGGTGGAAATCAAGTTCTACTTTTGGGAAATTCTACCTGAGAGATCTCTCCCAGGATCGCCCCACTCTCAGTCGAGTCGGCGCGATTTCAGCTGCACAGCTGGTCACTCATCCGACTCAGTGATTCTCGCTACTCAGTCCGCTTATATCTGCCTTTTCTTCCAGTCACATCTGGAGCGGATGCTGGTTTGTTTGTTTGTCAAACAACTGAGTCGGATTAGGAGTCAATAGAGTGACAGGGTAAGTCACCCCCCGTCCTTTTATCTATTCTCCTTATAGTTAAATTGAGGTGATGTATTCGAAAGAAATATGTATTTTTTACAAGTAAAATGACTATTTCTAAGAATACTCACCTCAATTTAACCACAGACCCTCCCGCCTTCCCCGCAATTGACTTAACAGCTCGAATTGAACTGAGGGAGTATGGTGCGCATGCGTGGAGGGTCACTGCCGGTAGGGGAGACTACTCCCACAAATGGCGCACTGGCGAAGTAGCCAAGAGTTAGCAACCTTGAACATTTATTGGTTGCAAGGTGCTACTCAGTCTGATACTCATAAGTAGGGTAACTCCTTATAGTTAAATTGAGGTGAGTATTCTTAGAAATAGTCATTTTACTTGTAAAAAATACATTTTTTCAGTCTACCTAGCATCTCGACTGCGTCAATGCTAATATGTGACTCGGAGTAAGAATATGTTATTTAATCGCCCTTAAAAAGGAAAGCCCAAACCGTGATTGAAGGTGAATGTTGTAGTTCCTGTGAAGGAAGTCTTCTTAGACGGGAAAGGTCTAAATACACGTCTAGCTCCCCGTAGCAAGAAATTGAAACTGGGGATTATGGGCATTGGCACATGCGCAGAGAGGTACTACCGACAAAGGGAGACTACTCCCCTAAATGGTATACCGACGGAAATCCAGAGTTAGCGACCTTGTTTACAGTCTAGTACTGGTAACATAGGACGCTTCTCAGTCTAGCACTCGTAAGTAAGGTAACTCCTATTAGTTAAATTGAGGTGATGTATTCGAAAGAAATACTCCAAAGTACACAAAATCTTTCACATCTCATCCTCCGAGTGCTTCGATCTCTGTCTTATTCCATTTTAAAAACAGAATTTGGGCCTCATTCATGCCAAAGGTAAAAGCATCACAGGTCGAGCTGCTACTGACCTTGATAAGAACAGGGTCTCCCACTTTGACGGCTGTCTCAAGCGTCCTCATCATGTTGGGGTCGGTGGCCGTCACAATCTTCAGGCGGTAGCCTTCCATCTCTTTCACCCAGCTGATAAACACAACGTTAACATGAGTATGTCAGCTGGTGATTAGCATCAGAGCCAGGTCCGTACAGTATGGTTATCTTTGTCTTTGGTATCTAACAGGAGCTTTATATTTGCCTGTATTTTTCTAGCTTTAAATTTTCCCTGTGTTCTAGATGTTTCACAACGTATACAAACAGCCACAGCAGTGCATAACACTTTTCAATACACTTCTCCTTTTAAAACATCTGTCTCTAACTTGTAACTTTTAGTTAAGATTTAGCCTGCGCTGCTCCATCAGCAGATTTAAACACGTTTTTCCCTGCTTGATCTTTCTGAACTTCTTCCTTACGAACCTACATTCCATAAATAGGTTCAAAACATCTTTAAAGCACAAATAACTCATCTCCCTCCCATGCAATATGACCACCCAACAATACAGCCAAACCTTCCCTGGCGATCACCTCTAAATAAAGACAACCTGCCCACATCCACCACCCTGAAGGATCCCCATCAAGGTTTTTACCTCAATATAATTCCCCTTTCCATAGCTGCCACCTGTCAAGAACGACCACTTTTGGTTGGTCCCTTGACAGGTCTTTATTAACATATTCTACTGCATAATAAAAACCAAACGGTGAAGAAAATGTGAGTGGCAATCTTACCTAGCAGCCTGGAACTGTGGGTCGATGAAGAGCGGCCACTTCCTGGCTTTCTTCACGAAGATGGCGTTCTCTGTGGAGTGCTTATCTCTGGGTAGTCCATGGTTGTACCACTTCATGATCTGAAACACACAAAACGCACCACTTTCACTTTGGAGCAATCAACAACTCAACTAGAAAACTAAATTTTAAGACAGTTTTATTTAGGGCACCTACAATTTTATTCATCTCAGCACAACAATAAAATGTGTTTTCCTATCTTTACATCACAGCATTATAGAGATAACTTGAAAATTTTCATCTAAATTTTAATTTGATTATATACTTACCCAACTCACATACAGCAATTTACTCCAGTTTAGTGCTAGGACGCTGAATAGCATCGCCTTGGTAACAAGGGGAGGTCACCCTAAAAAAGAGCTACCTTGACCCCTTAACATGACAAAGTCACGCGTGACTTCCTGACCTTGCCGCCATCTTTGAATCATTCAATCGAAAGCGAACATAGAAAAATTTCCCTCTTTTTTAGGAAAAAACCCCCATAAAAACCCCAAAAGCGGGGCAGGCGGGCGGGTATCAACTATGTGAGTTGGGTAAGTATATAATCAAATTAAAATTTAGATGAAAATTTTCAATTAAATTACATTCTTATCCCAACTCACATACAGCAGAATGCTAATGAAGGAGGTGGGAAAACAAAATTCCACTTGTCCAGCAGCGACAATGGCTGGTAGGGAGCTACTGCCACCATGACGAGTGCTGGCCACATCTCGCAGGTAAAAGTTGATGAAAACGCCCTGCGATTTCCAGTAGGCAGCGTCTAAGACCTCTGCCAGCACGCCTGAGCGGAGGACTGCCAGAGAAGTAGCCCAGGCTCTGGCTTCATGAGTTCTTGACAACTTCATAGGAAGGACAGAATGCCCAAACCCAACTTGTCTGTGCCACCACGCATACACTTGTTTAATAAGCGTAGAGACCCATCTTACCAAAGTGACCCGCGACAAGTCCTTGCTCCTTTCAGTGTCAACTGAGATGAAGAGCAGTTTTTGGTCCCTAGACCTAATGGGCGTGGTACGGGATAAGTAGCTGGTAAGAGTACAAACAGGACAATTGACCATATCAGGGTCACCAGACGCAAGAATCCTACTTAAAGGAGGAATGCGAATAACAGAGGAGGACAGACCTTGTTTTTGGTTTTGGCAAGGAACTCCGGCCGAAATCTTAAAACAAAAGAGCCATAGCTCTCAAAAGAAATATCCTTAGCCAGGCCTGAAAGAGCGTGCACCTCACCGCCTCCACGGGCAGAGGCTAACAAAACGAGGAACAAGGCTTTACGGGTCAAGTTAGCTAAGCTCGCTGAAGCTAAAGGTTCGAAATCCGAAGAGGCTAGAAACTTGAGTACCAAAAAATAAGTCCCACGCGGGAAGAGGGGACTTAGCCTTCGTAAAACCAATCGCTGCCCCCTTAAGAACACTAGCAATTACACCGCCCAGGTTAATGCTATGCCCTAATTACTTCAGAGTAGAAGAAATGGCTGAGCGCCTGACTCTCAAAAAAGAAGGAGCCAAGCCCTGAGCAGCCAAACACGAGAGATGATTTGCTACATGCATAGAGCGAGGTGAAGTAGCAGTAACTCCATTCTCCGAGCACCACTTTGTCCAAGCTGACCAGTGTGACGCATAAACAGTGCTGGTCGATTCCCTGTGGGCCTTTTGGACAAAGCCTAAAGTAGCGTCTGAGGAGCCAGAACAGCGCAGCGACCTAGAAAGAATGGAGGGCCGTCTGCGAGGCGAAGGAGGACGGGGAACCAATGTTGGCTGGGCCACCAAGGGGCCACCAACACCAAGCAAGGCTGTCCCCGCTCCGCCTTCCTGAGAACCTTTCCCAAGAGATGAAACGGGGGGAAAGCATAGGCTCAGACGCGACCAGTTTACTTCCAGGGCGTCTGTTTCCCTCCCCTCTGGGTCTGGAAAGGGGGAGATAAAGACCTGAAGCCTGCAGGAGAATCTTGTCACAAACAGATCGACTGTAGGCTTGCCGAAATGCCACCCAGACGTTGTAGGACCTGATGAGTCAGAGACTACTCCGTGTGCATCGTACACTACGGGCGACTGAAGTAGTCCGCAAGAACGTTGAGTATGCCTGGGACGTACTTCGCTGACAACAGAATAAGGTGCTGGCTGCCCCAGGCAAGAATCTGACCTGACCTGACAGAAAGAGCGAGAGACAAAGTGCCTCCCTGTTTGTTGAAATAAGCCGCCATGGTCGTGTTGTCTGTGCGAACCCCACTTTATTCGTTCCTGACCATAGACAGAAACGATTGGAGTCCCAGGAAAACAGCCTCTAACTCTAGGGCATTAATGTGCCCCCCACTGTGCGTCTCGTTCCACAGACCTGACGCAGTGTGAACAGAAAGATGGGCACCCCAGCCCTCCATAGACGCGTCTGTGAACAGAAACCCGTCCGGGGGGGGGCAAACGAGATTGGCACTCCCTGTGAAATCCCAGGGAGCAGCCACTGCCTCGTTATGTGCCGACACCAGCTTTCAAGAGAGACTACTGTCTCCCAGCCCTGAAGAGAAGGCTTCCACAGCGAACTCAGGGCAGCCTGAAATGGCCGCTTGTGGACTCTGCCTAAGGGCACAAGAGTGGCCATCGATTCCATTTGGCCAAAAAGAGAGGTCAGAACACGTACAGCCGCTCTCTTTATCAAGGACAGAGTACGAAACAGACTTTGCAACCTGTCCACCCTTCTCTGTGAAGGGCGTACCCGCCAATCGACGGTGTATGTCTTAGCGTGTGGAAGAAAAACAACCCCAATGCTAAAAACGTCTGTGCCAAACCTAGGCTTAGCCACATGATGGTGTTTAGTTCTTTCCGTAACCTCTTAGAAAGAAAAGCTGAAACTAAGGAATTCCTGCGAGTCCTTTGTGCTGCGCAGCGAAAGTCGCTGACAGAAGCCACTGCCTCAAGAGGTAGGCTTAGCCGGAAAAGTTCCGACTGAGAGGTTACGAGCAATGGCTCAGAGAGCCTAAAAATTTAGTCAGAATGTGAGCCCATAATTTGGACATGTTCTGGCGACTTGTCAGAAACCAAAGCTTATGACCCTGATGAGAAAGCGCAATTCTGTAAGCCGTAAAAGCTGAGAAAGTTTTAACAGCTTGCCTTGTTTTTCACCACAGAGGCAAAAAACAAAAATTGAGGCCTTAGCAACTTCACCCTAGAAGGTGAAAAATAAGAGGTATGCCGCACCAAAGATGGGCGTACATACCGCGAAGCTGCCTAAGGCAGAGGGTTTAACCCAATGTGTGTTTGCTTAGCTCCGCATCTTGCCAAAATAAAGGCCAAATGTGGCCAGCCGACGCAGATCCAGCTTCTCCCAGAAGATGGACCACAAAAAGCAAAGAGCGGAGTAGATCCGCCTCTTGTTTGCAACCTGAGCCAAGCAAAGTGCCAAGAAAAGCGCTGGGAGGCTCCGCTGTTCAAAAGACTTTAGCCAAAGCAGCTAGAAGCGACATGACATCCTTCTCCCGTGCGTCACGACGAAACTCGAAGTTAACAAGAGCAGAGAAGATAGAGCTCTATAAAAAAATCTTGCAAAGTTTCCTAAACAGAGGATAACTTGAAAAGATCATGTGCTTATTCCCCCAGAGACAAGAAAGAGGACTCAGTATAACATACTGTTCTACTGTAGCCGTCTTCCCTACCAGAATAGTGACAACTTTCTCTACCGCATCGTCACGAAACCTGAATGGGTCTAATGACGACGCGATCAATCTCGCCAGAGATCTCTGCAAAGTCTCAGAGAGAGACGATAACTCAAGCAAACGTAAGCCAGTTACTCCAAAGACAAAAGAGAATTCTCCGAAAACGGGACTACTCTGTCTCTGCTGTATCATCTTGCCTAAGGACTGCAAGTTCCGGAAAAGTGGAACGAGGCAAGGCAAACGAGCCAATCAAATTGACTGAATTATGCAGCAGTGTAAACCCCTTAGCCAAACCAGCAGGCAAAGCTGAGGCTAAAAACAAAGAAGCACGGTAAGGCTGCGCTGAATCAGGAGCCAGACCTTGTGCTGTTAACCACGGTACAGCGTGAAACGCACCGCCATACTGCCCAGTAGTCAGTAGCATAGACAGCTCAAACGCTACCAACGGGAATTTCCGAAAACGGGAATTTCCGAAAACGGAACTGCTGTTTCCAGTCCTTCGCAGAACGGGAATCCCCCAAAGCGGAAGGAGGTTGGGCAACAAGCCTACAAGTGTTGCCGCACCCTCCTCGAACTACCTTGAAGTAACTTCCGCCGCCAAAGCCAGTGCTAGCGGAAGTTCAACCAGTACACGGAAGTTGGCATCTTTGTCAACCTGAACAGAAGCACCAAAATCCGACTCATAATCCCGCACATCCGTGCAACAAGGCAACGAACTTCCGCCCTGACTACAATAGTCAGGCGAAGCGTCACCCAGAAGAGACGACACACGAGGGATGCGATACCCAAGCAGTGTGTCCCTAGGGACTGCTTTCCTGCCCAGAGGGCGGAAGCGGGGAATGTCACCCCCTCCTCAAAATACCGTGAAGCCACTTCCTCCGCTAAAGCCAGAGCTTGCGGCAGCTTAGTCGGTATGCGGAAGTTGACATCTTCGTCACCCTGGACGGAAGTGCCAAAATCCGACCCGTAGTCCCTCACTTCCGTGAAGTCAGGCAAGACACTTCCGCCGTGACTACCATAGTCCGACGAAGTGTCGCCCGGAAGAGACGCCCACGAGGGATTTTATACCCAAGCGGTACGTCCCTAGGGACTGCTTCCTGCCTGAAAGGCGGAAGCGGGGAAAGCTGTGAAAGCTGTGCTGCCGCACCCACTGTTCCTCTAGGGAGTGTAGGAGGACGCACTTCCCCTGTTCGGTCAGAGACCGAACGCGTGTCTGGGCTTTTCCCTCGATCTAGACGTTCACTCAATCGGAACGACGTAGACCTAGGGCCTAAGCTTTCGCGCACACGAACCGGTGTGGCTACTCTCTCCAAACACGCACTTCGTTTTGGCCGGAGAACCCGGTTACTGGCGAAGTATAAATACCTTGATCGTCGTCAGTCCAAGAGGCCTGGGAACGCAGCAGGGAAACACCACGGCTGCCCTCAAACGAGGCGTGAACGTCGGCGGACGTAAAAGTGGAGGAAGGCGGACACACACCCTGGCAAGGGAACGCACACCTCCCACACCGGAAGGCAAAGACACATCTCAGCCTTGGCAGACGAAAACTCGGCTGAAAGAGAGGATATCTAAGCACTCAAGGAGTGCAAAATAGCATAAACATCCTGCTTCTCGCTAACAGGGCCTGAACCGGACAAGACCGGTGAAGCAGCTGAAGGCAAACTAGGCATAGCCGGAGAATAAGGTAAGTCTATCGCACATCAAACGAGGATTTAGACAAGGATCTGTGACTTTAATCAAAGCTTAACATGCCGAACTCTACGACTTACGAGAAGGCTTCTTTGTGGGAGAAGGCTCGGCCACCGACTTAGCATTTTTATTCTTTCCTTATCCGACATGGCGAACGGAAAAAATGTAAACAAAGCTAAGTATTCGACCAAACCTAAGTCACAAAACGATAACAAACGACAAAAAAGCTCACCCAAACACACAGTAGGAGCAGAGGGACCGTGTGCAAGAACCAAGGCAGGGTCTGACAAAGGCAGAAGTCAGACAAACCGGCTGAAAGCCGGAGCAAAATCAAAACACGTCTGTAGACACAGATCGCTGGAGAGTGAAAGATTCAAAGATGGCGGCAAGGTCAGGAAGTCACGCGTGACTTTGTCATGTTAAGGGGTCAAGGTAGCTCTTTTTTAGGGTGACCTCCCCTTGTTACCAAGGCGATGCTATTCAGCGTCCTAGCACTAAACTGGAGTAAATTGCTGTATGTGAGTTGGGATAAGAATGTAATTTAACTCAAGATTTCGCTGTTACAAAGTGTCTAACCTCCCAGTACACTCAACACAAAGAAATCCTTGAAAGAAAATCACCTCAATAAACTTTTTTGATGTTACGCCACACTGTTATAAATCAAGACTGCACAGTTTCAACTTGTCTAACATCTCAATATACTTCACAAAGACACAAACCAGCAAAAAAGAAATCACTCCTCTCTTCCGTCTTCTCACCTCGTTAGCTTCAGACATGCTGTGGATGAGGTCAAACCTATGAGAGATTGGAACCTGGGACTCCTGCAACATGTGCACCCACTTGGCCACCAGCTCCTGTCGGTAGCTGAGGGTGAGGGGTCCCAGGTAGGCCACGGCCGCTGCCGACACCAGCGTGTTGCCCACAAGTCCTTTCAGCTTGCCGTCAAGCACTTTCACTGACTCTGCCCATCGCACCTGCACAAGTTCAGTTTAGTTTGGTGCATTGAACATTAACTTCTTTCACACTAATCTGTGTTACAACGATCACCTCTCACGACACACTACTTCAGGTGTGGGTATGCACAAAACTCACTGTGGAGTAAATTTAAGTCTGAAATACCTGTCCCAAAATGTTTCTTGCAACCGTGACTTACACAAGGACTTTTTACAATTCATAGCTTGCTACTTACTGTTCTGTGAATGTTTTGTACTGTCTATAATGAAACATTCCATAAACCTACTTTTCTTGGTTTTGATTACGAATTGTTCTGTCGCAAGACTGCTTCATATTGTGCTACAAGTGCCAGCCCTTGTAGTTCCATCTTAAACCAATTTTTTAAGTATGTCCTGCCTGATCATTCGACACAGGCGACATTATCCACTAAAAGTGAATTTCTGCGAATATAAAGAAGAGAAAGCATCTTACCTCTTCGTCCTCCAGTGCAGAGATGAGGACGGCTGCTCGCTGGAGACGCAGCCCTGTTGTAACCTGTCGCTGCTGCAGGGCCTCTCGCTGGTTTACGCTGTCCTGGTACTGCTTCTGAATCAGCTGCAAGTGTTTCTGGATCTGCACAGGCACATCACCAGTGGTCATAACAAAACAAGACCTCATGAGACATGCCAGAGGTGTCTGCAAGTAACTCATGTTTTGTGAAATTGATTTGATAGTTGTTGCTTTTTGGGTCCAGCGGACCATATAGGTCAAATCAGGACCCCTTTTTTTTTAAATTACTGAATACAAAAGTCAAGAGGCAAGAGGAACGAGGAAATTGCTCCCATCAAAAAGCTCACAAGAATCAAAGTTATATATCCTTCAGTGAAAAAAACAAAACATACAATCTGAACCTCATGTACTTGATTGTACTGTCAAACCATTTGCAGTAAAGCCAGACGTGAATTTTCTGTATCACTTAAAGTCATGAAGAGACAGTAAAACAGCCGTCTCCTGAATCTTTCACAAGGTTTGATCAAAACATTGACCCAGCTTGTTATGATTGATTCCTCTCCTTGCCACACCAAGGAAACGTTGGTTTCCCTTTTGTCCACAATGCTTACCTTTCTGAGACTGTTCTGTTTCTTGGCCAGGCTGTCCTGTGCAAGTTTCAGCGCCTCCTGAGCTTCCTCCACTCGTGCTTGTTTTGGCTTCACCATCTGGTGCCATATCAAATCTTCCCATTAGAATATTATAATGTGCATTCAGATTTATCTTATATTCTAGTAAATATGTATACAATTCTCTAGTGAACTCTTCGTTTCAGCTTTGTATGATACATATGTACCATCAACAGGACTGGTTTGTAAAAAAAACCCACCTGGAATCCTGCAAAATTTGTCCAACGTCCCTCCGTCCCAAAACACACTCACACAGAAATAACATCTACACTGCTTAGGCAGAGAGAGCAGTACATAATAGTTAATCTCGCCCCACGCATACACCTGGGTAGCGCGACTTGTTGCTGCTAGCTTTCCACTGGGAGGAAGCGACCCGAATTTCCCAGCATTGGGATAATTCTTTCTTTCTTTATTTGGTGTTTAACGTCGTTTTCAACCACGAAGGTTATATCGCGACGGGAAAAGGGGGGAGATGGGATAGAGCCACTTGTCAATTGTTTCTTGTTCACAAAAGCACTAATCAAAAATTTGCTCCAGGGGCTTGCAACGTAGTACAATATATTACCTTACTGGGAGAATGCAAGTTTCCAGTACAAAGGACTTAACATTTCTTACATACTGCTTGACTAAAATCTTTACAAAAATTGACTGTATTCTATACAAGAAACACTCAACAAGGGTAAAAGCAGAAACAGAATCCGTTAGTCGCCTCTTACGACATGCAGGTGAGCATCGGGTAAATTCTTCCCCCTAACCCGTGGGGGGTATTGGGATAATAGAGTAAATGAAATGACATGAAATTTAACAAGCACAGCAAACAAGATGTGCAAACCTGTAGCGTTTAGAGGATTTTAAAACTCCAAACTGTTAAACTGTTCATCTAAAAGTAGAACAAATCTGACTGACCTTGTAGACATCGTGGTAATGTTCCATGGCCAGGACCCACATGCAGAGAGAGCGACAGGCCACAGACACCTTGCCCACAGTGTCCGCCTTGAAGTCGGGCGTCTTGGAGTACTTCTTCAGCTTGCTGAACACCTGGGGGGCAGCAGGTACAGCAAAATATAAACATGTAGGTGTTACAGAGCTACCCATTCCCTTCCTTTAACCATCCTACCCGAAAGAGTAGAGACAAGAAATCAGCCTACAGAGACCCCGCCCACAGTGTCTGCCTTGAAGTCTGGTGTCTTGCAGTACTTCTTCAGCTTTCTAAACACCTGGGGGCAGCAGGTACAGAAAAATATAAACATGCAGCGGTACCCATTGCACACCCTCCATGCCAGTCTACCCCAGCCTACCCACCTTAATAAAGATTAGGGGCACAAAATCACAAGTACCAATTTTTGAATCACTCCTGCTTAAAGAGTAAGTGCCTGAAATAACCAGAATCCATTGCTCTACCTTTCCGCCCTCAAAGGCAATATGCCTGATATTACAAGAATCCCTTCCTGGAAGACTCAGGGCCAGAAATTACTGGGACCAACTCCCAAAAGCTATGTGCCTGAAATCATTCAAATCACTTCCCTGAAAATGTAATCACTCCCATCACTTCCCTGAAGATTGAGTGTCTAAATGTGTGTAGAACTGGCATAATTACAAACATCTACATTTGTGTAACCTGAGAGAACCAGCTCTTCCGCTCACCTTGTCAGGTACAGCATTCTTGTCAAACTGAAGCAGTCTTCTGAGGAAGCCTTGATCTCCAAGCATCAGTTTGGCCGTGGGCCAGTCCGGTTTACGTTGGAACAGCACACACACTGCCGACATCACCGTCTCCACCAGTGGAGGGGGTTTGCTGTACACCCTGTCACACACACACAGGAACAACTGGACATTTTGTTTATGCTTAACACTATGAAATTTGACATCAACAAACACACAATCATGGCGTAATTTTTCAAATTTCCATTCCTACAGTACAGAACTTGGCTCACAGAGAGATTGGTCAGCCTGTCAGGCAAAGCAGTTGATAGCAGTTGTATTTGTAAAGGGAAATTTGTCAAGCAAAATGTCATCCATTTGGTCTGACCGACAGCTCATTCAGTACCTGGTATTTTCAGCTGTCAACTAATACATAACCAAAAGTTTCCAATCAAAACCCAATCCTTACAGGACTTTTGGAGGCTTGCCGATTCCATTCCAAATATTTGTAGCTTTCAACTGATACATTACCAATAATGTCAAAATGGGAATTGCATAGGAGACAGCATCATTCAATGTGTGTCTTTGAATGATTCATTCTGTGCAGGAGGCAGAGTTATACACTATGCCCTGCAGGACTGACCTGAGCTCAGAGATGGACGCTTTGTCCAGCGTCTCCAGGGACATGATGGCTTGCTGCAGGGCCGGCAGGACAGAGGCCAGGTCGTTGTGACACTCGTCGGCAAAGTTCTGCACGATCTGCGTCTCCTTCTTCATGAGGTCCTCCTCGCTCTCCACGATCTGACGCACCTGCTCCACCGCCTCCTGGTCCTTCTCCAGCTGCTGCAGCAACTGCTCTGTGTCCTGTGAAAATGGGAGTTAGGGTTAGACTTTTGTGTCTTGGTTACAATGGAAGTTAGGGTCAGACTTGTGGAACAAACTGTGAAATGTCATTTCAGCATCACTTTTCCATCCTCAGAATACCCTGTTCTTTTGCGTCTGTTATTACAGCTGGTATACTCCACCCCCAGTCACATTTATTCACTGGTTCACTCACGGTTTCCACACCCAAGCATCCAACTTGCACTTCTACCAGCTAGGCATGGAGGACAACATTAGCAGTTACCGTTCATTTCCTATGTCCTAACACACAAACCAAATCAATTTACAAAATTAAAGATGTCACACATCATTTTCAGATTCAATAAATGTTGCAAATTGAGAATGAAAATGTTGTCCATTGAATGTTGCACACTCACAAAAGCACACACTGACCTTGGCTTTCTGCACAATAACTGGACCCAGTCCCAGCAGTTCCTCTTGCATGTCCCCCACCATGTTGTAAGCGTCGGACAGGGTGGACAGGCCGATCTGCAGGCGCTGTCTGTTGGAGACAAAGTCGCGCTTGTTGTCGCGCAGCATGCGAGCGTAGAGGCGGATGAGTTCCATGTAGCTGCTGGGTGTGGCGTAGAGGTGGCGGCGCACCTCCGCCCAGTAGCGCACGCCTGTCTCTACCACACTCTTGTGCATGTCCACGCAGATCTGAGCCACACGCTCCTTCAGCTCCTGTAGGGAGTCAGTGTTAAGCTTCATTAGTGCTTATTCATTCATTCATTCATTCATTCATTCATTTATTTATTCATTCATCTATTCATTTCTCTTTTTATGCATTTATGCATCCATCCATTCATCATCATCATCATTCCGACACAGATCTACAGCACAGATAAATCAGTCACCACAGATAAAACAGTCACCAGCAAAAGTCTTCCGTCACCATTACACTTTTGTGCATGGAGTCAATGTTTGGCTTCCTTAGAAATTTCATTCATTCATTCATTCATTCTCTCATTCATCTATCCATCATCATTGTGAATATTACTCTGATAAAGATTTAAAGCACAGAGCCAATACAGCTCTCCCGTCTCTACTACACTCTTATGCACATCCTCACAGGTCTGAGCCACATGCTACTTTCATTTCCATCTTATAACCCAGCCAGTAACCTCAGTACCTACCTCAATGTCGTACTCAGGGTCAGCGATGAACTCGGTGTTGCTGAAGAACACTTTGGCAACGCTCAGCATGGCTTCCTCCGACCACTCGTCGTACCAGTCGATGGTGCAGCAGTTGATGAGTGCCGGGTTCATTCGGCACCGTTGGCGGAACTTGTCACCGGCAGGGCTCATGGTGAGCACCACATGCAGGTGCTGACGGACCCGCTGGATGAAGAACTGGTAAACAGCGGCCCGAGTGTCTGGAACGTCAGCGGCGTTGGCGTCTGCCTTGAGGTCCATAGTGATTCCGTCCAGCTCCTCGTTGTCAAAGAGGTCTGGAACCTCGCCTGAGTTCAGGATGCAGTTGATGTCCTCCAAGAAAGCTTCCTGAAGTGCAGAGATGATACAACATTTTTGAAACAGAAAGCTCCAAGAAAGCCTGGCCTAGCAGCCTCACCACAAACGTCTAGTATCATTTGGTTGGGAAGTAACGGCATAAATGAAGTATTAACAAGAAGGGCAAAGCCCATACGACTCACATGCTTTACACATTTTTCCTACCAAAATACATGTGACCTTGACCCAAGGTCAAGGTCATCCAAGGTCATGCAACACAAAGCTGTTAATTCAAGACACAGGAAGTACAATGGTGCTTATTGGCTCTTTCTACCATGAGATATGGTCACTTTTAGTGGTTCACTACTTTATTTTGGTCACATTTCATAAGGGTCAAAGTGACCTTGACCTTGATCATATGTGACCAAATGTGTCTCATGATGAAAGCATAACATGTGCCCCACATAATTTTTAGGTTTGAAACAGTTATCTTCCATAGTTCAGGGTCAAGGTCACTTCAAAATATGTATACAATCCAACTTTGAAGAGCTCCTGTGACCTTGACCTTGAAGCAAGGTAAACCAAACTGGTATCAAAAGATGGGGCTTACTTTGCCCTATATATCATATATAGGTGAGGTATTGAATCTCAAAAACTTCAGAGAAAATGGGAAAAATGGGAAAAATAGCTGTTTTTTAGGCAACATATATGGCCCCTGCGACCTTGACCTTGAAGCAAGGTCAAGATGCTATGTATGTTTTTTGGGGCCTTGTCATCATACACCATCTTGCCAAATTTGGTACTGATAGACTGAATAGTGTCCAAGAAATATCCAACGTTAAATTTTTCCGGACGGACGGACGGACGACTCGGGTGAGTACATAGACTCACTTTTGCTTCGCATGTGAGTCCAAAAAAAAGGATAAACTGATCATAATCAATAAAGATCCTCACCATATAAATCACAAAAAAACTTAAGGCAAGCACAGTGATACCCGTAATGAGAGAGGACCCTTGGGACCGGCAAGAAGAGTCCCTCACATGCAAGTGTCCTCTCGAGACAGGATACTATGGTCAGCATTACTGGTCAATTGATAACAGGTGTTTTTTTTAATCAGAGATATCTTCTCTTATAACAGGACTCACATTTAAAGTGCTGTCCTCCCTCCCCAGAAGGCCTCACGTCACAGGTACTAATGTATCCAATCCAAAACAGCACCCAAAAAAGAAAAAGCAAACAGTGAACTACACACAGACCTTGACGATGTCCGAGTCGGCCAGGAGGAAGACGGTCTTGACGCCCTTGACCCCGCTCTGAATAAAGATGGCCTTGAGGTCCTCCCTGAACTCGGTCAGGTCGTAGCTCTTGTGCAGCTTGAGGCGCATGATCTCGCACAGCGCGATGTAGCTGGCCAGGTGAACCACTGTCGACTTGCCTGTGCCGTCCAGACCCACCTGGCAACGAGAGATACAGCAACAAACAAACAAAGTTTGGATTAGTGGTCACTTTCATTTCATTCACAATATTCCTCTTTTAATTTCTAGCAGGCATTTTGCCTCTCTTGCAATTTGATTTGCAATATGTTCCTCTATTGTAACAAGGCTTGAGCGTCTCTGGACAGTTTTCTCTGTTATACATCATCTGCCAGCTATACTTCCATAAACCACAAACAATCCTCGTTTTCCTAAGATTTTGCACATATACATGTACACTCCTCAGAGTTCTGTCTACATTCACCCACTCTCCATTCATGCCTGTTGCAAATTTCAACTAAAGGTTCTATACTGTCTCCAGCCGACACTAACTAAAATAAAACACCTCTCAGTCACTTTTACGTGAAACTAGAAGAAACACATTGAGACAGATGCACAATAACTCCTTAGGTAGCATGGTGAAAAGCCGGTGTTTAGCATCTCATTCCTCGTGCATTCCCTCACTCTTCACTCAGACCCACTCACCAGCATCAGATGTCCTCCAGGCTGCCTGAAGACCCTGGCAGCTCTCACAACGTGTTCCACGGCATCACGGAAAAACACCAGCTGGTTCGACTGAAACATGTGATAATTTGATCTTAGTAGTGTACTTATGTTCAATTATGCTTTATGATCGTGTGTTTGTGTTATTGGAAATGCGATGTGGTGCCAAAAGACAAATGTCCATGTTTATGTAAAATAAAAATGGACATTAAAGTTTTCTCATCTTATCTTATCTTAACATAGCCGACACAATGTCTTTATTGTATCAGAAACATTCCCAAATCTTTAAAAAGAAAATCTATCATAGGACGGAGAGCTATCAGCTGTCTTAGTTTCATTTCAATGCAGAGATGTACTCAAGGATTGACTGACAGCCGTGCAAGATCAGATGATATGAACATTGTCTGAGAAACCGTCCTTCTTCAAGAATAGTACAAAAAGCAGTTCTGTGCAGGAGGCGCAAACATTTGTCAAAATGAAGAAACAAACAACTACCAGATATGCATCTTCTGTGTTTTTAAGCCCCACAGTCCCCCATGCAATAACGAGATTAGCAGACGGCAAACCTTTTCACCGAAGTTGTATCTCATGTAGTAGTCCTCAAGAACGCGGGTCAGCTTGGTCTGGTCAATCATGGGACGGTAGATTCTTTGAGCTGATGTCTCCTCCATGTCAAAGAAATCCCCAAACAGGATTCCCTCACTTATCAGCTTGTCTGCGCTCCATCTCACCTGAGAGTGGAGAAAATAAAATCAGATGGTAAACCTCTTTTCAAAAAGCGAGCTGTCACGGAGATGGCCAAGTGCAGTCCAAGCACGTTGAGCATTTGATTTTCATAAAAATCAAGTCACGAAGCCCTAAAATTGGACAAAAAAAGTTAATAATACACCATTTATATCATTACATTTTCAAAGGCAGACAAGTTTTCTCACCTTGAAATAATCATGGAGGTTGTCGGAGAGAATCTCAAAGAAAGTCCTACGGTCCTCAGGACTGACCAGACGGTCGTGGAAGATGCGGGTAGCCTCGTGGGCAAAGAGCTGTGCGCAGTTTTCTTTGCCTATCACCACATTCTCGTTTGCCTGCAGCAAGCCTTGGATAACCTGACATCACCAGTCACCCGTTAGTCAGAAATAGATACAGAAGAAAGTAAAAAGCAGCTAAATAAACTATCGACGACAGCTAACACATGCGATGGTCTAGGGGGCTCAGAGGTGAGGCTGTTACAATATGCGAACAACAGATATCATGTGCACAAACTCTTTCATTTATGAGAATGATAACTGGTGCATCCAGGCCACCGATGGTGGAGCCTGTCAACAACAAACTTTACCACCGGCACTTCATTTGAACAAGGCTGACCTTTCACTTATTAACCATCTCTGAAGCACTACTCAAAAGAAGGCTGAAAATAAGCACAAGCAAAGATTTAACGATAAAATTTGGGAAAGTTCTGTCCATCTAAAACTTGGACAGATCTTGACTATATTTGCTTGTCCATGGGCTGTGTTGAATGGAGAACTACATGACTGGACAACAGCTAGACGGGCGCAATGGCCTAGTGGATAAGATGCCAGCCTCCCATGCTGAAGGTTGAGGGTTCAAATCTCGGCTGTGCTTGGTAGATTTAGGATGGAGATTTTTCCGATCTCCAAGGTCAACTTATGTGCAGACCTGCTAGTACCTTAGCTCCCTTCATGTGTACAAGCAAGCACAAGACCAAGTGCGCACGGAAAAGATCCAGTAATCCATGTCAGAGTCCGGTGGGCTATAGAAACACGAAAAGACCATGCATGCATCCCCCAAAATTGGCGAAATGTCAGGGTACAAATAATGATCATACACTTAAAAACCTACTCCTGCAAAGAACATGAGTGTATGTGGGAATTTCAGCCCATGAACGCAGAAGAAGAAGAAGATACAACAGCTATAGGCCAAGAGGCACCTACCTTGGACAGATCCCTGATGTTGAAGGTGTAGTGAGACTTAGTGGGGGTGGGCAGCATGACGGCCCCCATGCGGTAGTACACAGCGACGGCGGCGGACACCAGGGGGAAGAGGCACTCCAGAACCTCGGGCATGAACTCTCCGTCCTGCAGGAAGCGACCCAGCTGCACCTGGTAGATGTGCTGCAGGGACCGCGTGGACGGCTGAGGCAGTGCCAGTGTGCTGAGAAAAAAGTCACAAATATAATCGAGTGCACAAAGCACAACAATCACCTCTGGAGGCAAAGTCAGTCAAACAGGGTTGAGAATGTTAGAGCTAACTTACTAGCCCTACAAAAACTGCCATGGGTATGCAAAGGTTCCCAAGAGCATACAAGGAGACAGCAGCAGCCAGTCCCTATCACAAACACAACTCTACAATTGATAGGTGTCTAGCCGGCAGACAACTCTGCAGAGACTACTGTAAAGGGTGACACAGTAGTCTCCCTGTCACACACATGCAAAACAAATCAGATATCCTATGTCACTCAAAGCGCATCATATGGAGACTGACAGTTGATGAGATGAGATGAGAATAATAATTTCTTAAAATGTTGCTTGATCACCGAAAAAAAAGGACAAGAGAATATTTAGAATTCAAAAGTTAGGTCAAATAACTTCACAAACAAGTTTGCGCATATACCTGCATAACAAATGTAATCATTAGTTTCACTTCATTTGACATCATTTTTCTCTGCTCGTAATGCTCAGCTGATAGCAACATTCAAATGGCGAAGAGAGTCACAACAGTTGAAGAACAAGTACAGGTCATGCACAAGTGCCTGTCAGAAAATAGTTCAACAGTGCATGCAGGGGCACTAAAACGTAACAAGGCCAAGCTTTGAGTTTGAAATTTCAAAGATGCATTCAGTGATGACAGAATAATGTTGCAAAGAGAGTTTCTCTGTCTGCAGTAATAGCTACGCTCTAGGCAGTTGTGAAACAGGAAATGGATCAGAACAAGTGAACAAGTGAACAGATTTTCTGAGCAAATAGCAGCTGCCAAAACTGACCAAAGACGGTAGCATGCAAACAAGTGCTGCAAGAACATGTGGAAAATATTTTACCAATGGGCCTGTAGTGTAGCCTGCTGAAGGAAGAAAATTAATGTTTGCTGATCATTAGTCATTTGTCAAGACATGTTAACCAGAACATTCAGTTGCATTACTCTATGCTGGTCTGAAGGTTGATAACATTATTAATGAATCTTCACCTAAAATTTACTCAAGGATCCAAGTTCACCTTAGATTAATTAAACACAAGTGAACCTAGCAAATCAAAATGAAAGGTTTTCATGAAGACTGAAAGCTGCAGAAGGTACATATTCTATTTGTTACACATATCAGTACATCAGTGCTTTAACTTAACACTTCATTAGAATACAAGTATATAAATTCAATTTCACCTTATTGCTCACAGTATAAAAAATATCAACCTTGCAAGTAACTCTAGATGTAAGTCCAGTAACAAGCACCGTTCATCAATGAATAAATCAAACAATTTCCCTGCACAACACATACTATAGGGAGCTCACCAGAAGTTTTTCAGCAGTCGGGGACTAATGGGGTTACGCCCGCCACCAGGGGGACCACAGGCTGCAACCACGTTCACATCCAGAATGTCCTGAAGCAAAATGCAATTCACGTGAAGAGTGATCTTGTCTGTGCAATAAAGACTTTTGATAAAGAAAAATCAACAGAAACTATGGCACTCTAAGCCAGATCAAGAAATCAATCCTGAGTATAAGATCATTTATAAGATAGCAAAGAACAACCATGATGTCCACTTTCAGTCATGAAATAAAACATCACAGATCTGGCCAGGATTTTTACATGGGATACAACATCCATCCACTTGGCAGCATACCCTAATTCAACATCAACATGTTTTCTGTGTAGTGCAAATTTTTGTCACAGATTGCAGACCTGTTTACCCTGAAATGAGGCAAGTGGAGCAAGGCCATGCTGAATGTGGAGTTTTGGGGATTCAAAGTGGAGTTTACATGTATAAAACCACGGAGTAAATATATTGCTGTGCAAACTGTAAGAAATTTTAAAAAAAGAGTATTTTCTGACCTTTATTCACTGCTGTTAAGTGTTTGATGAGAAGATAACTTTTTCATCAGTTATCTTCAGATCTAGCTTGAGTTGATAGGGACTTGTAATAGGCACTTTTCATTTTTTTCAGTTGATCAACGATTATGTCGCACATCATGGCTTCTGCCCTCACTGTGCTAGTCTCCAATGAATCGCTATGGCTGTCCTGCGACATCACAAAGAAAGAGCCTATTTCCATTTGTTTCTGTTTGTAGTCAGGTGCACTAGCAAACTGTTTATGGGATGCTGACTGCACGTGGCGAGTGCAGTGGAACAGACCACCGTGCTGGCAGGAAAAGTCCCATTTGTACAGGGAGCAGTGGACAAAAAATTCTCCCTTTCTTGACGCTTGTAGACAAGGGTATTTGTCGTGATAGTTCTTTTTATATTTCTGTGAATGGACAGCAGAAGCACTTTTTTTTTCATTACATGTTTTGCTGGTATTTCCTCAACGTCACTGTCGTCTGTCTTGCAAACGCGCTTTCCTGAAAACGCCATCCTTGAAAAAGAGAAAGATTTTGAAAACGAGGCTGTGATTTTGTTCAACGTACCAGCTGCCCGCTGGGAGTTGATTCGAAACTGACATGCCAGCCGCAGCGTGCGGGCAGAGATCTGATTGGAGCTATTGTTAGACCGCGCTGCGAAAAGTTGACTCAAGTTAGGCTTATGCACTGAACAATCGGTACTTGGCTAAAAACGGAGTTGGGGAATTCGAAATGCGGAGTCTCACTTTGAGCTGCGGAGTTGCGGAGTAAAAAAAAAATGCGGAGAAAATTCCGCTCAATGCGGGGGGTAAACAGGTTTGAGATTGCCTCTAGTGTCTGTTAAGAAATTAATTTATGAAAACATTCCAACTGTGCATTGGAAGCAGTCAGGATGTTGATTGTTGGTACATGTCCAAGTGGAGGGACGGTCTTACACCTGGCCAGATCTGAGAGAGTCAGCAGAACTATTTTCACACGAAGGACTGTGCTACAAAGACTACCGTAAAATCCCTAGCAAATGCCCACCCCCCCTCCGCACAGATTTCGGGTAAAAGTAGGGGGTGGGCGTTTGCTAGGTATACACCCCTTTGCAAGATAAAGTGTCATCACATTTTCACGAGAGAAAAAAAAGTGAAACAACCAAGTGATTTATGCAATTTTGATGAAAAATAAACACACCGGTTGCTTACACAAATAAAGATCAAAGTTCTGTGATAGAAAAAAAAAAGAAGAAGAACACAAGTGACCTTGATTCTTCTAATTCTCAGAATAACGTCAGCACAAACACAGTTTCTTCTCTTGTTTGGAGATCTGGTAGGGTTGATGATACTGGGCTCATTCTAGTCCTTCGAAGTCAACATCATCGTCTTCACTGTCGTCTCCATTCTCAGCTTCTTCTGGAGTATCTCCATTGCCGTAATCGTGAGGCAGGATAGCGCCGATTTCATTTGGAAACCACTGAAGTGTTTCATCATCTTGGGAACCGTCCATGGCGTTTGAAATTGTGCACCTGAGAATGGACGTAATGATCGTTTCAGGTCGTATGTTCTCCCACGCCTTGCTGACCCAGTTGATGACGTCTTGCATTCTAGGCTGCTTGAGGTTGCCAGCAGCTGTCGGTGGTCTTGCTTCTCTCATCCACTCAACCCAGCTGTCTCTGATGTCATCTTTAAAAGGTTTGGTGAAACCGACCCGAATCATCGTGTGGTCCATGTTCATCATATTGGACAGATGGCAGTCATGGCGATGACGAAGTCGCAGAATATTTCGACGGAATTGAAGAAGTTGATCTTTGAAGTCGGCAGGGACCCTTTGGCTGGCAGTGTATGGTTCCTCGTCGAGAAGAAACCGTGTGGCGCAGTTTCCAGCGCTTGAGCCACATGTCTGATGCTACAAAGCCTTGCACATTAAAAGCACCTGCCAATTTTATCGCCTTGTGCTGTAGGTCTTTATTCCTCCCACCACCCCCCCCCTCCCCCCAAAAAAAGGCGAACCATGGAACAGTGTGCACAAATCGTAGATAAAGGAGGCCGACTGTCTTAAAGCAAATTTGTACAAAAAACGGGGTGGGCGTTTGCTAGGTATGGACCCCTCTGCATAACTTTTGGCCAAAAGTGGGGGATGGGCGTTTGCTAGATACTGGGCGTTTGCTAGGGATTTTACGGTAATCACAACTCCAAGGCCGTAAAAGTACTTACCTTCCAGACGAGCTTCTTTGTGTCGTAGAATCCTCCCAGCTCCAGGAACTGTCTGAGCAATTCCAGTGGCGGCTGGGCACCGTACTCCTCTGGTGTTGGCATGTTCAGGTCGTCCACAAACACCATCACCTGCATCAGTCACATAGCAGTCAACAAAGATTTTTAGTTTGCTGTGGCTTCCATTGGAGTATAAGTCAAGTCAAGAAAAAAACGACTGAAATCCCAGCTAATTGCTTGTTGAGTTAAACAAGCTCAAACACTTTGCGTTATAGTTGCACACAAGCCCTTGTCCTAATCAAATCCAACATTTTCATGCTGATCTTAAAGGCATATGTACGCGCTCCCGTGTTTACAAAGTGTAGTTTGCCCATAATCGATGTCAAACGCACCATAAGACCATATAATGACGATATGTCACCATGCGAGGACCATAATACATGCATTACAGCTTGTTCTAGCCTCTGAAAAAGTGAGGATGTCAACAAAGCCGCGGTGTTAGCTCCCTTGCATCAACGTTACATGTGTTGCCAAATCTATAAATAGGACGATCCAGATCAAAATGAAAATTAACATATCTCAACATTGAAGGGGTCCTAGACCACAATATTTTGCAGGGAACTTAATTTAGCATGTCTCCAGCAGTTGGTAAAGCAATTAGCGTGTATAGTCATCGAGTACATATGCCTTTAATTGAAATCATCACACTTATCAAATGTGAGCTTTCGTAGTGCGTATAAAATTCACAGAATCACATACAGTGGAACCTCCATTATAAGACCCCGATTTTCTGTTTGTAAATGCACCGTTTTAAGACTGATTGCCTGAGATTATTTGGGGTATTCAACTCCAATACCAGAAACACGACTCACCCTCCTGCCCTTGGGGGCGCCCATGGAGTCCCTGCCTTTCTTGATAAGCCTGAGCTTGATCTGAGACTGCAGGCGGTGCGAGCTGGTCTGAGCGCTCATCTGGACCACCGTGCTCAGCAGACCCACAGGCGCTCGCGGCTTATCCATCCCCACCATGACATCCAGGCCTTGCTCGTGGCCGCCCTCGCCGAAGCTGGTGAGGGAGCTGATGTTCTCCAGGAGGCTGGACTGCTTCTCCGAGTAATTGAAGACGGTGCCCAGCACGGTGTGGGGCTTGTAGCTGGTGCCCCCTTCCTTTTCCAGTTCCTTCAGCATGTTGGCGATGATGGCCGTTTTGCCCACACCAGAATCACCTGGAGGAGACGAGTTTGGGAGAAATTAAAATACTGTTTGAACCTGCCCTGGTGATCACCTCTTGAAAACAACCACCTGTCCAAAATGACCACACGAAAGTATCCTTGACAAGTTTATTTTCTCTCTATGATTCCCCTTTCCATAATGGACAGCTGTCCATAACGACAATTTTTAGTCAGTCCCTTCAAAGGTCGTTATAGACCAGTTTGACTGTACAGTGAAACCCTCATTTCAAAAACCCTGTTTTTAGAACCACACTGTTTTTAAGACCATAACCCTTTAAAACCCAAATTTTCAGATTTTCTGTTAATGTCACCTGGACATTTCCCCTCGTCTGAAGCTCCCTCCTTTTCAACGCCTGATTTTCTCAGATTTTCATTGCATTAATAAAGAAGAGGGGGGGGGGGGGGTGTTAAAATGCAGTAAAACAAATAGCATGAATCAACTTCATTGTTCTAACTTCCTACTGACCTGTCAGCAGCACAGGGTGTTTGTTGAGCAGCAGCAGGCCGGCCAGGAAAGAGAACCGCACAATATCCACTGTCGGCACGATCTCCGCTTCACGACCTTGACCCTTCTGGTGCTGGGTGGCCATTCCCATGGACTCGCCAATGGTGATGACAGCGCCTTTCTCGATCAGAGATTTGGTGGACGGTACCAGGACGTCCCAGCCCACAAAGTTCCCGGTCTCCATGTCGATGAAGTAGCTGAAGATGCTCTTGTTGCCGGTTGGCAACCTCACACCTTAAGGCATTACAGGTATGAATGATTTGAATACTCTCCACAACCTTATAAAACTAATGAAGATTCCATTTCCCTCGGGTCTGAATATAATGGAAGTTACTTGCAGTTTTCACGCCTTTTTTTTAAGACTCTTCTTTCATTGAGGTTATGTTTGCCATTGATCTTTATTGTGCAAAAGTGTTCACACAGGGGTGTTTCGAAACCCAAGAGAGTCTGCAAAATAATTAGTCAAACAAACTCGGAGACTCTGGAAAACACTTAAGTCATACAAACAACTAACTTTTCAAGTAGACATCCAAACTCACCAACAGGGGGCTCCACTTCAAACATCTCGCGCACAAAGTTGTCAAACTCGTTGCAGATGTCAACATCCACCTCCTGCCTGTCGCCGCCCCGACGGTTGACGGACTCATCCTCATCAGCGTCTTCCTGGCGTCGCAGGATGCCGCCCATGCTCCAGGTGAAGGAGAAGACGAACAGCTTGCCCAGCAGTTGGGTCAGCTGGCTCGGGTGCTTCTCCAGGAAGTACTTCTTGGCCTCACGGCTGTTATGACAGCAAGATGTGTTTACAGTGGAACATCCATTTTAAGACCTCAACAAATCTCAGAAAATCAAGTCTTAAAAAGGTGGGAGTCTACAAATGGAGCTAAATTTACACAAGTAATGGGCGGGGATGTAGCTCAGTCGGTAGCGCGCTGGATTTGTATCCAGTTGGCCATTGTCAGCGTGAGTTCGTCCCCACGTTCGGCGAGAGATTTATTTCTCAGAGTCAACTTTGTGTGCAGACTCTCCTCGGTGTCCGAACACCCCCGTGTGTACACGCAAGCACAAGACCAAGTGCGCACGAAAAAGATCCTGTAATCCATGTCAGAGTTCGGTGGGTTATAGAAACACGAAAATACCCAGCATGCTTCCTCCGAAAGCGGCGTATGGCGGGGTAAAAACGGTCATACACGTAAAAGCCGTGGGAGTTTCAGCCCATGAACGAACAAACAAACAAACACAAGTAATGAATGTAAAATGTAAAATGTAAAAAAAATCAAGGTCTTAAAGGAGGGTTCCAGTGAAGTGGCCTCCAACCCTAATTAATATGACAGGGCGGTGAACCGGTTAGTTCATATACGTGAGCTTCAAATCCACACAAAATGATATGACAACATTTTAGAAGTCATCTCTGAAGTTTCAGAATAGTAAAGTTTTCAAGTCTCTTGAATATCAGTGCCTGCATGTTTCAATCTGCTTTTCTGTGAGTGTGTTATCATCTATATGTCATGTCCTTCCATCTTTTAGACAACTTATAACTATAACTTACAGGAGCTATTAATCTTCCTCAAATCTAGCATACAAGACTTGAAAAATGTGTTCATCACTTCAAACATACCTGGACTTGCTTCCAAAGGCAGTTTCACTCACACCCTCTTCTTCCTTCAATTTTGTTGTGCGCTTTCGTGAAGCCCGCTTGGTGCGTGAGGAGCGACCTGAAGGGCCTCGGGAGGAACTGCGGCTGGAACGTCCATCTTGATCGGGGGTCTGGGCCTGCAAGCTTGTGCTCTCTTCTTTATCTAAAACGCAGAAACAATGCTGTCAATATCTTGCCTAAAACCACTGTGAAGCTTGTGCTCTCTTCTTTGTCTGCAACGCAGAAACAATGCTGTAAATATCTTTCCTAAAACCACTGTGTAGTATGGTGAAAGGGATTTGCTGTTTAAAAAATGACTGCAGTGTTATACTTAGAGCACTGCCACATTCAATGATTCAGCTTTGTATGAGAAGATAACGTACAGGTAAAAATGTGACTCTACGTCTCTGAAGAACCAAAACAGGAACAGTTAGCACACTGAGAAGACAGAGAAGACTTCCTTCTCACATTCTCAAGAGCATTTCGCTGACAGTATTCCAGTGTCCAGTACAAATTAAGTCATCAAGTGTTCTCAGTTA
The DNA here is from genome assembly GCF_037325665.1 of Littorina saxatilis. Lineage (NCBI taxonomy): Eukaryota > Metazoa > Mollusca > Gastropoda > Littorinimorpha > Littorinidae > Littorina > Littorina saxatilis. The sequence goes on from NC_090261.1 coordinate 24,607,920, forward strand.
GAAATATTTCTTCAACAATTTTAGCAGAAAACGGTCCTTTGGTATTTTCAAAACCTGGAACGCAAAATCCAAGAATAAACTCACAGAATGCCTTGAAACATCACACTTTTCTGGCCCACCCGTACCTTTCCAAAGCAACGTAGACCTAGACAAACAAGATTCTTGCTGAAACAAAACACACAGTTTCCCTAAGATCACATGCAGTGATGACCTCACCAGCACTGCCGAAGCCGCCATTATCCTTCAAAAAGCTGATGTAGGCGTTGAGGACGTTGCAGAGGGTGGCAATGACGCTCATCTCCGGCACCGGCAGGAAGAGGAAGCGAGAGTGTTTGCGCATGAAACGCACACCCTTGTCGATGGCGTGGAAGAAGAGAGCCTGCAGGTGGTTCTTGCCGCTCTCGGGCATTTCTCTGGGCAGGCGGTTCAGCCACGTCTTCACAAAGGGGCGCCAGCCCAGGTCCACTGGGTCCTGAGAAAGGTAAAGCAAATCTGATACAATCACCACCATTCATGAAATATCGCTGAGAGACACTAGTTTTACAACTGTTTATAATGTATCAAGTTCATAAGTGAGAAACATTAGTTTTGCAACTGCAACAGTTTATAAATCATTACAATTTTAACAAGTTACTAATCAGCTTACAGCTAACAGCTAAACAGCTGAATTACACTGTGAAGTGTGAACAAGGTTTATAGTACTTAATGTCACTGACCTGTAACTCAAACCAAATTCACTGTCAATGACCCACTGACTAAAAGCCATCCCATGCAGGTGGAACATTAACACATCAATTTTAGCCAAGTAATAAAATGGGTCAAACCATTTGAATGAAAAGGTTGGTGTAGAGGAGCTTGTGGCATGTAAATGCCACACAAATTCCTGCATCCATTTCAAAGAAAATATTGAAGGAGGCCTCACCATGTAGACCATGGCACATCTGCTGATGGTGGCCGGACTGGCCTGCGACAGGTTGTCCACTTCAAACAGCAGTCTCATCCCCGGTGACAGCGAGATACGTTCACCGCTCGCCAGGCACAGCACCTAAACATATACAACATTCATCCTTTCATTAATGACTACATTGTTACTTTTCAGTACTGACAAGACCAACTTCAAAGAGTATAAAACTTTGAATTTTACAGTAGTAGCACGATTCATGCAAAAAAGAGAATTTATGCAACAGATCATGACCGTACACTATTTCTCTGCCGTCTGCTCCTGGAGCAGACGATTTTGTTGTGGAGCAACCCGGATGACACGGGGTGGGGTAAACAGGATGATGGGTAAATTCTAAATATAGCCCACAACCATCCTGACTGTAGACAGTGGCAGCCGAAATATTTGCTGAGCTTTTAAGGAGAGAAAAGCGACAATAATCCCGGCGAGTATCATTGGTTTTTTTTAAGCTTTTCGATATGTGTTGATATCGTACCGCATGGGATTTCAATTGAAGTAAAAAACTTCGTGAGAGTGGTAGTTATAGTGTGCAAAGGCTTCGTGTACTACTCAGCAAGTGCAACAGGTCTGACCTACTTTGGAAGCACGTGGGTATTGGTTCCTTTGTCAAGATGGTTAAACGTGCCACAGTAATGTTTGTCGGACACTCGCATGCACGAAGGCTTGGGGAATTCGTTCAGCGTGGTGGGGGGAACGGAACGGAAGGAGTGTCTGCGAGAGCTTTAATGTTGAGCGAGCTTCGGTGCATTTCTACGGCGTGGGTGGGGCACGAGTCAAGGATTTGACAACCCCCGCCTTCGTTCGGAAAGTGCGCCGGGTGAAGCCAGACACTCTTGTTGTCATGATTGGCGACAACGATCGTGTGCATTTATGCGATGTGGAAGAGTTGTCGTCGGGCATAGTGGCGTCGGCCTCCTATTTCCACCATGCGCTGGGCGTTCCCCGAGTTTGTGTGACACAACTGTTACCTAGATGTACGAACGACCGATCATGCGTACTGTATGACAGGAAGGCTTTTCTTGCCAATGCCGAGATGAAAACCCTGATCAAAGACATAGATTATATGCATTTTGTTCAGTTTGATTTTGCACGTTTTGAACATGAAAACCCACTGCGTTTCGCTACACTGTCCAAGTACTACAGGGATGGCGTGCACTTGACTGATGAGGGCTACTACAAAATGTACAAAATTTTTCCGATCTGTTGTCATTCGAGCTGTTGCAGCTCTGAGTGCAGAATGAATTATATGTGAAAACCGATCCTCAGGGACGTGCCGATGAACTGGCAATGCACGTCAGTCGTAGTGGGAGGTGATGCTGAATGTGCCTTGGTATATATGTGTTTAAATGCTTTGTTTTATTGATGACTGTTGTGAGACAGTTGTGTTAATTGGTTGAGGGGGCCAGTAACTAAGCCCACAGATACACCAGTGATTGGTACACGGTTGAGAGCGCATATCTGCCCTTGGATACACCAGTACAATATATTATAATAGAGTTTTGTTAATTGGTTGAGAGGACCAGTAACTAAGCCCTCAGATATACCAGTGATTGGTACACGGTTGAGAGCGCATATCTGCCCTTGGATACACCAGTACAATATATATTATAATAGAGTTTTGTTAATTGGTTGAGAGGACCAGTAACTAAGCCCTCAGATACACCAGTGATTGGTACACGGTTGAGAGCGCGTATCTGCACTTGGATACACCGGTACAATATCATAATAGACGGTTGAGAGGGCTGCTATGATGGAGTGCTATGCCCTTAGATACACCAGTATATCATATTAACAGGGTTGAGAGGGCTTCTAGGCCCTTAGATACACCAGTACGTCATGATATTAATATGTGTAACAGGGTTGAGAGGGCCACTAGGCCCTTAGATACACCATTATGTGACAGTTGTGTTAATTGGTTGAGAGGGCCAGTAACTAAGCCCTCAGATATACCAGTGATTGGTACACGGTTGAGAGCGCATATCTGCCCTTGGATACACCAGTACAATAGTATAATAGAGTTGAGAGGGCTGCTATGATGGAGTGCTATGCCCTTAGATACACCAGTATATCATATTAACAGGGTTGAGAGGGCTTCTAGGCCCTTAGATACACCAGTACGTCATGATATTAATATGTGTAACAGGGTTGAGAGGGCCACTAGGCCCTTAGATACACCATTATGTGATAATTGCCTAGTTGAGAGGGCCAATAGGCCCTCAGATACACCAGCAAGTAGTGGGATTACTATCTTTGGTTACAGCAATAGGTGGTGCCAATACAATGGCGTCATAGAGGAAGCAGTACCGTCGCCTCCTTGACAATAAGGATGGGTTGTTACACCCGCGTCTGGGCGAATTATCACCACACTTTATTCAGCTAACGATCAATTCTCTCCACAGTGGTGATTGGTGCTGTTTTCCTGCCAAACACGCAAAAGTCTGGATGGACTATCAATAATTATTATAAAATCAAATGGTAGACACCTACCCATATACATAATGTTATGCTGTGCAGACCACTGACTGACCATGCCTCCGGTGAGAACTAGAGCGGTGCCTAAGCGCTTTGCAGATGCGCTAGTTAGTGCCCGTGGACGACCAGCCAAGCAAGGAAGGCAGAGAGGTGCGTCCACAAGCACCACAGCTGTGGGGGCCGCAGAGGCTGCACCAGCCTCCACTGTCCTGTCCGACCAACGCTTGGCAGCAGGTTTCGAGGTGGTGATGGCACAGCTTCAAGCCATGCAACAGACAAACATTCAGCTGGCGGCTCGTATGGAGGCGGTGGAGAAGGTACAGGCGGCACCCACAGCAATGGATGGATCCCCTGCAGGAGTCGCACAGCCTGGTCCGTCCAACAGTGAACAACACCAGGACGCTGTTGTGCACAATGTGCTCATCACTGTCCTCCGGACGGTAACAGGTGAGCCTGGGGTGACCCATGTCCCAGTGGACTTGCACATTCATGATAAATTGAAGCATGCGATTTGGCAAGGCCAGTTTGTGGAGTTTGCGGATTTGCTCCACCAGGACGCTGACCCAGAGTACACACTGTCCATGGACACCTCAGGCCAACCAAGCCTCACCCTAGCCCAAAAATCCAAACAGAAGAAATTGTCCTTTACAAAATGGGGTGAGGCCTGGAACCTTTTTTCAGCATGTTTTGACGCAGCAGCCCAGCCAGACCTGTGCACAGACTGGTTTCGCTAAACACTACGAAGTGGTCTCCAGTCTGTTCCACAAGGGACATGACTGGGACTTCTATGACAGAAGTTTTAGAACCATGCTAGAAAAGGGGCTTGTGAAGTGGGGGGACAAGAATTTTGACCTGGCTTTTGAAGCCAAACAAAGGGAAGGGCAACCTGGGGGGCAACACGTTAAAAAACAGGGAAAATCCGGATACGCAGGACCTTCGTGGGTCCCCAAGGGCCATTGTACCTTTTTTCATAAATTTGGATCCTGCAAATTCAGTGACAATTGTCGCTATTCCCATGCCTGCGTGAATTGCGCTGGGCCCCATTCAGCGAAGTCTTGCCCTGAAAACCAGTCCTTTCGCGGTCAGAAGTCCGACCGGTATCACAAAGTTAACAACCGGCCCACTTCCACCGCAGGCCCCAAACGACAGTAATGAGTTCGCGTCCCTACCAACCCCTGTCAGCTTTTCGGCCTTCTCCAGATGGCTTCAAGGCTATGATCCACATAAAACTCTGTTCCTAGTCAATGGTTTCAAACAGGGATTTGACATTAACTTTGCCGGAATACCATGTTGTACAGAGGTTCAAAACCTTAAGTCTGCTAACGAGCGGCCAGAAATAGTGGATTGTTATATTCAAAAAGAACTAGCAGCGGGGAGAATAACAGGCCCATTTTCAACAAATCCTTTTTCCATTTTTCAAATGTCACCATTGGGGGTAGTTCCAAAAAAGCAGCCTGGCGACTACAGGGTCATACATCACCTGTCTTACCCAGAAGGTCAGTCCATTAATGACGGCATTGATCCATCTTTTACTTCCATAAGTTATGCAACAATAGAAGATGCAATAAAACTTGTTAAAGATGCAGGAACAAATTGCCACATGGCAAAGACCGATATTAAGTCTGCTTTCAGGATCATTCCGGTGAGCCCTGACTGTTACCCTCTATTCTGTTTTTGTTGGAAAGGTGAAATCTATATAGACAGATGCTTGCAAATGGGTTGTTCCGCTTCCTGTCAGATTTTTGAAACATTCAGTTGTGCTTTACAGTGGGTGGCTGGTAGTAAACTAGGTATTGACAAGATTACCCACATATTAGATGATTTTTTCATTGTGAATGCATCCCGGGATGGTTGCAGGAAAGACTTGGAGTCGTTTACAGATATGTGCAAAGACATAAAGGTGCCTCTAGCTGCTGTTTGGCAAGGCGTTAAGTGCCTCATCCATTAGTCTGTACCGAAGAGTTTGGCAGCTTTTCAGGATTTTCATAACTGAAAGTAATATCCTTTGGGAATTTCCAGTAAGCGAGCAAACTGTCCTGCTGTTCATTGCATATCTCTATCAAAAAGGCTACGCACCTGCGACAATTTCTTCCATGATTTCCGCGCTGAGTTATGCGCACAAGTTATCAAGTGTGTCTGATCCGACGTCATCTTACATAGTCCGTAAGTCGATGAAAACAGCACATAAACTTAAACCCGCAAACGACAGTCGTCTTCCTATTACTGAAGAGATCCTAGAACAGCTAGTGAAAACCAGTAGACAAGCCTTTCAAAATATTTATCTCACATATCTTTACCCATCCATGTTTTTGTTGGCTTTTCATGCTTTCCTACGGGTCTGGGAAATAACAGATTCAGGTCACACACTTGCTTTCTCCGATGTGACCTTAACGGATGACTCAATTCTTATTTCCTTCAGATCTGCTAAGCACTCAGCCGGTAAGCATCAAGAAGCCTTTGTAACAACAGTTGCTAATCCACTCATATGCCCCGTACAAGCTCTAAAAGAATACATAGTGAAAAGAGGGCGCATGCCCGGACAGCTGTTCATGCTTAATGGTCGTTCATTACTAAGGAGGGATTTTGTTACCACACTAAAAGCAATGTTGAACATTGCCGGAATTCCAGCTGACCGATTTAATTCACACAGTTTTAGAATAGGAGCAGCTACATCGAGCGCAGCAAAAGGCGCCTCAGACGCGCAGATTCGCAAGCGGGGACGGTGGCAATCGGATGCTTTCAAAAGGTATATTCGCTTACCTTAAACAATTTAGGGAGTAAACTGCAGATAAGATTGCTGGTCACAGTTTTAGGTAAGCATTCAGTCAATCACAAAAAGTCCTCATCCAGGAGGTTGGCCTGGTTTTGGGGCCTATGTCGAGGAAGCTGAGTCCAAAAAATTAGATACATAATTCAGTCAACAGTGGAAGTTCTTATCCAGGAGGTTGACCTGGGTAGGGACCTACATTGAAGATTGAAGTTGATAGATAAACCAGGTTACAGAGGGCAGGCGGCTGGCAGGCATGGAGGTGGCCATACGCTGTCAGCCTCGGTTAACTTAGGTAATAATAGCAAGTCGTTCAGGTATAACTTTTCGCATCATAACCAAAGTATGGGGGTTGCCCATGCTTAGATGCTGTGCACGGGATCTGGTGTGGGGTTGCTGTGTAATCTCTTTTAAGTTGTATTAGAGATACCACAGTTGTGGCGGTCAACGCCCACACTGGTCATATTTTGTATATCAAGAACGGTTTTATTCATGTGATGTTATGATGTCATTATATAGGCAGCATGAATGACTGAGGGTGATTTGATTATGTCATTATCTAGTCAGCATGAATGACCGATTCTTTTATGAATACATGAGAGTGTTAAAATGTGAAGATTTGTGTTTGTGGTCACCTGCTTGATCACGTGAAATGTTGTTTATTTGATAAGTTTTGTTGGTGGTCCCGCTTGAACGTGAGAGTAAGTTGTACAATGTTACTGTGTGTGTGTGTTTGGTAACCCTTGTACAGCGGGACCACCTTATTTTGTCATGTATACATATTTTCATCCACTCTGGCGCTTTATTAAATAAAGTGCCCATTTCAATCTCAACTTTGGTCTGGTCTTAGTGTGTTGCATAAATGATTTTATGTGAGCTTGTGAACATAAAGAGAATTTATGCAACAGATCATGACCGTACACTATTTCTCTGCCGTCTGCTCCTGGAGCAGACGATTTTGTTGTGGAGCAACCCGGATAACACGGGGTGGGGTAAACAGGATGATGGGTAAATTCTAAATATAGCCCACAACCATCCTGACTGTAGACAGTGGCAGCCGAAATATTTGCTGACCCGCCTTCCTCCCCCTTTGTTAACTCCACCTTGTAACAAATAATGTATTCTTGAACGTGGCGGTCAACGCCCACACTGGTCATATTTTGTATATCAAGAACGGTTTTATTCATGTGATGTTATGATGTCATTATATAGGCAGCATGAATGACTGAGGGTGATTTGATTATGCCATTATCTAGTCAGCATGAATGACTGATTCTTTTATGAATACATGAGAGTGTTAAAATGTGAAGATTTGTGTTTGTGGTCACCTGCATGACCACGTGAAATGTTGTTTATTTGATAAGTTTTGTTGGTGGTCCCGCTTGAACGTGAGAGTAAGTTGTACAATGTTACTGTGTGTGTGTGTTTGGTAACCCTTGTACAGCGGGACCACCTTATTTTGTCATGTATACATATTTTCATCCACTCTGGCGCTTTATTAAATAAAGTGCCCATTTCAATCTCAACTTTGGTCTGGTCTTAGTGTGTTGCATAAATGATTTTATGTGAGCTTGTGAACATAAAGAACATTGCCGTCTTTGAAGCACAGAAAGTTATGTAAAAAAAAAAAAAAGCAAACTTCTTGCCATAAAGCCACCCCGAGACTAAAATGCTCTGAAACACTAAAGACAAAGAAGAAACCCATACACCAAATACCCTCTCCCACTCACTCAAACACCCTCTTCCACACACTTTTCAACATCCCTAAACACCCTCTCCCACACACCAACTTCCAAACACCTTCTCCCATACATCCCAACACCCTATCCCTCACACCCCCTCTCATAAATTCAAATACCCTCTTCCACACTCCCTCTCCCACTCCCTCAAACTCTGTCCCACACCCTCTCTGATATATCCAATACCCTCACCAACACACCCTGTCCCACACTCTCTGCCCCACACCCTCTGCCTCACACCCTCTCCCACACACCCTCTGCCTCACACTCTCTGCCTCACCCTCTCCCACACACCCTCTGCCTCACACCCTCTCCCACACACCCTCTCCCACACACCCTCTGCCTCACACTCTCTGCCCCACACCCTCTGCCACACACCCTCTCCCACACACCCTCTGCCTCACACCCTCTCCCACACACCCTCTGCCTCACACCCTCTGCCTCACACTCTCTGCCCCACACCCTCTGCCTCACACCCTCTGCCTCACACTCTCTGCCACACACCCTCTGCCTCACACCCTCTGCCTCACACTCTCTGCCACACACCCTCTGCCACACACCCTCTGCCTCACACCCTCTGCCTCACACCCTCTCCCACACACCCTCTCCCACACCCTCACCTTGGAGTCATCGAGTACAGTGTTGAGGTTCTCCACCCACAGCGTGTCGACGGGTCCGTCCAGCACGATCCAGCGCCAGTCTGTGATGGGGCCGTCGGACAGGTCTCTGCGCTCCCCCTCCACCTCAAAGGCTGACACTGTGCCGTCGTCGTCGTCGTGTGAGGGTGTGGTCTCCGATTTGTGGGTAGTCTAATATCAAAATACAAAACAAAATGGTTTTTTTTTTAAAACAAATAAAGAGAGAGCAAGAAAGAGACTAACAACCAAGCTCCATTCCACACTCTGCCCTGAGAAAACTTCTTTATGTGCCAGCACCACAAGCTCCATTCCACACTCTGCCCTGAGAAAACTTCTTTATGTGCCAGCACCACAAGCTCAAATTCTTTCCCTGCTTAAAAGGTTGATTTTGGAATTGAGCATATCAGACATTATACACAATTACACACCAATAAATCTCCATTATTTTTCTGGCTGTCGAGGAAGACCGATTTATGGCATTGCAACTGCAGACTTTGGAGTGAATACTGTCATTTGTCAGAGACATTTGTTCTGAGAGTATTCGAGATGGAAACTCAGAGGATAGTTTCACAACAGAGCAGCAAACTTTTCTGAACAACATACTACCTAGTTATTTTTCACTTGAATTCTCAGTAACATTGTGTTATCTTAACACCCCTCATGCAAACACTGGTCATCCTCACAGTTCTGCGCTGCTACAAAGAGAACTGTGATCTGTTTGTCCATCAGATCCCCCATGATATTGAATACATTTCATCACTCACCGCTGTCAAGTGTGTAGCGGTGGACACGTCAGTCATGGTTGAGAGAGGACGCGCAGCCCTGCCATCATCACCCATAGAGGGAATCGGAGATGCAGTATCCTTGGCAAATCGGCGTGTCGCCGTGGCGATGAGACCGTCTGACCACTCGAAGGTGTGTGGGTCAGTCTCGCCGTACAGCTCTCCCAACTTGACGCACTTTGGGTTGACCACAAAGGTTTCCACGTGCCCTTTCTTGCCTCGATTCTGTACAGAGGAGAAAACAAAAACTGAATGATTAACGTGGCATTGCACGGTATTTGTAGCTCATAGTGGAAGCATTGAAGTCAATGGCGAATCATAGTCAAAAAAAGACTGCAGACATTCATAAAGAAAAGATTTGCTGTGAGAATGTTCTGGCAAAAATGTAGAACAAATAAGAAGATAATTGAGTAGAATTTTGTTCTGTTTCCTTTTGTTTTCTATATGTGTGCAGTTCTAGGTGCGAGAACGTCTACATAAAAAATGGCCAGAGACCTTAACAATTCAAACTCAGCCCAAAATCAACTAAAAAAAGTGCCACTTCAAACAAAGTGCCACACACTTTTTTCTCCCTCAAGGCACACAAAATGGCCAGAGACTGTACAAATTCAAACTCAACCCAAACCAACTACAAAAACATGCCACTTCAAACAAATAGAGTGCCGCACACTTTTTTCCCCTCAAAGCACACAAAAATACATTACCATGAAGATGCTCTGGCGCTTGGTCTCCAGGTCGTGTTTGGCGCCGTCCTGCGGCTGCAGCATGGGGAGCAGGATGAGGGCCTTCTGCAGGATGCTGCGAACGGCTGTCTTCCCCCCGCCCGTAGGCCCCACCAGCATGACGCCGTGACGCACCAACACCTGGCTGTGCAGCTGGCGCACCTTTTCAATCTGGGACGGCCAGTGCTGCAGGCCCAGGTCACGAATCGACATAGAAATAGCTTTCTGTGAAAGAAACGAAAAACTGAACTCTAGTATCTTCAAAAGACGGACTATTGGCTGGTTCTGTGAGGTGGAGGAATTAGAAGGGTCACACATATAATATTCACCTAAAATTGTGAGTAACACAACAGGAAAATCATAAACACTATTCTCTGTGACATGCGACATAGTTAGTACCAACATCAAGCCTACGAAAATACTTTTTGGTATGAACCTGAAAAAAACCTGTTTATTAAAAGATGTTCAATATACCATACTTAAAATATAATGCAAACGAAAGTTTAAAAACTTAAAACAAAACAAAAAAAATTGGGTGAGCGTCACTGCAACTGATGTTCTTGTATGCAAATCAAACAGAGTGAATCTACTTGCCACAACCAAAACAACAGTACCAATCGCTTTACAACAAACTTACTTCCAGAGCGCCTTGGTCCTGTTCAGGGGGAGTGACACCAGGGAAAAGATCGGCCAGAATGCTCTCAAAGAGAGGTACATCCTCGGCAAGATACTTGGGCAAGTTGGCGTCACGCAGAGAGTGAATCAGAACATGCGACTCATCCTCGTCCGACAGTTGTTTCACGATCACACCGTCTCTGTTCAAAAGAAAATGTCAAAAGTTTAGATGGTACTTATTATATAGACTGTCAACATGTCCTCATCTCAATCGACAAACCAAAACATCATCGTCACTTTCCTTGTGGTGTCAGTAGCAAACACTACAGCTTTACAGTACGGAAAGATAAATCGAAAATTTCAAAACTAAATTTTCATTTAATTAATATACTTACTCAACTCACATAAATGGCATTAACTTCAGTTCATTGCTAAGATATTGAAGTAGTACTCGACCCTGGTAAGGGGGGAAGTAACTCCCTAAGAAAAACAATCCGTAGTCAAGGACGGGAGTCACCTCCCCTACCGGTAACCCGCACATGCGCGGTCCTGCTACCGGCCGTCATTCCCCCACGGAAACACACACCTGTAACACATATAATGTTAGCGGGGATGGATGGGAGGGTATAAACGATGTGAGTTGAGTAAGTATATTAATTAAATGAAAATTTAGTTTTGAAATTTTCGATTCAATCACATATTCTTACCTCAACTCACATAAATGGCAGATTGCACATAAAGGCGGTGGGATACTCACATTAATCTCTTGGAAGTATCTGGCCTGCGGCAACCATAGCTGGGAGGCAGTTGGTACCATCCAGATGAGTGCTGGCAATGCCCCGGAGGTAGTAGCTGAGGAAGACATCATGAGTCGTCCAGTATGCAGCTTTGAGGACGTCTGACATCCTTCCAGACTTGAGGACAGCTAAGGAAGTTGCCCACGCTCAAGCCTCGTGCGTACGAGGTGATCGAGGAGGAAGGACTGACTGCCCCCCCCCCTTTTTGTGTCTGCCACCACTGATAAGCATGCCTTATAAGTGTGGAAGACCATCTGGAAAGCGTGGTTTTTGCAAAGTCTTTATTTCGGGCTGAAATGATCGAAATAAACAACAACTTCGGAGCTGATGCTCGAAACGGAGCGGTGCGCGACAAGTAAGCCTTAAGCGCGCGTACCGGGCAGTTAGAAAAATCCGGATCGCCGGGGGCTAAAAAATGTCCCGGAGAGGCCGAATGGAAATGATCGGTGAAAGTGGACCAGGTTTTTGATTCTTGGCGAGAAAATCGGGACGGACACGCAGTGAAACCGAGCCGTCTCTTCCGAAAGTGATATCCCGGTCTAGGCCTGAGAGGCCGTGGATCTCACTGCCCCTCCGCGCGGGAGCGAGCAGTATGAGCATGAGAGTTTTGCGCGTAAGGTCAGAGAGACTAGCGTCTTGTAAAGGTTCAAAAGCACTAGAACGGAGAAATTCGAGTACTAGAAGAACGCCCCAAGCCGGGACAGAAGTTCTCTCCGTTGCAGAACTGAGGGCCGCGCCCTTTAGCACACTCGCGATAACTCCCCCGAGGGAGATGGAGCGTCCAAGTTGCTTAAAAGTAACAGAGATGGCTGAGCGGCGAGCGCGCAAAGCGGACGCGGCGCGTCCCCGAGCGGAGAGCCATGCCAGATGGTTTGCGACCTGCATTGATCGCAGGGCGACCGGGACAACATTGTTAGCCGCAAACCATCGGGTCCAAGCCAGCCAGTGTGACTAGTAGACAGAGGAGGTGGCCTGTGAGCCTTCTGGCCTAAGTCCAAAAGCGAAAACGGAGGCGCCTGAGCACCCCGGTGATCTCCGAACCCTTTCCAGGCGTGAGGATCCAGGCCCTCGGGGCGATGTGCAGAGTCCCCGTTCTGGGCTGGAAAAGCTCCCCTCGCCGGCGGCCGAGCGGGATTGGCGGGCCGCTGGTGAGCCGCATGGGGTCCGGGAACTAATGCTGACTGGGCCAGCGCGGTGCCACGAGAAGGAGATGAAGCCGCTCCAAGACGGCTTTAGGCTGAACCCTTCCGATGAGTGGAGTGGGAGGGAAGGCGTAAGCCTCTAGCCCTGCCCAGCCGATCGTCATCGCGTCGATCTGCCAAGCTTCCGGGCCCGGAAACAGACACAACGATCGGGAGGCGACGTGAAAATCTCGTGGCGAAAAGGACGACCATCGGACGCTCTACCTGCGCCCAAAGAAGGAGGAGCGCCTGATGGGTGATGGTCCACTCCGTGTGGAGGATCTGGAAGGAACGGCTGATGACGTCGGCAAGGACGTTCAGGCAGCCGGGCAGATAGCGAGCCGAGATCAGGATCTAAGAAAGAGTCTCGCATGCTCGGCTGGACCACAGCCGAGATCGGGACCCGCCCTGTTTGTTGGAATAAGCAGAGACCGCCGTGTTGTCGTAAAGAAACAACAAATGGGTGCCCTGAAAAGCGGAGAGAAAGTGATGAAACAGACGCCAAGGAGTGTTCATCCACTGAGGCGTGGTCTGCTGCAACCAGACCCCGAAACGGAACTGAGACGTCCCAGCCGTGTGACGTCGGATTCCAGACTGAACTGAGCGCCGCCTGAAAAGGGCGCGCCTGCAGTTTGTATAAACGACGTTGAGTGGGACGGACTGCCCACTCCCGTGAATCGAACACCATGCCTTGGTGCAACACCCCGGGGACAACCAAAATTCTGCCGTAAAGTCCCAAGAAGGGGTGGCCGAGAAACTCCTCTATAGCCTGCTTCCGCAGAAAGAGAAGGATTTCCGCCTGTAAAGTCTCCTGAGCGTCTGGGCTGACCGGAAACCGGAAGTTGGCCGGCGCCCTGGACGAAGGGGCTTTGCCTTCCTGCCAAGGAAGGCGGAACCCCGATCGAATCACCCCCATGCTCCATAGGCTGCTTGTCCGAGACAGCCAAGCTGGCAGGACCCGGAAGAGGCCGCCTGCCACCAAAAGGGTAGAGGCTGGGGGGGGTGACTGGATCGGGGGTGGCTCATTGGGGGTTGGGCTTGCGCCCAGACCCCCGCTTCCCGAAGGAAGGTTTACGCTGGTAAGGACGGGACCGTGACCCACCCCTACCTGCGCGAGACGACTGCTGCCCAGAAGAGCTGTCTGGCGCTGGCGCAGAACTCCGTGGTTTGTTACTGTGCTGCTTAAGAGCGAGTTCCGTCAGTTGCACCACATGTTGGTCACGAGTTTCCTCAGTTTGCTGCCGAAGGGCATCCAAAGAGCGTGACCCCAGCAACGCACCCTCTGAAAAGGGAGAGACTCTCAAAGAGTCTATGGTGGCCTTATCCGTCAGGCGAGAGCCGTTAAGAAAAGCCTCGCGCCTCCAGAACACCACCTGAGAGTAGAGCCGAGCAGCAAGCGTCATCTGACTGTCAGTGACCTTCGCAAGCGCCGCCAGGAGCATGGCAGCATCAGCCTCAATAGCATCGTCACGAAACCTAAAAGGCTCGATGGACGAAGCGATGGCTCTCGTGAGAGACCGGATGAGCGTTTCCGCTAAAGAGGTCAGTTCAAGGGAAGAACGCCCGCTTTCCTCCAGCCCGAGTAGACTCTGTTCCGTACAAACGGAAGTCCTATCCCGGCTATAACCATCCTGCCGCAAGCGAGCCAGTTCCGGAGTCACCGGAAGTGGAGCTGTGGGCAGCGAAAAAGAGGAGAGAAGAGAATGTGGCCTGCTAGGCAGCCGCGATCTTCTTGAGTTGGCTGGGAGGCCGCCGCCTGCCTGAGCCGAGGTTAACCAAGGCTGGGCAGAAGGGGGGGCTTCCCCATGAGCAGCCAAAAGAGGGTAGGGTGTGTTAGCGTCCGCCAACACCTGAGCCATCACAAACGGGACGGAAGGAGATTCCATGAAACGGAACTTCGCCCTCGTGTCCCCCGCGCCCGCAAAGTCTGCCAAAGCAGAAGGAGGGGGTGCGACAACAGTAGAGTCGGCGGAGACACCCTCAGGGAAGTACCGTGAGGTTATCTCCGCAGCCAACTCCAGAGTAGGGCCCAGCTTATTGGGAATCCGTAAGGGGGTAACGGATTCGGAACGATCCTCATCCCCTTCCTGTTCCTCTCCAAAACCTTCCTGATCTCCATCAGAAGGAGGGTCCGGTAAACCGGAAACCCACCCGTCCACGGAAGCGGAAGTGGCTAGAGTCGGTTGAACAATAGACGGAAGCGCCGCAAACTGTCCACCAACAGCACCGCCGACAACCGGAACCGCCGCGGCGGAACCGGAAGTCGGGGCCGGAAGTCGATGCGTAACCAGGGACGGGATAGCAGGGACACTGCCACCGGAACCACTAGCCCGCTGTCCTCCACCGGAAGTGCCTGCCACAGCACAACCGGAAGTCGAGGACGACAATCCGCGGGCAGGCCCGACCGGAAGCCCCGAGGGGCAACCAGAGGAGCCTACCCCCTGCGAACTCCAACCAGGAACGGCGGCAGCCGAACCAAGAGCTACAGGTCGATGACCGCCGACAGAATCTTGTAGGCCAGAACTGGGCAAACAAGACGCTGCTGCCTGCCCCCCAGAGGCCGGGACAGCCGAAACTGATCCCAGGGGGGCAGGCTGGCGCGCTACGCCGCTCCCTAGCGCACCCGCCACGTGATGGACGGTGTACTGCCGGGGAGGAGCCGTCTGCGAACCCGGCGACGCAAGAGCGTAACCCGGGCCCGCAGGCAAGTGTGAGCCCCCAAAAAGATGGGGACTCCCACAAACGCCGCCCAACGCCGAAGCGCTGGAACCGGGCGGCGCTAAGGCCGCGAACCCCCCTGACAAGGCAGGGGAATCCGCAACCGAACCAGAAAAATCCGGCCCGAGATCGGCCGACGTGATCGTCGCGGACGGCCGCAGCCGAGAAAGAGAAGCCACCCCCCCCACGCCAGGCGGGAGGGGAGCGACAGGCCTTTCAGCCGAATGTAAGGCAACTAGGTCATGTTTCAGAGTGGCAAACATAGCCAGAATTTCTTCCCGCGACACGGACTCGCTAGACCGTGGCGTCTGCGAGCGCGAGAGAGGAGGAGAAGAACGTTCCCGCGTAGGGAAAACCGGTGACGGTGACGTAGAGTCGAGCGACACCCGTTCTGTCTTCTTAGTCACCGGGTCCGTAACCAGAATTAAAGAAGTAGGCTGTGAAGAAGACACAGAGGCACGCGTCTTTGATTTAGACTTAGACTTGTCTTTATCCTTCTCTTTTCCCGGTGAAGAGAGTAGGGAAACAAGTTTGCCCTTGCTTTTTGAGTTTTTGTCCGCCATTTGCAATATCGAACACGCGCACGTGGAGATGAATTACAACAGCGAAAATACTCAAACGAACGAAAATACTCGAACGAACGCAGCGAAGAGATAGTGAAACGATCTTACCTAAAGATAGCAACGCAAAGACCAGGGTCAAATGGCCTTCCACGAAAGGCCAAGGCAAAAAATATGCCGGAGTACAACAACACGTCTGTGCAGTAGTGTTGAAGTGGGTGGAATGACGGCCGGTAGCAGGACCGCGCATGTGCGGGTTACCGGTAGGGGAGGTGACTCCCGTCCTTGACTACGGATTGTTTTTCTTAGGGAGTTACTTCCCCCCTTACCAGGGTCGAGTACTACTTCAATATCTTAGCAATGAACTGAAGTTAATGCCATTTATGTGAGTTGAGGTAAGAATATGTGATTGAATGGAACTTGTCAAATTTGAATCTTCCTAAACTCTTGTATGTAACCATCATTGTGAATGGACTAATTCAGTGTAACTTAATTACAGAAAAAACACATTCAATTTAAATTGAGGTTTTCATAAATAGGTTCAGTCAATGCAGACCTGAAAAGTTGCATGAAACTGGAGCGTACCCATCCCTACGAAACACACAAACACACACAAACACAAAACATTCCCATTCTTGCCCCTGACTTCCTCGTGTTTTCTCCCTTTACACTCACTTCATCTGAGCGTGCCTCCTGCTGTTGCCAGCCATGACCAGCACAGACTTGATGGCGCGCATGCCAAAGTCACTCTCACACACACACACACACACACACACACACACTGACACACACAAACATTCCCATCCCATCCATCCCTTGCCCCTCACTTCCTCGTGTTGTCTCCCTTTACACTCACTTCATCTGAGCGTGCCTCCTGCCGTGGCCAGCCATGACCAGCACAGACTTGATGGCGCGCATGCCAAAATCGTAGTGGTCCTGCTGCGACAACTGCTTGCTGGCCAGCTGGTACAGGTTAACGATCTTCTGCGACAGGGAGCGAGCGTTGACGAACCCTTCAGAGAAGAGCATGATCTCAGCAATCAGGGGGTAGTCTGGCACCATCATGGCCACCGGGCGGAACAGAGATTTCAGGTTGTCTGGCAGATCAACTCTGCCCGCGTAACTGTACAAAAATCACAAAGATGCAAAATTCACATAACTTATCAACATAAATGAATCTATATGCACATTATAGGGAAGTATGTTCTCAGTAGCTCAAGCACTCTTGATTTGACTCTACTTTGCCAAGTTTTAGGTAACAAGGCAAAGTCACACCGTTACCCCTATTTTCCCCTCATGATTGCATCTTTTGATGACAATACCTCAAATCTTGACAGTTAAAATTGGCTCTTTCTTCTTCTTAGTAATCATATCAAACAACACAACATAAACTTCTGCTTGCCAAAATCAACATCCAATGCAATGAGAACAAATTGAGAAAGGAGATAGCAAAACAAAAACTGACAGAGGGAATGAATGAGTGAGTGAGTGAGTGAGTGAACGAGTGAGTGAGTGAGTGAGTGAGTGAGTGAGTGAGAGTGTGTGTGTGTGTGTGTGTGTGTGTGTGTGTGTGTGTGTGTGTGTGTGTGTGTGTGTGTGTGTGCGTGCGCGTGCGTGTGTGCGTGCATGCGTGCGTGCGTGCGTGCATGCGCGCGCGTGTGCGTGGAGTTTGCTATTGTACATTGCAGTGAGCTCCGGTGAGAAAGGGCAATTAATTAGTACCCATTATTATTATCTATTATTATTACGTTGGGTTCATGGTGATGAAGTAGGCACACGAGATGTTGAGCTTGATGTCCCTGGCCTCAAACATGAAGCGCAGAGAGTTGGAATCCTTGGCAGACTTGATGGTGAGGATCTGCTGGGCCACCACGGACAGCACCTCAATGTCGATACGGTTGAACTCATCAAAGCAACACCAGCTGCCCGACTGCGCCAGACCAGAGAAGAACTTGCCCAGCATCTGAGGATGAGAAGTTCAGTATGTCATACAGAGTGAATACCATACAGTGGTACGTGCGATGAAAGGCCACACTTGATACCAGCAAAAAGTATCCTCACATATTCTTTGGTATTCACAGGTATCACTGTAGTATAATGTCTTACTTTAAACGCAAGGTTAGCATGCACTTATACATGATCAAACTTGTGACTGAAGCAGAGGTGGATGCTTTCAATGACAAATGTTACTTACCTTGTAGTCCAAGCCTTCTGAGCAGTTGAAGACAACACACTGTTTTCCCATGGCCTGTAAGAGAGAGAAGTTTAAGAGATGTTATAGGTCTGTCTGTGCCTTGTACAATGACTAAATGAGTCTTGTTTTCAATATTTTACAGAGAATTACATCAAATAACAGCAAAGTGTTCATGACTGCAAGCAAGTAAGAAAATCGTAAAATCAAAAATGTAAAATAAAATTAAAGAATGAACAAAGAAGTAAAGATTACATCTAAAATCTATCTTATCTATTTATCAAAATGTAACTTTTTTTTTCTCTGATGTGCTTTATCCATCTCCTCTTACCCCAGTTTCACTATTGAAGAAAAAAGCAAACCATAAACTATAACACCCACCTTTGCCAAGTCTTTGACAGTCTCAGTCTTGCCAGTACCGGCAGGGCCAGCAGGTGAAGCCCCCAGGTTGAGGTTCATGGCGCCGGTCAGTGTCAGGTAGCAGCGGTCAGTCAGGGGGGTGATGACCAGACGGGGGGAGCAGCCCAGGTACTCATAGCCATACTGGAAGGCAGCGTTGGACTGCCGCACCTGGCAGTTGTTGGTTGTCTCGTCCCACTCGTAGCGAAGTTGTCTGGGTGGAAGAACAAATGAAAAGTCTCCTGAAGCTCAAAGCTATAACTTTCAGTGCATCATAGTAAAACTTGCCAAAACAATTGTTAACCTAGGCTCTCCTTTCTACATCACTGAAGCAAATAATCTCAGCTTCCACTGTGTTCATTAAGACACTTGCCACATTAAAAACTTGATTTAAACATTTGTTTTTACGACATATACATGCACAAAGACATACATGCACTTCACGCACGGTCAAACAGACACACACACTCACACAGACAGACACTTTTCACCAGTACACTCACTTTTTCCACTCAAAGTCAGTGGGTTTCTTGACACGCTTGCCGATGAGGCCGAGAACGATGTCGCGATCGTGCACGGTGATGGTCAGCAGCGCCTCGATGCTCTGCCGCTGGAAGGACACCAGGCGGTTCAACACCAGTCCCGCCAGCTCGCTCAGCTTGCTCATCATGTCATCCCTCGTCGCCATCAGCGCCTTCCGCACGTCCGTCTGCTCCAGCGCCGCCAGCACGTTCTTGTTGAAATGGATCTGAGTCTGTAGAAGGGAGGTGAAATTTGATGTTTATTTGCACATACTGTACCCTAGCTTACTTATTGCATTACCCCTGAGGGTTGGCTGGATTACACCCTCGGATGTCCAAAAGATGTTGATAGATTTTGGTAAACTTGCCACGTTCCAGGATCGGGATAGCTACCCAAGACTTGATTTAAGGAGACAACATTAACCTCAAATTGCATTTCAGTACAAATATGAATGCTTACTGTGGTAATCCTAAATGATGATCAAGACATAACAGCATGATCTTTTATTTTGCAGTTAGTTTTCAAGATACTGCTGGATGAATGTATACCAGTGTACTACTGCATTCAACATGTAAATAAATCCAATCAATAAACTACAGACAAAAAGAAAACAAAATAGGGTACCTATCTGTATCAAAACATTTACAGGAAATAACTTTTCTTGACCCATAGAGACATGCAGAAAGAGGAACTCACCACAGTGAGAACCACCTGGCCAGGATGTTTCAACACCCAGTCCACCTGGGGAGTGTCCAGCCAGTCAGCCAGACCCAATTTCAGGTGTCTGTGCATGGTAAAAGTATACAATCAGAGCATTCTCTATTTCAGCCAGACCCACTTTCAGCTGTCTGTCCAAGGTAAAAGCATACAATCAGAGCATTCTCTATTTCATCAAAGCAAAACATAACCCCCGCCAAGTATGCATGACATAAAACATCTGCTGTCTGACTTTCTCTTGTACTTGAGTGAATCCTGCTCTCTTTTGCTTCAAAACAAATGTGACAGCCCTATATCCTGATCAGCTACATGTATATCTATACATGTCAGGTATGGAAACATTACAAACAACAAACAATATTTAATAATTTTGCGTGTGCTAGACACCGTCATACCATGTTAGTGAAATTTATAAAGAAAGACGCAATATATCACAAGTGACTTACTTCTTGACTGTTTCAAACATTCCTGCTTCAACCGTGCCCAACCACTGCTCCACAGGACCTCTGGCTCGGACATTTCTATACGGGAGAAGAAAATATTACATTTAAAAACGCTTGCAGAAACATGCCTTGTAATATTCATATGTAACCGAGTGCCGAAACACCACAATCACCTTTGGAGGCGAAGTCCAATCAAACAGGACTGAGAATTTTAGAGCTTATTTCTAAGCCCTATAAAAACTGTCATACATCCAGAGAGACAAAAGAATCAACAATGTAAGCATCTCACTTTCTTGTGTACAAACTCTCTCAAAAGTGATCTCATAAACAAAGCCATCAACTTAAAAACACACAAAGGATATCTTGCTTAATTTAGTGACCGAACAATACCCACATGCCCCTTTTTCCTCTATAATTCCTCTTTCTATAGAGACCCTATGTCTATTACAACCACTGAAGGGACCGACCAACAGTGGTTGTTATACACAGGTTCAACTGTATTTACACATCACCTTGGCATGTTGATGACCTCGTTTTCTGCAGACATGATAGATTTGACGGTGGGTGGTTGCCGTGGCAGCTGCCTGATGTCCAGCTGCTTGATGTTGCCGAAGCACTTGCCCAAATGAGGCTGAAAAGTCAAGATACAATTTATAACTGGTTGAATCTGCCAATCTTCTTGTTCTTCTTGCCTAAGGGTCACCTTATAGTGCGAGTTTTATGTGCCACACCGCTTTAAAACCCTGTGAAAATGTGAATACTTTCCTGGTTCTTTCTGGAGAGAGATGCAGACATGCAAGTCATTGTAAACTCAGCTCAAATCACCTTCTTCTTCTTCTTCTTCTGCGTTCGTGGGCTGAAACTCCCACGTACACTCGTGTTTTTGCACGAGTGGAATTTTACGTGTATGACCGTTTTTACCCCGCCATTTAGGCAGCCATACGCCGCTTTCGGAGGAGAAATCACCTTCAAAACTCCCCACATTTTCTAAGATCACTAAGTATTAATAACACCATCACTCTTTGTCCGTACCTTAATTAATGTCTTCTTGGGTCCAATTGGCCCATATGAACATGCTATGATTATTCACTGTAAGCCTACACTCTAAAACCAGGTAACTTTTTTTCATAATTTTACACTTGACACCTCTGCATTTCTTCTTACTGGATTGAACACCATGCACATATCACACCCAAGTTTGTTGTGGTAATATAATAACAGAATCCCCACTTTACTGTCCCTCTGCACTGACCTGGACAGCATTGGGATCCTTGGACTGGGCCAAGATGTCCAACAGCTCATCATTACTGAGAAAGTAGAAGCGTGGGAAGACAAAGCGCTTGGTCTCCAGGTAATCCTGGAAACAATGAGATGATGATTATAGATGAAAGTACTGCAAGCTAGTCCAGAATATAAACTATACGACACACTCTTCACGGATCTCCTTTGGCTGCGATATGCCGAAACTTAAGTTCAAATTGCCAAAAAATTTGCCATATTTTTGGCAGAATTGCCCAACTTTTTCACAGTGGGGCAATGTGACACTAAGGACTGCCTAACACTTCAAAAAAACAACTGCCAAAACTGTTTTGGCAAACTTGGCGGGGAAAAAAACTAGCAACATCCCAGTTCTTTGAAAGTGATTATCATAGATTCTCATGCTAAAACACACAGCACATTCTTGAATTTTATCGTCAAACATCTGTAACTGTTCTCCAGTTAAGAAACAAAGACACTTTTTTTTCAAACATAGTCTTGCAGTGAAGTCTTGCACTGTACCTCCAGACACTTGTGTATTTTCTCCAGACTGGCGTTGGCCTGCTGCAGAGTGTCCAGGGTGCCCGGAGTGATGGCTGACCGCAGAGCATTGGGTCGGTCCTCCACACGCCGCATAATGTCCTTCCACGACTTGTCCACAAATGAGAACATCTTGAACTCACTGGGCAATTGCCTGCAGGGGAAAAGTTAAACATGATGCAGAGGGCATAGCAGCACTTATCTCATTTCTCTGTGTGTATGAGTGGGAGTGTATTGCTGTCTGACTGCCTGCCTGTCTGTCTGTCTGTCCATCGATGAATATGAATTGTAGGAAACATTATTCAGTGTGGCAAGTTCAGATTTTCTCCCATAACACCATCTTCAGTTGTGGTTTTTTTATTTTTATAAATCAGTACTAGTGGTACCCGTGCTACGCACTTTGTGTGCTGCGCATGCGATGTCATTTTGTTGGTTATGTGCTTGTGAAAATGTTGTTTGCACCCCTCCCCCCCCCCCCCCCCCCCCCCGCACATTATCCCGCATATAATGAATTATATTCTCTTGGTGAAAAATAAAATGTTAACCCTTACACCGGTGCAATTCTGTAACACATGTTACATAGCCACTGGTGAATTAACAGAGAGAAAAATAACAAAAAACAGTCATATAGGTTTTCGCATCAATGGGAGGTAATCGGAACTGACCAAAAAGACTGCGCGACCGCACGCGACTATACAAACAAACAAAATAAAATACAGCAGGTATGACGTTTGCATGAATCCATGATTACGTCTACATGAACAACAGTGATAAAAGTGCGCATCTCTTCCCAGCCGTGCAGCGCTTTGAAAGTTGGAAGCATTAAAATTTAAACGGGTAAAAAGCCATCGTGAAGATACGAAAAAAAGTATGACGTCTAAAATACTTAATGATTCAAACGCATAGTATAACATATGTAATTGACAACAGAAAATATATACATGGTTCACACACACAATCGAGTGCACACATCCATCCATGCTTATTTAAAGTCATGTACACACACACACACATACATACATACATGGCATCAAGCAACACACAATTAAATGACACATATGGAATATGGAAAACGTATAATGGACATGAACATGGCAAGTAATTTACACCGTTACCTACTATAAAATTGATGATATATATATACCACTCACTTGCTATTCGCCTAAAAGCTTGCGGTGTGCTGTGACACATATAAGAAACCAGAAGAAAAAAGGACTTTACTTTGGCGAAAAGAGCATATGCTGCTTATTTTTGTACATAACTGCTATAACTGTATTTTTTCCGAACACTTACATGTAAAAAACATAGAGATATATCTTACCATTTCACTAAGACAGCCAAAATAACGGTCAAATTAAGGGGAGATCATGATGACGTACATGTCTATGGTTGCACCGGGGGAAAATATTTAGTCGCTGGAACCTATAAGGTATAACACATGTTACATAGCCACTGGTGAATTAACAGAGAGAAAAATAACAAAAAACAGTCATATAGGTTTTCGCATCAATGGGAGGTAATCGGAACTGACCAAAAAGACTGCGCGACCGCACGCGACTATACAAACAAACAAAATAAAATACAGCAGGTATGACGTTTGCATGAATCCATGATTACGTCTACATGAACAACAGTGATAAAAGTGCGCATCTCTTCCCAGCCGTGCAGCGCTTTGAAAGTTGGAAGCATTAAAATTTAAACGGGTAAAAAGCCATCGTGAAGATACGAAAAAAAGTATGACGTCTAAAATACTTAATGATTCAAACGCATAGTATAACATATCTAATTGACAACATTGACAACAGAAAATATATACATGGTTCACACACACAATCGAGTGCACACATCCATCCATGCTTATTTAAAGTCATGTACACACACACATACATACATGGCATCAAGCAACACACAATTAAATGACACATATGGAATATGGAAAACGTATAATGGACATGAACATGGCAAGTAATTTACACCGTTACCTACTATAAAATTGATGATATATATATACCACTCACTTGCTATTCGCCTAAAAGCTTGCGGTGTGCTGTGACACATATAAGAAACCAGAAGAAAAAAGGACTTTACTTTGGCGAAAAGAGCATATGCTGCTTATTTTTGTACATAACTGCTATAACTGTATTTTTTCCGAACACTTACATGTAAAAAACATAGAGATATATCTTACCATTTCACTAAGACAGCCAAAATAACGGTCAAATTAAGGGGAGATCATGATGACGTACATGTCTATGGTTGCACCGGGGAAAAATATTTAGTCGCTGGAACCTATAAGGAAAAATAACAAAAAACAGTCATATAGGTTTTCGCATCAATGGGAGGTAATCGGAACTGACCAAAAAGACTGCGCGACCGCACGCGACTATACAAACAAACAAAATAAAATACAGCAGGTATGACGTTTGCATGAATCCATGATTACGTCTACATGAACAACAGTGATAAAAGTGCGCATCTCTTCCCAGCCGTGCAGCGCTTTGAAAGTTGGAAGCATTAAAATTTAAACGGGTAAAAAGCCATCGTGAAGATACGAAAAAAAGTATGACGTCTAAAATACTTAATGATTCAAACGCATAGTATAACATATCTAATTGACAACATTGACAACAGAAAATATATACATGGTTCACACACACAATCGAGTGCACACATCCATCCATGCTTATTTAAAGTCATGTACACACACACACACACACATACATACATGGCATCAAGCAACACACAATTAAATGACACATATGGAATATTGAAAACGTATAACGGACATGAACATGGTTAAGTATTTTACACCGTTATCTACTATAAAATTGATGATATATATATACCACTCACTTGCTATTCGCCTAAAAGCTTGCGGTGTGCTGTGACACATATAAGAAACCAGAAGAAAAAAGGACTTTACTTTGGCGAAAAGAGCATATGCTGCTTATTTTTGTACATAGCTGCTATAACTGTATTTTTTCCGAACACTTACATGTAAAAAACATAGAGATATATCTTACCATTTCACTAAGACAGCCAAAATAACGGTCAAATTAAGGGGAGATCATGATGACGTACATGTCTATGGTTGAACCGGGGGAAAATATTTAGTCGCTGGAACCTATAAGGTTATACGGCGACTTATCAGGTGATAATGTTTCGAACTATTTAGTAAACAAATCTATGGAATATTTTGGAGTTCCATTAACAGATAAACAGATCTATCTATCTTCTTATTATTTTAGGTTCGTCTGGGGTAGAGAAATAAAACACACAGCTAGGTTCGTCTGAGGTGCGGTCGCGTGTTTAGTCGAACCGAAAGTTGAAGAAGAACCAATCACAGATCTCTTTCGCCGCGATGTCAAAGTTCAGGTCAAAGTTCACTGTTTCTGCTCAAATTTGCGAGACAAACCTCTTCAAACTTTGTTCGTGGACAAAATTGGAAGTCGGGACCTAGCGGAATCGATTTCCTGGGTCACGTTGGCATAGCAACCGAAGGAGAAGGCACAAATCCGCGCGGTTTGGTGACAGGAATCGAAAAACCACCGAAAATCCTACCAGTATTATATAGTAGATGGTAAAAACCATACACTTTGCACACCCATTGTAAAGCATATCAGTCTACTGGCACTTTTAAAATCTTGATCACCCCCACTTTATCTACAGTACTACCCTGTCAGCTGTGAAAAACTGAAGCATCAGCCAGAACCACTTTCTCTTTGTTCCATTAAGACCTCATTCCCTCACAAAAGGGGCAAAAAAACCGTACCTCTGAATGTCCGGTATGCTGAAAATCTGTTCCAGGTAGAGCCAGTTGCGCTGGCAGTTGAGCCACTCATCAAGTGTGCGGGAAAACACCAGAAGTTTCCTCTCCCACTCCTCCACCTGGGCCTGTCAGCATACCACACAAAGGATAAAGAAGTGTTAGGTTCCTCTTTGTCATGGTAAAAGCTGAAATGTATGCACATCCGTATATGGAAATTGTTCAATAAAATGAACACACTGCCTGGTTTTATGTGTTACACATCTTTTCTTTTCAATAAGTATCCTTACAGCACAGTAAGGCATGCGCACTTTTTAATCACAAAATTCTTCATAAGCAACCCAAAAATGCATTCTATAAAGCATATCACAATCAAAGGTCTACAAAATAATTAAAAATGACAACTTCAAACCTTGATGGGTCCCACGTAGCGAGATCCTCTGATGGTTCCCACGGTAACCTGGCTTTCTTCCAGCTGTGCCATGATGTCATCAGCGCCGTAGATGATGAGTGTGTCTCGACCTGCATGGGGAACAAGGCGGAAGTCTGTCGACTGCCACAGGTCCACAATCTGTCACAAACACAAGCAGAAAGAAAGGTGTCACTTATATACAGTGCCACAGGTCCACAATCTGTCACAAACACAAGCAGAAAGAAAGGTGTTACTTATATACAGTGGCACAGGTCCACAATCTGTCACAAACACAAGCAGAAAGAAAGGTGTCACTTATATACAGTGCCACAGGTCCACAATCTGTCACAAACACAAGCAGAAAGAAAGGTGTCACTTATATACAGTGCCACAGGTCCACAATCTGTCACAAACACAAGCAGAAAGAAAGGTGTCACTTATATACAGTGCCACAATCTGTCACAAACACAAGCAGAAAGAAAGGTGTCACTTATATACAGTGCCACCCCACTTTTATTAAGACCCCCCAATTTAAGACTTCCTTCTTGTTAAAACCCTCCTTTCCTCGATATTCTGTTGATGGCCTCTGTATGTTTACCTCCCTTTCAAGACCTGCTTTTCTTGGACTTTTGAAGGCTGTAAAAGGGGGTTTCCACCGCAGTGCTACAATGGTACCTACGGTATAAGGACACCCTTAGGACTAGCAAAAAGTGTCTAAATGTCATGGGGAACGAGGCGGAAGTCTGTCATGGCCTGTCATGATAGTAGTAAAGATTACAATGTGACAACAATAGGTCTTTTCGTGGGATGTCTCCTCTAATCGGATGGACCTCGTATCGCAGGTACCTCTACACAGCAAGTCCAGGCAACACAGTGAAATCTACAGATGTACAAATCATCTTCAAATGCAATAGCATAGACACTTTCACTATCAGACAGATTTTAAATGTGCAAACTTCAGCCCAATGAGAGATGTGACAATTCTCAAGGTTGTTCCATTTTTCTTCATTATCTTCATTTTATTTCCCATTAACTCATTGTCTCTCAGGTACGGATATATCCGTACCCACTGTACCCACTCATACGGCTCTATCTGACCAGGTACGAATATATCCGCTCAGACTGTTAGCTTCAGTCGCTTTCTGTAACGTCCATCTAACGCCTGCATTCCAGCGTGTTGATACACAGTTACTACACAGTTACTACAATTCTGAGTGACCTGCTGCAGCACAGCTGGTCTCGGCTAAAAAAAAATTGGGTCAACATAGGTGGGGTAGAAAATGTTAACATACTCATTCCATCACATGTACACATCTGCATAACACTTCTACAGCCATAAAACACAACAACTACACACATAATCCAAGTAAATTATTTTACAGTCAAACAATCAAGTGTAATTTTCTTTATAAACTGTTTTGTATGCTTCATACCTTCTGCAGCATGAGTTCCAGTGTTGCCTCATTGCTAGCCGTGGTAGATATGTCCTGTATCTTCTCCTTGGCCTTGAAAATCTGTCAAAACAGTACAGAAAAATTGAGCACAAAATATATGTGTACTGCATTTACTTCTTGATTCCCCCATGTTTGCTGCCAAATAAGATGCAACGTGAAGAGGCCAACACAAGAACAGACTAACAAAGGAGGGTATTTACTTCACCACGTTAGGCTCCCTTGAAGTACAAGAATTAATCGAAAATTTTTATCTAAATTTTGATTTGATTAATATACTAACCCGAATCACATGATTTGCATTGACCCACTTCGATGCTTAGGTTATGATAAAAGCTACCCCGTCTAGGTATAAGGGGAGCAACCCCAACTAAAAAAGTGACTGCACCAGCATGACTGGCACCCTGGGTTACGTCCCATGCAGCACACTACGTCATCAATGGTGCTGGTCACGTGATACCCCTTCAATCGACTAATAGAATATCAAAAATATCGAGCGGGGCAGGCGGGAGGGAATTACTTATGTGATTCGGGTAAGTATATTAATCAAATCAAAATTTAGATAAAAATTTTCGATTATAATTACATATTCTTACGCCGAATCACATGATTTGCAGATAACTCCAACCAGGCGGTGGGTAAGATCAAAGAAGATCAAACTCACTCTTAAATTCTGGAGAGGCATTGTCCCGTTGCCACCAAAGCAGGAAGGGACCTAGATCCATCGTTACAGATAGATCCATACTGCCAGAAGGCAGCAATGTCTCCCTATGAAACTGATAAAGACAAAAGCCGAGCACCAGTAAGCTGTGTGCAGGACATCATCCAACCTCCCAGACCGTAAAACGGCCGAGGAGGAGGCCCAGGCCCTGGAAAAAGAGCTCGGGCTGAGCCTGGGGGAAAGATAGCCGATAGCTACGCCAAGCATCAGAGAGCCCAGCCCGTAAGCTGTGCTCAGCCCTTCTTCCCATCTCCTGAACCAGAAAGGGGCTCAAGTCTTGAATAACCCGAGCCGAGTAGAGGGACAGGCAAGCTGCCCCCCCCCCCCCCCCCCCCCCTTACTCTTGGAAGGAAATGCCAAAAACCCTGGAAACGACTAAGCGTAAGGTTGACCGATCATAAATGAAAAGCACCAACCTTCCCCAGGACCGTAAAACAATCATGCCAAAGTTAAAAGCCTTGGCATGGAGAGAGGCCCGAAAGGCCGGAGAGATAACGGTCAGCTCCAGAGAGTGACCTGTTTCCGAGAACGAGAGAGAGACGTCTGAGTACAAAAAACCAGAGTCAAACTCAAAGAAAAAATCTCAGAAGAGACGGTCCACTACCAGTCCATGCAGAAGCATAGAGGGAGGTAAACAGAGGAAGAAGCGGCCTACGAAAAGTGTAAGCCGCCAGCAGGGCGGAGATCGCGGTGGCCAAAGCCTGATGTGACCGGTGACTCTAACCGAAATGACTAAAGTCAGAGTGTTCACAAAGCAGTCTGCTTGTAGGTAAATGAAAGAAAATCAAAAACCCAAAACAGAAACGAGACTGGAAAGGAAAAACAGAAAACCGTGAAGCTAACCAGCCTTAAGAAGAAGAGCCCGAAGTAAATATCGCGGCCGACCGAGCCCAGAAAATTCCTGAGTCTGGCTGAAAAACCAAACACGTCTGATACCTCAGAACCGAGAATCAGACACGGAACACAACAGGCAAGAGTCCGTAATAGTTGCAAGTGGTAGAGGGGTGACCGTAACAGGCAACCCACCCCACCGGAAGTCGACCCGACTCGCCTCATGGCAGGATGAGGGAGAAGAGGAAGACACAAATTCTAGAGACACGGAGACCGTATTCGCCCATGCCAGGCAGGAGACTATTACACGGGCTAAGGCTGAGAGCCGTAACGCCCGTAGACCTGCCATCAAAGATGCTGGGCTGAAAGCCCGCACCAAGAAACCAGGAAATTAACTAGACCTCTACCGAAAGGGGAGGGTTAGCCAATAAAGCTGAGAAAAGTGATAGGCCACAAGAATGACCCCTCACCATGCATTGCTAAAACCAATGCAAACTCAGTAAAATCTGAATGTAACTTCCGAGGCCAACTCAAGTAAACCTTAAGTTTGGACGAAACACCAGAACAAGTCCGATCGCTAGAGAAAGACAGAGTCAAAATCGGCGAAAGACCCACTAGGACCGAGTCCAAAAGAGCAAACAACAACCAACACCACCAACGGATGAAATGGCTGTTGCACCAGCCGAGGCTAAAAAACCCGGAAGCCCTAATGCCGGCTGTTGTTCCCAAAAAACACCGACTAAGACGTCTGTGAAAGGAAGAACCTCTCCGGATAAACCTGAGCTGAGGACTTAGCCTGAACAAGCTGAGTCTGCTTAGGTAGAGCCCGTTTTGCTGCTTCAAAGCTTGAAGAGCAAAAGAAGAGACCTAAAGGCCCCTACAAATCTTTATTTCCTTGGAGGCCAGGGAGGCCTTGGAAGCCAGGAGACCTTAGAGGCCAGGAGGCCTTAGAGGCCTTGGAGGCCAGGGGGCCTTGGAGGCCAGGAGGCCTTGGAGACCAGGAGACCTTGGAGGCCAGGAGGCCTTAGAGGCCAGGAGACCTTGGAGGCCTTAGAGGCCTTAGAGGCCAGGAGGCCTTGGAGGCCAGGAGGCCTTGGAGACCAGGAGGCCTTGGAGGCCTTAGAGGCCAGGAGGCCTTGGAAGCCAGGAGACAGAGGCCAGGAGTCCTTAAAGGCCAGGAGGCCTTGGAGACCCGGAGGCCTTGGAGGCCTAAGAGGCCCGGAGGCCTAGGAAGCCAGGAGACCTTAGAGGCCAGGAGGCCTTAGAGGCCAGGAGGCCTTGGAGGCCTTAGAGGTCAGGAGGCCTTGGAGGCCTTAGAGGCCAGGAGGCCTTGGAGGCCAGGAGGCCTTAGAGGCCAGGAGGCCTTGGGGGCCAGGAGGCCTTAGAGGCCAGGAGGCTTCAGAGACCAGGAGGCCAGGAGGACTTGAAGGCCAGGAGGCCTTAGAGGCCAGGAGGCCGAAGAGAGACCCATCCACCAAGGGTGAAGAACTAAGGGTGTCTCTCATTGATTCCTCACAAACTAGGAATGGGCGAGGAACAAGTCCCGTCTGAACATGACCGTATGGGCATTGTGCAGAGAGGAAGGCCTTCTCTGTTCTAAATTCGCCCTAGCAAAGGTGGAGAAAGCATCCCCTGCGTCCTGCTCTTTACTGAGTGTAAAGGGCGCCAAGGACTCCGTAAAGGAGTGTCTCCAAAATGGAAGCAAGTTCCAAAAGCTGTCTGCCCACTTCCTCAGAGGGGAAGAGAGTCTGCTCAGAGAGCAGGGGACTCGAAACGTTCCCCAAAGAAGAAGTTCCGGCGTGACCGGCAAAGGTGCACGCCGAGGGGCAAAAGACGACAGCAAATTCCGGGACATCTTGGGCAAAGGCAACTTCCTCTGAGCCGCTAATGTCCCGAAGCTGGGAAGGCCGGAGCCTGAAGCCCCTTTCCTGCAAGTCAACGGCCAAACTTCACCCCTGACTAAGAGGAGGATGAGAGGCGTCGAAGACCAAAGGCACAGGAAGTGAGAAGAACGGCAGAACCCACTACCGAAGTGTGTGGTAGCTGCTAATCCGCCTGAGGCAGGGAGCCTGCAAGCCCAAAGGGCACTGCTGACGAAAAAACCAGACTCAAACCAGATGGGACCATAGCAGGTCCACTATCCAGTGAGCCCCCACTTCCGGCCGGAGCCAGAAGCGCAGAGGTCGCGTACGATCGCCGACATAAGGCAAGGTTCAAACCGAACGTGACCGTAGTCTGTGCACTAACCAGTGAACCTACGCTTCCAGCCGGAACCAGACGCACAGCTGTCGCGGACGACTGCTGAAGTAGGGCAAGCTCGAACCAGAAGTGACAGCAGCCTGTGCACTAACCGGTGAGCTCACGCTTCCGTCCGCAGCCAGAAGCGCAGAGGTCGCGTACGACCACCGCCGTAAGGCAAGGTTCGAACTGAACGTGCCAGTAGCCTGTGCACTAACCAGTGAACCAATACTTCCAGCCGGAACTGGAAGCACAGCCGTCGCGTACGACTGCTGCCGTAGGGCAAGGCTCGAAACCGGACGTGACAGCAATCTGTACACTAACCAGTGAACCTACGCTTCCGGCCGTAACCGGAAGCGGCGCCGTCGCGGACGACTGCTGAAGTAGGTAAAGGCTCGAACCAGAAGTGACAGCAACCTGAGCACTAACCAGTGAACCTACACTTCCGGCCGGAACCGGAAGCCCAGCTGACGCTGACGACTGCTGACGTAGGGTAAGGTCCAAATGACGTGACAGCAGCCTGTGCACTACCGGTGAACCTACAATTCCGGCCGGAACCGGAAGCGCAGCTGCCGCGGACGACTGCTGACGTAAGGCAAGGCTCAAACCGGACGTGAACGTAGTCCGAACACTAGCCAGTGAGCCTTTTACTTCCGGCCTGAGCCGGAAGCAGCTGTCGCTGACGACTGCTGACGTAAGATGTGGGACGCACCGGACGTGGCAGCAGGCTGCGCACGAGCGGAAGAACCACTGCTTCCGGCCGGAGCCGGAAGAACAGCTGCCAGAACTGACTGCTGTGGTAAGATGTGGGACGCACCGGACGTGACAGCAAGCTGCGCACGAGCGGAAGAACCACTGCTTCCGGCCGTAGCCGGAAGCCCAGCTGTCGCGTACAACTGCTGGTGTAAGGCGGGGTTCGGTCCGGACGTGAACGCAAGTCGCTCACTAGACGGTGAACCCCTACTTCCTGCGAAAGCAGGAAGCCCAGCTGTCGGAACCGACTGCTGGAGTACGGAGAGGTTCTGACCCGACGTGAACGCAAGTCGCTCACTAGCAGGAGAACATCCGATTCCGGAAACCGGAAGTGCAACTGCCGTAAACGGCTGCTGCAGACACCAACCTTGTTGTGGCCGGATCCCCGGAGGGACATGCACTGTTGCGCTACCGCAAGCGGAAGGCAACAAATGCCGGCCAGGAAGAGGAGAAGAAGATCCCCACGGGACCGTCCAGAAACATCACGGTGGACAGCAGCCTGGTCCGGTGAAGACCCAGAGTCTGAAGGAGAGAACGTCGCCTAACCCCCAGGCGGGGGGCAGAGCTGACGACGAAGTCCGCCGCGGCAAACCTCGCGAACGAGGGAATCCATTTCTGGAAATAAGCAAAAGATAAGGGCAGACCCCAGAGCCCTAGACTCTGGAGCCGAAACAGACGTAAAACGACAGCCTTAGAGGCCAAGACGGACGGCTGAGAGCCAGACGGCCGATCGTCCGTAACAGAAAAAACGGCACAGAACAACGTAAAAATTGCCTAAAATTGTGCCAACATGAACAACAACGGAGTTCTTCAAAAGAAGAGGCTGCTGAGGGATAGAGCTTAGCAGGGCCCAAGCCCTAACCCTCGGCCTAAGCTCCCTCTAATTCTCATTAACGGCCATGTAAGCACCGAGAGAAAAATAAACAAACAACTGAAACTAGCAAAGTCCGAACGGACGCCAACCTTTCAGAAGCCAGCAAAGAGGGCAGCTAAAACCAGTTTAGGAGCTACCAAAGGCAGCTAAACAACTAGCTATACGAAGAGTTAAGCGTCCGAGTACGGACGAAAAATCAACATAACAACAACATGCTAGCTAAAAATGGCGACCAAAGAGGAAGCCACAAGTCTGAAAATAATAAAGTCCGTACAGACACAAACATTTCAGAAGCAAGCACGCAAATAGATAAGCACATACGTAACAGCTACCGACGGCAGCTACAAAGCAAGCTACAACAGCGTTAATAGACCGAACACGGCTAAAACAACAGAAGCCAGACAACGTGCTAATGCAAATGGCGACCGTGAGGAAGCCAAACAACTGCTGAAAACTTCAGAGTCCAACGGACATGCGAAATTCACAGCAGAAGCAATAAAACATACAAGAAAATATGAACGATCTCACCAGCTGCAAGCCAGCAAGAAGTAGACGGGGGCCGAGGCCGGAGGGTGCCGAAGACACAAAACCAGCCAGAGCAAAAGCGTACACAACCGTCACCCTTGAGTGATAGTAGTCGATTGAAGGGGTATCACGTGACCAGCACCATTGATGACGTAGTGTGCTGCATGGGACGTAACCCAGGGTGCCAGTCATGCTGGTGCAGTCACTTTTTTAGTTGGGGTTGCTCCCCTTATACCTAGACGGGGTAGCTTTTATCATAACCTAAGCATCGAAGTGGGTCAATGCAAATCATGTGATTCGGCGTAAGAATATGTAATTATAATTGGCATCATCAAGTGACGCTATCTAGGTGCAGATTCTGAACTGTGACAACTTTGCTATTCCTTATTCTATTACATAATTCTCTTTAAACAATCTGCCTTCCAAATGAGCTCCATCCATGCATAATGGTGAAAGGGGTAAGGACGACCCAGATGCAGCATCAAAATGTTTTGAGGAAGACAGCAGACACGATCAGTCTAAGCAGCTTACGTTCATCTCCAGAAGGTTGCCCAGGGTGAAGCTCTTGTCCCTGCTGATGACCTTGTTGATGATCTTCTGGATGGCATCCCAATGGCGTTGTCGTAGCGACGGGTTCCTCAGACTGGTGATGACAGGCATGCCTTGCTTGAAGTCCATCACCTTCTCCTTCAGCTGTGGAAGCACCTCATTATGGGGCAGACCTGCGCATAGTTAATATTCATATATTTGCATTATTTATTGTCTACAAGGGTGGCACAGTGGACAGTGAAGAATGAGTTGGGTTTGCAACAAACAAGCAGAAACAAACTGTGGTGTCTTACACAGGGAAAGAGTTCACTAAAGAAGGCTTGCAAGTCTGCACCCGTATGCATCCCTCATCCCCACAATAACACTGTTCATAAACCAAAACTTCCTTCTGCAATTTGTTTTCTAAAGACACAATCTTTAAAAAACAAAAAAAAAGGACAAAAAAGTATTCAGACCCCTCTCTCTCTCTTCTTTCATCTCACCTTTCTCCAGCATAAAGACAGTCTGCGTGAACTTGTTGACATTTTTCTGCAGCGACTCCACGTTGATGGAGTCAAAAGGCGTGGCCGTCCACTCGTCGACAAGGCGTGTCCACTCCTCCAGTGACTGCCACAGCAGCCGACGGAGCATCAGGTCGCGCTCGATCTCTGACAGGTCCGTCTGGATGTCTTGGGCGCTGGCGTCCGACTTCTTGTCCATCATAGCCAAGCTGAAAGACAAAGACAGGCAGGTTTAAGAAGGACTAAAACCGAAGCGCTTCGGAACTATGCTGAAGGAATAAAATAGCCAAGTTTAGTGAGGAATGATACAAAAGAATTTGTTCAAATCAGACTCTCACCCAACCTGAGCCATATAAATTCCCTTCAAGCAATATACAGAATGTAATAACAGTAACCTTTGCAGGAGTTCAAAACAACTCACGAAAGAATGCATTAAAACTAGCAACAAATTGTAACATGACTTCACCAAGAACAGTGTATTGATGAAGAAGAAAAACAAATAGAACAAACATATATATGTGCCAACAAATGTAAACAAAACCAGGAAAAAGGAAAATACAGTAGAACCTCCCATTCAAGATCATCAAAAACCTCATTTTGAAATGATTATTTACAGACAAAGGGTCTTGGGTGTGATCTACTGTTTCACAGTTGTCAGTAACACTTACTCAGGGTAGTATCCTATCTTCTTCTGCGACAGAGAGCTGCCGAAGCGCTCCTGGTAGCTGGCGTAGCTGCGGGCTCTGACGGACATCCCCTGGACCTCCTCCTGCAGATTCTGAATGGTCTCCAGCGCTGACACTGCCATTGTCTCCTCGTGCAGCAGGTCCGGGTCCTGCACCCTGCTCTTCAGCTCCATCAGCTTGAAGCGGATGTTGTGGATCAGCGTGTCCAGGTCCGACGAGAACTTGCCGATGTTGTCATCCTTCTTGGCCTCGCAGTACAGGATCGTCGACTACGACAGACGAGAACTGATTAGATGTTTGTATTTTCAAGAGCGTCAAAAGAATTGATCAGATGTTTTTCCCCAAAAAGCGACGTATGGTCGCCTAAATGGCGGGGTTAAAACGGTCATACACGTAAAAAAAACACTCGTGCCAAAAAACCACGACTGTACTGTGGGAGTTTCACCCAATGAACGAAGAAGAAGATTAGATGTTTGTATTATCAAGAGCATCAAAAGAAAGTTTGATAATTTAAAGGTCAGTCAGTGTGTAAACAAAGCTTATTACACTGGAAAAACTGCAGAATAACGACGTTCTGCAGTGAAAATATCAGTCACTACGCATGCCACAAGGCTGACAAAAAATTGTGTGTTATGATTCAGGTGTCATAACTACAAAGCTTAAACACACAAACTACCGTAAATCATTGAGTCAGGTCCATCTGATGTCTTATTGCACCAAAATGTATGTGTGGTGTCACAAGTTATCCCTCATGCTTCAAAATTCTCTCACCTTGAGATGCTGGAAGCTTGGAGCCAGTGTCTTGTACAGAGCCAGGTGCTCTGGTTGCTGGTCCACGTTGTAATCACGGGCAATGGTGAACATCTTGTTGACAATGTTGTATTCCTTCTCAAGGGCAGGCAACTCTGTTGACATCTTGCCAAGGAATGATAGGTGATCCACAAACTCTTCCACTGTGGCTGGAAACTGGTCCAGACGTCTAGAGGCACCCTGGGAATGAAAGTGATTAATTTCCTTAGTGATCTGCACAAACCTATCACTCTGTTTGTTTGTTTTTGATGTTCCTACTAATATATCCCCCCCCCCCCCCCCATTTCTTGACTGATTTATATGTTTTCCGTGCTCTAACCCTCTTTCAGTGTCCTGCACATAACCCTTATCTTTAACCTCTCTTTGAATACTTGCTGATATAAACAGAGCAGGTTTTAGCCACACTCTAAGTCAAAATTGATTTAGTGCTGATATCCATGTGAACTCATGCCGTTACCACCACCCCAAGCGACCCACAGGGAGATCTTTTCTGTATACAGTGGTACCCCCCTTTTAAGACCCCCCATTCTAAGACTTCCTCCCTTTTAAGACCCTGTTTTTTCACATTTTCTGTTCATGACCTCTGTAAATTTACCCCCATTTTTTAAGACTCCCTCCTTTTTAAGACCTGATTTTCTCAGATTTTTTAAGGTCTTTAAAAGGGGGTTCCACTGTAGTTCACCTTTCCATAGCCACCGTCTGTCTATTATGGCCATCTTTGGTCAGTCCCTCGGGTGGTCGTAATACAGTTGAACCCCCCATTCAAGACAACCTCCCCCCCCCCACCAATTTAAGACTTCCTCTATTTTAAGACCTTACTTCAGATTTGTGTTCATACCCTCTGTCAATTTACCTCCATTTTAAGACCTGATTTTCTCGGATTTTTAGAGGTCTTAAAAAGGGGGTTCTACTGTAGACAGGTAGGACTGTCCAACCCACCTTGATGATGGTCAGCAGGTCGTCACAGCGCTTGTTGGCCAGAAGGGGAAGCCTGTGGTGAACGTCGTCCTCGATCTTCTTGGGGTACGGCGTTGCAGAGTCGCAGAAGTCTGTGGCCCTTACCATCACCATGGCAACTCGTCTGCTCATCACCATTTTCCCCATGCGACGCAGCTGTAACAAGGGAGTGTACTTGACTCATTGCCACCAGTAAACTGTTGCTGGCATTACTGTGCACATCGCATTGAATTCAAAACTTAGTGCTCACTCAGTGATCTCCATTACAAATCCTTTGAGCATTTTCTGCGTTGAATGATTCCAAAGCTGAAACTAAGTTAGGGCTGGAGAAGAAGCTAAGGTAACAAAAAAAGCATACATCTGTTTGCTCACCACAAAAGAATCTGAAGAATTAACCAACACAAACATTACCTGAATTGCTCTATACTTTGAAACATCCAAGCCTTTTTTTCCTTATTCTAAATGTAACACTAACGATACGGAGGTCAACTGTCCACTTTATCTTAAAGTATTTCCAAAACAGCTCAAACAAAATTCAAGTTGACACTGACCATTTCTGTGTATGCAGCCAGGACCTGGTTAAAGTCGTCAGTGGTCCACGCTCGTTTGGCCATGGACTCTTCCACTTTCATCTCTTTGGACTGGTCCACCATCTGACAGAACTGGTGGTAGTTCTGCACACAGGCACACCACATGACGATCAGTATGACTTACTTCGTACGGGGCTGTGCACAAGGACGCCGCCACCAGAGTCTAGGCTACTGAGGTCTCTCTGCAGAAAGTCTTTCAAGGTAGCCCCAGGTGTGTCAGTATGTAACACAGATGAAAACGTTCAAGAACACATGCTTTAACTAGATAATTGGCTCAAACAGTAATAAAAGGAAGTACTTGCATAATACATTCAGAGGAATGCTGTGAGCTTATAACACTGTGAACAGAAACATTGCTCTAACAGCATCATGTATTACGGTGGAACCCCCTTTTTAAGACCCCTCAATTTAAGACTCCCTCCCAAGTAACACGCATATTGAATTCCCACTGGGTTCCCAGTGGTGAATAAGTGGGAAGAGGATGGGAGAGTGGGCCCACTCCCATCCCACAGAACTCCCACAGTCAAAGCTATGGGAAGAAAGTGGTATAGACCTGGGCCGTCCCTTAGTCTCTGGGAAACAAGCTTGCACTTCGACAGAAATGGGATAAAAGTGGGAATTCCCTCTTCGTTCCCACTCAGCGTGTGAGGAAAATGTTCCGACGCTGCGAGCGCGAGTCACACTGCGCGAGTCTGCAAGTTGCTCCATCGAGATCGGTGACGTCACAGCACACGCTGTTTACACTAGACTCGTTTGAATCGTAGCAAACGTTGAAGAATACTATCCTTCAAAATACACCGAAGTATTTTATATGTGTGTAATTATTGCAGTTCTGTTAATAACAACTGTTGTCTCGAGAATGGTTTATTTACTCACGTGATGACTAAATATTTTCAAGGATTTTTGTTTTCACTGCGGGACTATTATTCTGCCCTGTTCAGTTCCGCGTTGGGCCTGCCGATTGAGAGTGTTTGAAATTTGCTACAATTGCCGGCGAATAGACTGTGAATACGTTCCGTGCGCGTGAGTATTGCATGTGCATGGATCAAAGATTACATCTGAAGAACACCGAGTAATATAATGGCGGCTTCATATTCAACAAAGCGAAGACGATCAGTGGGATTACTGTCAAACTCGAAGGTTGATGAACGCATCAACACGGCTTTCCCACGTGGCTGCGCGCGCGCTCGTAATCCAGCGTCAAGTTGATTTGAGTGATTAAAAACTAGTGTGTGTGTGTGTGCTTGAATATGTATATGTGTGTATCAGTTGTTCTTGTTTTTTCTTTTCTTTATACATTGATGATTTTTAAATTCGCAGGACTCTTGAGACGTTCGCAAGAACCCAGTCCTCTACGGAAGTCAGAAGAAGAAGAATTAAGAAGAAGTCCCACACGTTTCCGATATAAACCCCACTTGTTTCCCACCTGAATCCCACTTGCTTCCCACCTGAATCCCACTCGCTTCCTACCTGAATCCCACTCGTTTTCCACCCGTGAATCCCACTCGTTTCCCACCCTGATCCCACTCGTGCCCCACCCGTTTCCCAGTCGTGTCCCACCCGTTTCCCACTCGTGTCCCATTTACTTCCCACTGGGCTCCCACAACGTCACCATGTGGGATCCCACTTGGGGCCCACATGGGATCCATGGGGGAAGGTTACTTGGGCTCCCTTTTAAGATCCTGTTTTCTCAAATTTTCTGTTCAGAACTTCTGTAAATTTACCCCCATTTTAAGACTCCCTCCTTTTTAAGACGTAATTCTCTTGGATTTTTGGAGGTCTTAAAAGGGGGGTTCCACGGCACCATTATGAGTAAGATTATGAACAATCACTAACTGTGATGTACTGGTCAAGCAGCTCCATCTCCATGTCCATGTAGGACTGGATGCCCGTCAGCAGGCGCTGGAATCTGGGGTCATCGTGTAAAATGAGGTCAAGGTCAGGCCAAGGTTTCTGCATCTCACGCCTCTCTTCCTCCTCCTCCTCGTCAAAGTGCAGACGCAGGTCATGCTTGGGTGGTGAGTAGAAGACGGACAGTCGTGGCTCTCTCAGCATGGGGACAAACTTGGCTGCACACAAGTATCAAGTACTCAAGCAAACTGTAAGGCTTCTTTTTAAGCCTACTGTCTATATGATACTTACCGAGACAGTACTATTCTTGCACATTATCTATTATAGGCCGAAAAAAATTGGACAAAACGCTGCGTGGGTACAATTATCTCCCATAACCATGCGCCACCGTGGATCCCAAGCACTGTCTGAGTGCTTCCCCCTTACAGGATGTAGGTGGCGCGTCCTCTTTCTTTATGAGCTGCAGACCCTCAAAAAGCCCATAACATATCAAGAGGGGAGGCGGGAGGGAAACTCTAATAGTACTGTCTCGGTAAGTATCATATAGACAGTAGGCTTAAAAAGAAGCCTTACAGTCAATATAACACTTACCTCGACAGTACTATTCTTGCACAGAATACCAGAGTGGTGTGAGGGTGATATGTAGAGTATTAAACTCCTTAATCAAAATCACTTAAATCCAAGGATTAAGATACCCAGGCAATTTTCGAACAGTACTACCGTAAAAGAAAATATACCCAAGAAAAATACCTTAGACTGACGTGACCATGCTGGCAACCACTGCTTTGGCAATGCCATACGACTGGTCAAGCCTGAGACTGGAAAAGTCTCGCATATAGTGGTTAATAAACGTGGCTGGAGTCTTCCAGAACGCGACCGCCATTATGCTTTGGAGCGAGGCACCCCGCACGTGCGCCAACGAGGAGCCGATAGCCCGAATCTCGTGTGCCCTGATGTCAGGGACCACATCCACTTGAGCATGAACATAAGCCTGTTTGATAAGCAAGGTCAGCCAACGAGCTAAAGTTTGCCTAGAAATATCCGATTGGTACTTCGGATTAAGCGAGACAAACAGTGACCGCTTAGAAGACCGAAAGCTACGTGTTCTATCCAGGTACACTCTAAGGGCACGTACTGGGCAGAGGAAGCGATCAGGGTCATCATGTTCAAGAGTGGGAGCCAAGGCTTGAATGACTACTGGTTTGGACAACTCCGAGGCATTCTGATTCTTGGCTCGAAAGTCTGGTAAGAAAGCCAACGTCACCTGATGTGTGGTGAACTCAATGTCAAATTCCAGGCCACTCAAAGCTTGAATTCCACTGAGTCTACGGCAAGTGGCTAAAGCGATGAGGAACACAGTCTTAAAAGTCAGGAACTTGATACTAATGCCTGCCAGGGGTTCTTCTTCTTCTTCTTCTTCTTCGTACGACGGTTGTGTCAGACTCGGAATCTGGAGGATGCCATGAACATGGACGTTCTTTCCAGGTCCTCCAGTGCTCCCCACATTTTGGTCCTCAGATCTGTTGGGTCAGGCCATGTCTGGATCCGCAGTTGGTCGAGGAGTTGGTTGCTACGCAGGAGTTTGAGAACCAGGAAGACATCCCACTTGGGAAATGAAACCCGAGGTTTAGACACCGCTGCATTGCTAATACCCGAAAGGACATTAGCAATGAGGGAGGAACTGATCAAGTGTTCAGGTCTGCGACCAGTAGCAGCCGCAATCGTGGAAGTGATGGCAGATTTGTATCCAAGAAGAGTCTTAGAAGAAAGACTCTTCTTTTGATACACTTCCACCAGGAAGTTGGCCAAGTCCTGTGTTGAGGGATAAAGCGGCTTTATCCCCTTGGACAAGGCGAAGGAGGCCCAAGCTCTCCAGCGTAAGTCGTAGAGCTGATTAGTTGATCGCCTCTTAGCGTTCAGGGAAAACTCTACTGAACTCTTGTGCAATCCTAGTGCAAGCAGTTTGGAGCGCACAAGAGCCATGCGGTCAAGCACAGACTCTCTGGACGTGGATGAGGGAGGCCTGATCGAGGCTGGAGCAGACTTCCCCCGTCCAGATTCAGAGGTAGAGGGTCTACGTGGGTGAGACCGCGAAGATCTGGAAACCACGGAGCTGTTGGCCAGTAAGGCGCGACCAAAATCAGTCTTGGCCGTTCCTGCAGATACTTTGCCAGTACCCTCGGAATCAGAGATGTCGGGGGATAGGCGTAAGCATCGAGGAGCCTCCACGAGAGAGTGAATGCGTCCACGTGGAACGCATTCGTGTCTCGAAAGGGGCTGACGTACCTGGGAAGCCGAGCGCTGAATCGAGTTGCGAACAGATCGATCAGAGGACGGTCCCACCTTGCCCACAGACGCCGTAGAACGTTGTGAGCGATGGTCCATTCTGTGGGGAGAACCTGATCGCCCCGACTGAGAATGTCGGCCAGGGCGTTCAGTTTCCCCGGAACGAATTGGACTGACATCCGGACCTGATTGGTCTGGCACCAGAGCAGAATCTCCTCCGCTAACAGGGAGAGGGACCGAGAATTGGTGCCCCCCTGGTGGCGAAGGTAAGCTAGGCATGTGGTGTTGTCCCCGTGGACCAACACATCCTGATCCCGAATCAGGAGGCGAAACTCCAACAGAGCCCGACGAACCGCCTCCAACTCTAGAAAGTTGATGTGTAGGAGGGACTCCTCCTGGGTCCAGACCCCCTGGGCCTCGTGCAGGTCCAGGTGGGCCCCCCAACCCCGCGTAGAAGCGTCGGTGTACAGGAAGAGAGACGGCCGTCTCGGTTGGATAGGCACCGCAGAGTTGAGCCAGATCGGGTCCAGCCATTGGACTACAGCCTCGTGAAACCAAGGCCCGATCTGGACCAACTCGGTGTAATCGAGAGGCCTGGAAGTCCGATCTGCTACTGCCCGTTGCAGGGGACGTTTGTGTAGCCTTGCAAGGGGCAGCAGCAGAGCGACAGACTCCATGGAACCCAACAGTTCCGCCAGCCGTCTGTGAGGAACAGCGCGGCAAGCCTGAATGGAGAGGATCTTTCGCCTCAGGGAGAGGATTCTGTCCGGGGAGGGAGACACAGTGTAAAGCACTGTGTCGAACGCCATCCCCAAGTAGCAAAACTGC
Organism: Littorina saxatilis; assembly: GCF_037325665.1. Classification (NCBI taxonomy): domain Eukaryota; kingdom Metazoa; phylum Mollusca; class Gastropoda; order Littorinimorpha; family Littorinidae; genus Littorina; species Littorina saxatilis. The sequence goes on from NC_090261.1 coordinate 24,650,569, forward strand.
TGGGCTGGCACGAGGTCCGACTTGTGCCACTGTATCTGGAACCCCAAAGCATGGGTCCGGTCCAGGACCTGCCGGGTGTGTTGGAGGCATTGATCGCGAGACTGGGCCAGGGTGAGCCAATCGTCCAAATATTGACGCAGACGCACACCCTGAGCTCTGACCAACGCCGCCAGCTCCTTGACCACCTTTGTAAAAATCAGCGGGGCCAAGGACAGGCCGAATGGGAGGGCCCGAAACTCGAACACTGTGCCCTCCCAAACAAACCGGAGCAGATGTCGGTACCCCGGGGCCACCAGGATGTGGAAGTAAGCATCCTGGAGGTCCACAGACGTGGCCCAATCGTTTGGCCGGATGGCCAACCGGACCGACGAAGGGGTTTCCATCTTGAACTTGCACCTGCGAAGGTACAAGTTCAAGGTGGAGAGGTCCAACACCGGCCTGAACCTGCCGTCCTTTTTGGGGACGGTGAACAGGCGGGAGTAGAACCCCGGAGAAGGCTGAGAAAGGGGGTAGACAGCCTTCTTCTCGACCAACGAGTTCACCTCGTCTTGAAGAGCCTGCCATCTGGCAGGGTCTCGAGGAGGGGGGAACGTCAAAGGTAGAGCGGACAATGGAGGTTGTGACGACAGCGGTAGAGAAAACCCCGACCCCACCACCCTCAAGATAAACTGGTTGGAGACCAGTCTGCCCCACATGTCGCGGGCCCGAAAAAGGGAACCGACGGACGAAAGAGGGGCAACTTGAGGGGGCGTCAACGTAGGGCCGGGACTCACTGAAAATTCTGCTGGCGGGCAGGCGCAGGCTTGCGACCACCCCCCTGGTGGTGCTGCTTACCCTTACCTGTCTGAGCACCCTTCTTCTTGCGCTTGGGAGCACGAGAAGCCGGGGCCGCAGGGGGGAACGCGACAGGCGCCTGAGAGGAGGAAGAAGGAGGCAGTGAAACTGGCTTCTTCTTCTTCTTCTTCTGAGGCTGGGAGCTGGAGGTGACTGTAGCACTTCTCTTACTCCCCGCCGACGTCGCCGAAGCAGCGAGGCCAACCATCAGAGAATCAGTGTTCCTCTGGCGTGTGGACTCCACCACAGAACGGACAGTGCCCGGATGAAAAAGGGAAGAAGGCTGAGGAAACGTATTCCTCAGACTCTTCCTCATATCCGGAGGCACTAAAGAAGTAGCCAGAAAATGATCACGGAACAGGGCCAACAAGTGGACCCGTGTTCCAATGGCCAATTCTGCCGCAGTCGTCACGCACGATCGCACGGCATGCAAAGCCCGATCCACTCGAACCGTGTCAAGGACCCGAGTGGAATCGGACTCTGCCCGATCGGGAGGGTCCAACAGTGTGGACAGCGTGCTCATCCATGTCAAGGCCTGTGATTGGGCCTCGACAATGGAAGAAACGGTGGCCTCAAGATTGTGGAACGAAGCAGAGCTCAGTTCCACCTTCTTGACCGAAGGCACCTCCCCAACGAACACATCACCGTCAGCCCCACCCTGAACACTCGAAGTCTGGAAAGGGAGAGTTCGAGAGTCAAAGGGAAAAGGGAGGGACGAAACAGATTGGACACGAGGAAACAGTGGAGGTGCGCCTCCCGAAGGAAAGCACGGCACTGAATCCGCGTCCTCCCGAGGAACATAGGTCGCGTTCGCACGTGAATCTGTACTCCTCAGGCGATGTGCTGCCGCTTCCACCGTGGCACTAAGACTAGGGTGGAACGCGAATTGCTGGCGGCCGGATCGTTCATAAAACGAGCCGCCGGCAGACGCGGCGTGTGCCTCCCGCGCCCGGGCCGAAGCGGACTCAAAGGACGAGAGGGCGTCGGAGGGAAGGACGTCCTGAAACTGTTCAAACGTCCTTCTAGCTGTGCGAGGGAGAGCCTCCTGCCTCTCGTCCTCAGACTCCACGTCCTGTGTGTCAACCGCAGGGTTGGGAACACTAGACGACAGACGCTTAAGAGAGGCATCCGTGGCGTCAAGACGCCGCGTGATGTCTGTCATGTACTGTTGGAAAGTACGAAGCATAGCTTCGGAAGTTCCATCAGAAACCGGCAAGGGTAGAGGATCAGTGTTAACCTCAGGGCGACCCTGATCCTCCTCCCCATCGTCCTCTGACTCACTCTCCTCTTCACTTCCCGACAACTCCTCAACAGCAGGAGTGTAGGAAGCTTGAGGGGGAGGAGCCGAAAGTGATGAAGTAGGCTGTGACGAAACGCCCACTGAAGCAAGAGGCCGCGAAGACCCCTGCCCCAAAGACGAAACGTCTCCAGCAGCCGAAGGGAGAGAACAACAAAAACCCTGCGACTGTTGGGTCAGTCCAGCCAACGAACCCCCGCCATTTATAGACTGAACAGGGACCCATCGGGTCTGATCAGAAAAGAAATGGTCCGGTCCGGTCGGGGGTGCCGATCCGGTCCGGTCGGGTGGTCCGGTGTTCCGGTGGTCCGGTCCGGTCCGGTCGGGTGGTCCGGTGTTCCGGTGGTCCGGTCCGGTCCGGTGGTCCGGTCCCGTACCATCCGGAGGTCCCGTTCGGCACAGAACCATCCGTACCCACAAAAGTGTTCGGGTGGTTCGGTCCGGACGTGGAAACACCGTACCATCCGGACCCGTAGGTCCGGTGGTCCGGTGTGTTCCGGTTCGGTGCCAGACCACCCGGACCAACAGAGGTGGTCGGGTGGTCCGGTCCCGACCGGACCACTGGTCCCGTACCGTACCATCCGGACCCGTAGGTCCGGTGGTCCGGTGTGTTCCGGTTCGGCGCCAGACCACCCGGACCAACAGAGGTGGTCGGGTGGTCCGGTCCCGACCGGACCACTCGTCCCGTACCGTACCATCCGGACCCGTAGGTCCGGGGGTCCGGCAAGGGCCAGAGGTACTGTCCCGCACCGGACCCTAAGGTCCGGTACGGTCCCGTACCATGGGTCCCGTCCGGACCAAACCCGGAGGTCAAGTCCAGTCGGGACCCGTGGGTCCGGTTCGATCCCGACCCGTAAGCCTGGACCGTTCCGGACCCTTGGTCCGGACCATCCGTCACCCGAACACCAGACGCTAAGGAATGGCGTGGGGTCAAGACGGTCCGGTCGGAGGTGTCGGTCTGAGCAACAGAAACAATGTTCCCGTCGCCCTGACCATTCGACAGAAGTACCACGTTCTGTCGAACACCTCCACGTCCAGTAACTAGTCGGCCGGAGCGTTTCATAGAGGGACAGCCACCAGTCACACGGACGTCAGAGGGAACCGTAGTAGCAGTGGTCGTAGGCACGAAGCCTGAAACCCCTGCCCCCACAGGACCGCCCTGAACGGGGTCAATTCGCATCCCAACCCCAGCGGGGAGGGAATTCATAGACCCCGTCATCTCCTCCGATCTCCCCCCCCATGAGTCCGAGACTACTGTCGAAACAGCAGTAGACGACCCAGCGAGGGAGTTCAGAGGAGGACCCGTGTCCCTCCTGGCTTCCACAGCGGTGGAAACCGAGGAGGGCACAGGAGAGGCACCGGAAAAGAAAGAAGTCGAAACCTGAGTCTCTCCCGTAGCCCCTAGATCAGATTCACCAACCCCCAAAGAGGGTTGGGAATCGACCCGCCCCCGGATTCGAGCCAGGGAGGAGAAGGAAACCTTCCCCCCAGGCTTGAAACCGGGAGGAGCTGAAGCCTGAGACTGAGGGCCGGACAACGGCGTCGAAGGGGGGGAAGCGTGTTCCACGGAAGGAGAAGGAGAAAGACGCTTTTTCTTTCCCCTCGACCTTCCCCGAACCTTCGACGGCGCAGCCCCGCCCGAAGTCCCAGGTTCAAGCCCAGCCTGTTTGAGCAAGCTCGCATTGAGCTTGCTCAAACAGGCTTTCTCCGCCCTCCCTCGCCGCAAACGCAAAGCGTTTGGGGAGGGAGAGTCGGATCGCCGAAAGGTCCCCCTGTCCGTGCGCAAAACATGACGCTGTGCGCCCGGAGAAGGGTTGCCCCCGGCAGACTCTGGTTCTGTAGAACCAGAGCCCAAAACAAGACGAGACATCCTACCTCGCCCTGTACGTACCCTTAAAAAATCGAGAATTAACAAAATTCAAAGAAAATTAGGTCAATACTCAAGTGAATGAGGCGAAACGAGAAGCAGACGACCGGTCACCACGAAGTAGGACGGTAGGCACGCCGAGTCCGCCACACAACAACGGAGGCACAAGTTGGAAGAAAAACAACGTAGCCTCAAGCCAGAAGTGGAATAACACACAAAAATCCAACAGGTGGTAATCCACACAGAAAAGAAGACTCTAGAATCCAAAATAATCCGGGAGCGCAGCAGAAACACAGCCTACTGTCACGCGCGAAAAAAGAAAGAGGACGCGCCACCTACATCCTGTAAGGGGGAAGCACTCAGACAGTGCTTGGGATCCACGGTGGCGCATGGTTATGGGAGATAATTGTACCCACGCAGCGTTTTGTCCAATTTTTTTCGGCCTATAATAGATAATGTGCAAGAATAGTACTGTCGAGGTAAGTGTTATATTGACTGAAATTCTCTAACAATGATGTTCAAAACTAGAACATGGACAACCTCTGAACAGAATGTGGCTGCCTGAATGTCTGCAAACTGAATGCAGTAGCATACACACATGACATCCTCAAAATGGTTAGCCTTTCATGAAGACTAAATCTTCATAGAACAAAGACAACTTCTGAACATAATGTTTGAATAGAATCTGGCTGCACGAATGTTGTCAAACTGAACACAGTAAACTGCACTCAAAAAGGTTAACCTTTCACGAAGCGTACAGAAGATCATTTCATAAAACCGTGGTTTTAGGTTTTCAATAACAGTAGCCAAAAATCATAAGAAAATACAAAAAAAGTTAAAAAAAAAAAAAAACACTGGCGAAAGGTTGTTGCAATGCCTAAGCAGCCTGATCATGATTCATTCATGTATTATTTCTCAGTTTAAACGGTAGTGATGTTTACACACTCACAGACTGTGACCTCAAAGGCACCAATCATATGCTGAACACTTTGATCAAATTCAGCAGACGATGGTGACAGACTGACGAAGGATTTTGTAGAGTGAGCCCTCTCATGTTTGTCTTTGCTGTGGACAAAAGCCAAAAATCAAATACACGCACTGTATGCAATCCATGTCCCCATCTTCTCTGTAGATGATGTTTGTTGTAACATCATTATGAGAACTACACAAAGCATTGTTTCTGGTTCTGGTGTATACAAACACTTCGATTTCTCATCAACAAATGAATAATTAAGCGATAATTAAATGTTCAATAAACTATCCTTTTTGTTTTATGAATCTAGATGATGAAAAGTTAGCAGTCTTCAGATTTCTATTTCACATCAACACATCTTGGGTTCTCTTTTAAAAAAATACAAAATCTGATTTCACTTCAACACATCTCAGGTTCTAGAGTATTGAAACTACAGTACAACCCCGCTTTTAAGACCCCCAATTTAAGACTCTCTCCCTATTAAGACCCTGTTTTCTCACATTTTTTTCATAACCTCTGCAAATTAACCCCAATTTTAAATCTCACTCCTTTTTAAGACATGATTTTCTCAAACTTTCTTAGGTCTTAAAAGGGGGGGGGGGGGGGGGGTCAAGGGGTTCCAGGGTAGTCAATTCACATCAACAACATGTCCCAAAAGTTGGCATGAAGATGGGCGAAAATACACATATCACTCCATGCATGCTGCGCTCTCTGACCTTCGAGTCCCGTTCTCAGGGTAGGCAAAGTGAGACTGCCCTCCCGCTCGCTCCTCCTCTTCCACATCCTCTTCATCCTCCTCAGAGAGGGTGTGCATCCCCTCATCATCGCTTCTTTCATCGTCTGATTCGCTCTCCGTCTCACTTTCTGCAAAAACAGAATGATCCTCAGGAATGAATTTACAGTTGTAGCTTAACTGCTGTTGCTCTTTTCTCAAAGCTTGCAAATTCATCGTCTGATTCGCTCTCCGTCTCACTTTCTGCAAAAACAGAATGATCCTCAGGAATGAATTTACAGTTGTAGCTTAACTGCTGTTGCTCTTTTCTCAAAGCTTGCAAATTCAGCCTTTCTCAAAAGACGAATTCCGAAAGTAATGTGCGTGTCTCCATGTGTGTCCGGCACACCCCTCGCTAGTAATTGGTCCCTTCATTGTTTGTCTGCCGTTTTGCAAGAAAACTTAACTTTTCCACAACTAATACAAACCCGCAGGGTTATTTCCGAAAATTGCCTATTACCTGTAAAGATCCACCTACCTGACACTGAGGGGGGCAGTAAAGCTGCTTTTAAAAATCTATATGTTCAAAAGTGTCAGTGCCAGTGGACAAATTTAGGAAACTTGTACAGAATGACAATGTATGGGGGTTATGATGTAATGTATATATGTATGGGGGTTATGATGTAATGTATATATGTATGAAGATGTATTCTGTGTCGATTGTGAATGTATGGTGGGGTGGGGTGGGGTGGGGGGGGTACGATGTAATTTAATGAACGATGATGTACTTGGTGTTTGATAGTGTATGATTGTTTGTTAGTTGTAGATATAGTACGATGTTTGATGTTGTAATGTTGTGTGTGTGTTATAATGCAATATGTTATGATGTGATGTATGATGATGTATTCGGTGCATGATAGTGGATGTATGCTTGTCAGTTGTAGATCTAGTACGATGTTTGAGGTTGTAATGTTTGTGCGGGTGTTATAATGCAATGTAGCCGTATGAGGGTTCCAGTGTGTGAGTTGTACATGGCCGGGTGCTAGAGTGCTGCATGAATGAGTAAGTGCATGTGGAGCTGTATGGCTGGGTGAATTGTGGGTTGCGTACGTCCGAGGGGCACATGTAGCCTGTGTGTCTGAAGTAGTGGGTATGTTGCGTAAGGGTGTGCTGATAATGAACTTCAGTTGTGTTTTGTAAATGTCTATGTATCAGTGTATCATGTCTTGCCACACACATGCCAAATTTCCTTGTATTGATGAGGACAATAAAACTTCTTGTATCTCGTATATTCTGCAATTTTCTTTCTCCCCCAAAAGAGTCAAAGTACATTTTCCACTTCCACGGGGCTCTGTCATTCCTCACAATATCTCACCATCACTGGATTCTTCCTGGAAAGTGACGCCTTTCTTGGATGGTGACCCAGTGACTTTCGATCCTTGACTTCCGGCCTTGCCCTTGGACGACCCAGTGCGGGTCTTTGAAGGGACATTGAGAATGAGGTCAATGTAAAATACGGGAAAGATGACATCTTCGACAACATCTCTTTGGCGAATCTCGTCCAAGACTTCATCAATGTCTGGCGGACCCTCTGTCTCCTCAACCCTGTCAAAGTCGTAGTGTGGGATGACGTAGCCTGTGGCCGTGACATCCTTCTTCTTTTTCCTGAAACCCTGGGTGTCTGACAGGAAGCTCAGGTCGGAGTTGGTGGGAGAAGACCTGTGAAAAACACAGAAAAACATGTCAACAACATATTACCTGCATGTAGTTAAGAGCCAAGAGTTGTTTGCCCAACATCAACCCTCAACTACGAAAAGGCTAACAAGCAACTCCTAAAGATTCCACTTTCATATAAAATAAAATAAAAATTACTGCTCTAACACTGAACCCTATGATTCTGGTTGATAGAACTGAGCCTCAGTTACAATAGGGTACACAAGTCAGCATCAAACATCATACTTTTATAAACAAAAAGATGAATTACTACTCAAAAACTGACATGATCAAACTAATTATCAATCATGCGACAAAGAAAATGTGCACTGCTGAAACATTTAATGCTTTCACTGGTCACCACAGGGTTCAATCACTGTTAGTCTATAAGTGATTATCGTACTTTAACTGTGGCGTGTGAATTTTTTTAACCATCATCTGTTTCAAAAACAAGAAAGTGGTACAAATTACACTTAGCAATGAAGCATGAACAGCTTCAAGTTCTAAGATCAGACTTTTGATATATGTTTTTTAATAAAAGGAAAGTCCTCTCCTCCCCACTGTTGGCAAAACCTTAAAATTACAGGGAACATACGGAAAAGGAGACATGGTGATGGCAATGTTACCTTCTGACAAATTTGAAGCTACCACGTCCAGTGGTCAGCTGACTTGGCCCATCCTGCAATCATTTGAAAAAAAGAAACACATTTTGGCAATGCTTACCATTTTAAAACCTACTTAAGATATGCAGAGCTATCTACACATCACAGTGAACATCACTGCAGTGCATTTTATCACACAAAAAAGAGACTATCCAACAGAAACGAACAAAAATCTTGCTTTCGTAATTTCACAATGACAGTAGCGTCTGCAGAGCTGAACATAATTTCACTGTGAAAACCCTTGTCATTTTTTTCTGCAGGTTTTGCAACAAATGTTTGACTTCAGCCAAACTTCTAAATGATTCTCATGAGTGCTGTATACAGAGAGCTCTCACAGCTATTTGTCCACACATGTTCTCCTCACCTGGCCGTCTGCTTCATCCAACTCCTCTTCCTCAGGTGCGTGGTAGCTGTTGACCAGGTGGTCCAGAAGCTGCTGCACGGAGGAGAATACCAGGTGACGCATCAGCTCCTGCAGCGTGTAGTCCACCAAACGCAGGAAGCATGCCAGACGGGCCAGGATCTTACGCCACTCCGCTATCTCTGCGTACAGTGGCTTGCCGTCTGGAATGGGATGGATGGATAGAACTAAGTGTGATATCACACAAAGATGACCATAAATTAGTCAATAGCAATTGCATTTACTCACATCCACACGTGTGCATGCGAGCACAAACACACATGCGCAAGAAATTTATTCAGATGTGGACATCAAAGCTGTGCAAGACTGTGATAGATTACTGAACATTCAAAGGTAATTTGAGTGTTTTGTAAACTTGGTTTAACCAGCAGCATTTCAATTTCTTACATCTGATAACACACAAATCCTTGAAAGTTGAATAAAAGAAAATGTCATCATTTTCATGAGTTTTCATTCACAAGCACCTGGGAAATAAATGTCATGTTCCCCAGGCAATAACTCGAGGTGGTGAATGGGTTTGAGCTTTCATGTGAAACGTGGATTGTCAAAGTAAAAGCCAATCAGGCTGATTGTTTGATGTGTGGAACCATCGCGGCTTTGGATTTGTGTTTCCGAGGACAACGATTGTAAGCATTCACTCTCAAAGACCCAATCAATGTTGATAATTACCGCGGCGACTCATGGTCAATTTGCAACTTATCTCTGTAATCGCAAAATCCACAACGAAAAAGAAAAGAAATATGTTCAACACTTACTGAACTCACACGTATGATCGCAGCTCTGTACATTTTCAGACTGGAAGAAAAGCGTCAACAAGCTACGTTTGACGTCACATACAAGGTTGACGTGTTATCTCGAGCTACTGTGACGATGCTTTGTGGTCCGGAGTTGGATTCTAAAAATTCGTCTCCCTGTGGGTTATTGTGCATTTTGTTGCACAACCAAAATGATGACCAAAACGATGTTTGGTGGCTTGTTGTCAGACCAGCTTTTTTGTTGGTCCTCGGGGAGCATATCGCCTTTTGTCTCATATTTATCAACCGCGGCCTTCGGCCTTGGTCGATAAAGATGAAACAAAAGACGATATGGTCCCCTTGGACCAACAAAAAAGCTGGTCTGTCAACAAGCCACCAAACATCTTATAATGTCCGAAACAGCCAAATCACTCAACAATTTTTCTCCCTGCAGACAGACTAAAACCAGTAAAATAATTGACATTCTAACCTTATCCTCCCATCAGTCACAAAAAAACACACACTAGCACCGCTTACTTACTTGGTTTTGTTTTTTCTTTCTTGGTGGCATCAGCAGGAGCACCGGCACCAGCCTTCTGGCCCTTGCCTACAAGAGCGGTGCTGACCGACTTGGGAGCCATGATGGTTACCTTGCGGGTGCTGCTGTCCTCTCTGATACCTTGTGTTATACCCTCCATCTCTGCCACAGTCTGGTCAACAAAAAAGCCATGGTCAATTGTATGCAATACAGTTAATCACTCGTCAAGTTTGGATGTAGTGCGGAACTTCAGAGTAGTCAAGAGTAAAACAGACCATAGGAAAGAAGACAGGAAGAAGAAAAACAAAAGAGTTTACAAATAAACAGAAAATTGCATCTTATCAACTAGTGTGGTCCCAATCCACAGCAAATTTTGTTGACAAAGAGCAGTAGTGCACATCGTCACTAAGATATCCTGATTTAACAAAGCTACTTTCGTACCCCTAAGCCTTCGACTGTCTTGTTTCATGCATCTTTGTTTAATCAGGTAATGCAGTATAGCAGGAAAGAACATAAACAGTATTCTTTCTGAACCAAACTGGCTAAAAAAACGGTTTTTTATAATAATACATATTTTTAGAACGCATGTATTCAGGGTTAATCTCTGCTCAGAGCGCTGTACTCTCATTTTGGAAAACACATACACAAAGCATAACACTCAACCTATGACTGATACTTACAGCACAGGATTCCCACACCAGCTCAATGACTTTCTCTCGCAGGGTGGTGAGCTGTTCAAAGGCCTTGTCACACTGTTTCTCCTGGTTGTCTTGAAACTCAGCCAGGGTCAAGGTCTTGTTGAAGTCAAGGTCAACCAGCAAGATGCGGGATCCATCCTTGGTGGCCCCCTTGGCGGATTCACACAAACTCTGAATATGCACCAGTGCCCCCTGCAGGACCTCGTTAGCCACGAACAATGTCTTGTACAAAACTGCCCTGAAAAGAATCAAACAAGAAAGTTCAGTTTATGGAATGTTTAGTTGTATACAAAATGAAATATAGATCTTTAAAGTGGACGAACAAGATATACAGCAGACAAATAATAATGAAGGGTGATCACTTCTTAGCGTTAAGATATTGCTTCTTCAAATATAGCAAGAAGCAAAAGCCCTGAAAAAGCAGGATGGTTCTTGAACTTTTACTTATCAGCCATGATAGAACAATAATCCTGACATTAAGACACACAAAAATATCTGATGAAATCCAACCAATTTCAAAGTGAAGAGTTTCCAGAATGTATCAAGGTCATCAGGTCTGAATGGCTGAAGCAGTAAATAAGTACTGTAACCATATGAAAGGCACAATTGCTGTGAGCTGACGAGAGAGAAAGTCTGAACTATCGGAGTGTCTTAGTACCTACAAAGAAAGCAAGAAGGAACATTTCCTCTTCTCAAGCGACAACACAATGGAAAGAAATGCTCATGCTGTTCATTTGTTCTCAAACAAAACCAAGGAAGTGGATGCGCAAACAGTTTAAAACAAGAAGGGCAAAGCCCATACGACTCACATGCTTGACCTTCTGCTTTACACATTTTTCCTACCAAAATACATGTGACCTTGACCCAAGGTCAAGGTCATCCAAGGTCATGCAACACAAAGCTGTTAATTCAAGACATAGGAAGTACAATGGTGCTTATTGGCTCTTTCTACCATGAGATATGGTCACTTTTAGTGGTTCACTACCTTATTTTGGTCACATTTCATAAGGGTCAAAGTGACCTTGACCTTGATCATATGTGACCAAATATGTCTCATGATGAAAGCATAACATGTGCCCCACATAATTTTTAAGTTTGAAACAGTTATCTTCCATAGTTCAGGGTCAAGGTCACTTCAAAATATGTATACAATCCAACTTTGAAGAGCTCCTGTGACCTTGACCTTGAAGCAAGGTAAACCAAACTGGTATCAAAAGATGGGGCTTACTTTGCCCTATATATCATATATAGGTGAGGTATTCAATCTCAAAAACTTCAGAGAAAATGGGAAAAATGTGAAAAATAGCTGTTTTTTAGACAACATTTATGGCCCCTGCGACCTTGACCTTGAAGCAAGGTCAAGATGCTATGTAGGTTTTTTGGGGCCTTGTCATCATACACCATCTTGCCAAATTTGGTACTGATAGACTGAATAGTGTCCAAGAAATATTCAACGTTAAAGTTTTCCGGCCGGCCGGACGGACGGACGGACGACTCGGGTGAGTACATAGACTCACTTTTGCTTCGCATGTGAGTCAAAAATGAGATTGAAATGTTGCACTCACTTGTTTCCAGAGTTCTTGTGGTGCCGTATTGAGTATTTCCACAGCTGGAAAGCTTTCCAAAGTCTGAAAATGGAAAACCAAGTATGCATTTCAACAGTGTCTGGCTCTGCATTATAGCACAGTTTTATATTTTTTCCTATTTGCTACAACGAAGCACATGTACAGAAAGCACATGGCAATATCCACAGTGTGTCTGCACAAATGCAAGGGTACTCACTCTTTCACAACCCTTACTAACCTGACAGAGCTATTTCTGGAATTTGTCTATTAATCTTGCAAAAGACCACACACACACACCACGCACTCACTGACCTGAACTTGACAAAGACTGGAAATTCAAAGACCATGTAGAAAAGGCGCCGTTCCCACAACCACCAGAGAGCAGGCGTGGTGCTGGTCTGATCATCGTGGTGTACTCTCTCGTCACACTTTACATACACATAAAAACACACAGGCAGGGATGTTGCCACAAATTCATACCTATAGGACAAATGTCCTGAGCTCTTCGGCATCAATAGGACATTTGACTGCTTTCAGACATTTTAATAGGACATTATAATTTTGTGCAAAACACAAAATCATGATCACACACACACACATATCAATATATGCACCAACATTGTGTGCGTATATTGTTTTATCCCTTTTGTTTCAAACAGGACACACACAAAAAAGAAACAAACAAACTAAAAAGCAACCAAAAACTTCAGCACTCTTACTTTGATTGGCACAAAAACTGCATGATTTCCTGATAGAGCTTTTTCTTGACATATTCGACAAAACCGTTTACCTATATAGATGGTCTCTTTGCTGTCAAATTCTAACCGACTAGTACTAAACAGGGTCAACATGAATAGTTAACCTTATTAAAAGACCGTCTGTGTGAATGTCCTGTTGTACCGACACGTACATCTTCAAGTCACGAAACTTTACTTTCCGTGATTGTGGAGGTTTCAGCGGCGACACTATCATTGGCGCTGTCATTTTCTGGAATTATGCTATTGCTAGCCGTGTTTTCCCATGTTCTTCTTGGCCCTAATGTAGCACACGATGCCGTTGAAACGCCAAACGTGTTCAGCTTTTTGTTTGTTTGGAAGGCTTTAGCTTTTTTCAGTGGCATAATTCAGTGCCGTGCGCTTCAACTCTAACCGAAAGCAAATTAAAGCATACGCGAGCCTTGGTCAGTTGAAGTTGTCTCCCGTACTCCTAACTTTAGTGTGCTGTCAGAAGACGGGTGTACGCAAACAGCTCATACCGCAAACGGTTCGGAAAACGCAAGATCTGCACTGCACAACTTCAGTGCACCTGTACGCGAGAGCGCTCGGTCACTTTTTGAAGATTTTTATTATGAAAGGAAAATTATCAAATAACGCGCTGTCCGAAGGAATGGAGTTCTTATCGGACAATGACCGCGCTCAGTTGAAAACGATAAGACATCTGACCGCTATGCGGCTAAGTGAATCGGACATTTGAGCCTTTTAATCGGTCTATGTCCGATGCCTAATGACATAACTGCACAGGTCTTAACAAATATTAAATGCAGTGCTATGTTTTATTACACAGACACAAACAAGTGCATTATGCATGGTTCCAAAGAAGACTCAAGATTTTGCTCAACTCTCAGTCACCTGGGTGTGCCACTATCCCCCCCCCCCCCCCCCCCCCCTGCACATAAACATATCTGCTTTATGATGTAATGCAGATATCAATGATATTTATGCAAATACACTAGATCAAGCTGACATATTTAAATATGATTCATCACAAAACTTTGCTTCTATGACACATTTGCCTCTCAACAAGTATTTTGTCCAAGCAGCACAAAGTATATCTTGCAAGACTTAACTCATAGTCTCCCAGGTACGGATATATTATCCGTACCCACTCATATGGCTCGATCTGACCTGGTATGAATATATCCGCTCAGACTGTTAGCTTCAGTCACTTCCTGTAACGTCCATCTACCGCCTGCATTCCAGCTAGTTGATACACAGTTACTACACAGTTACTTCAATTCTGAGTGACCTGCTGCAGCACAGCTGGTCTCGGCTAAAATAACCTTGGTCAATATAGGTTTGTTTGTTTGTTTGCTTAACGCCCAGCCGACCACGAAGGGCCATATCAGGGCGGTGCTGCTTTGACATATAACATGCGCCACACACAAGACAGAAGTCGCAGCACAGGCTTCATGTCTCACCCAGTCACATTATTCTGACACCGGACCAACCAGTCCTAGCACTAACCCCATAATGCCAGACGCCAGGCGGAGCAGCCACTAGATTGCCTATTTTAAAGTCTCAGGTATGACCCGGCCGGGGTTCGAACCCACGACCTCCCGCTCACTGGGCGGATGCCTTACCACTAGGCCACTGTGTTGCGGTCGTCAATATAGGTGGGGTAGAAAGTGTTAATACATAATAAAACACTCAAAAATAATGCATTGGACACAAGTTTACATACCATGGTAATGTAAGAAGCACTGACAGTCCAGTAAATGGGACGACCTCGTGCTGTGTTGGGAGAAACAACCTGCAGGTCATAGGGGTTGTAGCGAGCCCGCGGGTTACTTTGATTTCGAGGCAGACAGTACAGGAACTGACCATCATCATCCTTTGCTTTCAATGCTTCCTGTCAACAGCACAAGTTATTCCTCTTTAGTCAGGCAATCAAACTTAAATTCTTTCATGTCTATTTGCAGGATCAGTGTACTCCTCTTTTAAATAAAAATAAAAACCTATCCTTACGTCCATGTAACATATTTACCTTGTCCACAGTGTCAGTATGAATTTTGTAGTTGTTATAAGTAACTAGCATACAACATTATGTGACACTGTCAACACCAGAGTTAAGCTTCAATTCTTATGTATTGCTACACACACACTCTCTCCCTCCCCCTCCCCCCACACACACATCGATCTGTATTCCTTGTGTTTTGCACAGCACAACATAATTCCAAGACTTGCCTCTTTTAGTCTCTATGCATGTATAACCTTAAAAGAATTACCCTTATTGAGCTTTCAACAACAAGTAGACTCTATTCTGACCTTTTCATTGAGAGGCTTGTCGCCAAGTTTGAACATGTCCTTCTTGCAGTCAGGCCCGTGACGGGGGATGTCTGTCACCCAGCCCAGACGCTGCCGCATCTCCACCATGTTGTCAAACACACTGTCGTTGTCTGGCACTGTACACATCCATGCCAGCAAGTTTACACAACGTTTACAATGTACACACAACATGTTGTCAAACACACTGTCGTTGTCTGGCACCGTACACATACATGCCAGCAAGTTTACACAACTTTTACAATGTACACACACCATGTTGTTAAACACACCGTCATTGTCTGGCACTGTCACATACATGTATGCCAGCAAGTTTAAGGCCAAAAAAAAAATAGGTCTGTTTACGGTAACCCGACCGACCCTAGTTTTTAGGCCCGACCCTAATCTTTTTTTTGGATCGTCTGAAAAAAACAAAAACGCATCCAAAATAGAGCTGTTTGCGCTCAAACAGCAGACGACAGAAGGGAGGTAAGCTCAAAGTACTGTTTATAGTTATGTTGGGCAAAAACAGGGATTGATGAGAAGAAATGAACTGTGAAACATCATAGAGAGGGGAGAAAAAAAAAATGGAAAAAAAAAATGGAAAAAAAAGCCGACCTACCGACCCTATTTTTTCACCCTATGTTACCGTAAACAGACCTATTTTTTTTTTGGCCTAAACAACTAAAGTGGAACCCCCTTTTAAAGACCTCCAAATTTAAGATTCCCTCCATTTGAAGGCCCTGTTTTCTCAGATTTTCTGTTCATAACTTTTGTAAATTTACCCCCATTTTAAGACTCCCTCCTTTTTAGGATCTGGTTTTCTCAGATTCTTTTAAGTTTTAAAGGGAGGTTCCACTGTACATGTACACACACAAAATCAGCAGATGCAGCAGATTTATATTGGTCGTCTCAATGGTTGAAATTCATCAGTTGTCTAAAATAACTGACTACGGTTTGATGAGACGAACTTGGAAGACACTATTTTAAATATAACATGTGAAAAGCTCAGAGAAAAAAAGTTTGGTAACAGAAGTCTCACACATACAAACAAATAATGTCCAGTACTAAATCTCAGAATAAAATGTTTTGCATGAACAAATGCAGCCACAAAGCTGATGCTTAAAGATACTTTTACAAAATATTCCTGATACACTAATAGCAATTCTTTCTCAGCAAGTCGTTTGCGTTCCAATACACAAACAAAAGAAGTGGAGTTCACAGAAAACCGAGGACACACATACTGTATAAACAACAGCATTTACCTCTGTCATCATATTTGTTCTTCTTCAAGTAAGACAGCACTTTGCTCATGTCCATTTTGCCAGACGCTGCTCTCTTCATGCCAGATTGCATCCCTCTTGATGCAACAGCACTGCTTGGGCGAGCAGCTCGAGTCTTCGTTTCCACAGGCTGAGGCAATACAATGCTTGCGGAGGAATGTCTTCTCTCGATGTCTGGCAACTTAGCAGGCTTGGGTAGCTCTGGCTTGGCAGTGGCTTGGGCACTTGCCACGCTGTCCTTGTCTTTCGACGTTGAAACACTTTCATCCGTAGACATGTTGTCTTCACCTATATCACGCTTCTTGGTTCCGGTTTTGGTGGGACTGCTGCTGTCGCTAAACAGCTCCTCCATGTCTACATCCTGAAGCCGGTCTGCCTTGCCTGAAAGTCATCACCAAGAAAATCAATGCAATTTCTCAATTGAGATTTATAATAAAGTGTTATTTGCACTGTATTGTAATGTATTGAATAATATTAAAATTGTTTTGCATAAATCTACTTATTTCCGATGCGTTATTTCCGATGCGACATGTTCTTTTTTGCAAAAAGGGAAGGTCTCCATGTGGAAAACCAACAATAACAAATTCAATAAAATGAAATGGCAAGCTAATCAATTATAACATCCAGGTACTGAACAAAGATCATGAGCACTTTATTAACAAAAATCTTTTTTTCTTAAAGTGCTGTCAAAACCATTGATAATGCTGCAATTGACTTTCACTGTCTGTAGCAACAACTAAAAGCACAGAAAACAAAGAAAGACAAAGTACGTACCAAAGTCTGACACGGAACTTAAGTCATCCGCCCCTTTCTTGGCCTGTTCTTCTGCAGCCTTGATGTTTGACATCTGCTTATCCAGGCTGATAAATATTTGTCAGAAAAAAAATTATCATCAATCCTAGTCCTTCTAAAAGTCAACCAAATCAAAACAGCAATAAGCAGAAACTATAAAAATGCTTCATGTGGACTTTTCACCTTGGCCATGCTATGTCTTGACAACTAACAGTGAATAAATTAATGACTTCCTCTCGGTACATTCCACACTAAAAAGATACACACACATGCACAAACTCACTGCTAGTCGAGTATTATCAAAATTGAAAACTGAGATTTGGTATGCATCCGCATGCCATGTGTATTTCAAGAGCGGACAAACCACACTTTTCCATCCATTGTTTAATTGTACGGACAATAAGTTAAATTATGTAAATGTGCATTGTTTCTTTTAGTTTCACACTTTCACCATATTTTGACCCTGAGTATGCCCGAAGTCTTGTGTTACTTTTTATGAAATGCACACAAGGTAACAGTTCAAGCCTTGACTGCTGTAATAATAAATTAAAGACTACAGTCGAAACGAATCCAGCAAAACCAGAAACCTGCTGAGAAAGCCATCATAACTATAACTATAACTATAACTATATATATATGGCAATCATGCTCACATTGTCTGCAGACCAGACGGTTTCTTGAACTATAACTATAACTATAACTATATATATGTGGGCGTCTCTGAATCTGATACTGAGCACAGACCAAAAATTGATAGGTGTACAACTTTGGGGATGTGTCGGGACACATTGCTGCAAATATGACAGAACCAAATGTTATTCATTTGCCTTCTGAGGCATTTTACTAATAAAATGAACGCTCAATATTACAAAAATCTGTTCTTGTGAATTTATAATATATTTTTGTAATCCGATGAGCGAGTCAAAATGGCGACGAAATGTGTGACATCGGTCAACACGCAACTTTGAAGTGCTCGTTTTTTTAAAATTACACAGTTTTCAAATGCGATACAGGTGTTGAAAATACCACAAAGGATGAAAGTTAAATGATGCTAAGCAAAGTTGATAAATGACAAGGCATTTCGCCTAAACAGGCACGGTAAAAAGTCGGTCGCGTGCATCCATTTTTCAAGAAAATATGAGAGTAGAATCATCTAAGGCCAGCAAAGCACATACACTAACATATTTCAATAACAAATGGTCTCAAGAACTCACATTTTCACTGGCTTCTGTGTGCTGTGAATAGCAAGTCGAATCACACTATGGATGTCTCTTATGAAATCATTATGTTGCCATACCCCAAAGATTCAAGAGACATTTGACTTTGGAAAAAACACTCCTGAGAACACACCACAAGCATGTTACTCTCCAAACAGTGAATTTTGAATGACAAAATCGATTTAAAATTCAGTAAAATCAATAAAAAATAAAATATAATCGAAATGCTGCAAGGCTTGTTTGAATTTTGTTCAAAACTCAAAATAGATGTACACACCAAATGGCTACTGGTTTTGACAAGCAAATTCAATGCAATTTATTCTTCAAAATGACGAAATGGAACGCTGAACGTCATTACAATACGTAATTTCGTCGTGACGTCATCCGTACATATTTCTGTTCGGCCCGTACACTGTTATTCAGCCGGTACACTCAGGTATTTGGCCTGTGAACCTGTACCAGGCTTGATCCTGTTGGAGTAGGCTATAAATATCAGTCTGCTTAACCTCAACGTCTGATGACCACAATCGGTGCAGAAATGAGATATAACGGGTTTTAACTGACAAAAGTTTGTTTTTCTTCTTAAAAGGTGTATATCTAAATTCAGTCAGGGTTTGTGGTCCTATCAAACAAACATCGTCAAAATCAAAGAAAAATATCAAACCTTAACTGTTTTTAACGGACAAAAGTTTACTTTTCTTCATCAAAAGTTTGAATTGAAATTTTTTTGATGACAACAGATCTACCTACAAAATTTCACTAAGATCGGTGAAAAAATGGGGTTTAACGGTTTTTCAAACTGCCAAAACTTTGGTTTTTGTCTTGAAAAGTATGTTATGATATTCAGTTAGAAACAACAGACCTACTAACCAAATTTCACAAAAATCGGCTTAAAAATGAGATTTAACGGACTTTTAACTGCCAAAAATATTGCTTTTTTCTCTTGAAAAGTATGTGTTTCAGTTTAATTAAGAACAACGGACTACTATACCAATTTTTGTGACAATCCAACTTTAAATTACAAAATGTCACACTCTCCGTGCCAAGATTGAAGACGCCCACATATATATATATATATATATATATGGCAATCATGCTCACATTGTCTGCAGACCAGACGGTTTCTTGTACTTTTCTTCCATCTGTTGCTGCCTCTGAATGTAATCCTTTTTGAATAGCGAAGTACGGAAGGGTTCACTCTGAGGCTGGTTTTGCTTCCCAGACAGTGGCCGTTCAAGTGGAGCCAGTTTCTGCAAGAAAGATTTATGATTTACATCAATACATGTGCTTAATATGTGTGTGCATGCATAGGTGTGCACTTGTGTGAGAGAGACTGTATGTGTTCAGAAGTGCATGTGAGCTTGTACATGTTTAATAAAATGTGTGTTTGGCCAGGCTTGCTCGCTTTCCTCCATGCATTGAATTAAATGTAAGCTGACATTGGTAAATCTACTGAACAGTCCAAGGGGTCGTGTGAAGCTTTTTCCATTCTCAAGACCATCTGTTTCACTCACAAACTCAGCCCTGAAAGTCAAAAAAATGGTGCTAGCCTTTGGCAAGTGATTCTAAAAATTTACTGGCCAGAGAGCAGACTTTACTAGCCAAACCAACAATTTGTTTCAGCAACTTTACTCGCATTTGGCGAGTAGATGAATATTTCTACTCGCCAGTTACATGTTTCTAAATACTCGCCACTTTCAGGGCTTAAGTTTACAGTTCTCATGTTATTGCACAATATTTTATGACTATCCTTTTGTTTTACTGTTTTAGATTAACATTGCAAACAGTCAGGCTATCTTTACCCTACAGGGTCTCTGTAACTGATCACAGTGTCTTATGGATACCCCCTACAAAAATTCAAAGGAAAGGAATTCGTCACAACTTACGAGTGGCCTGGCTCTTCCCAAGCTCTGATTCCGGACATAGTTGAGTGCTCCAGAATTCTCCGGACGATCGTAAAGTCGTTCTTTCAGCTTAGCTGCCAAGTCACCTCCATGTCCCATCCTGCGTTTATTCTGTGCCAAGGGATCATTTTGCATTGTAGCCTTGATCGGCTCCAGGCCAGCTTGAAATCGTGTGACCTTCACATTGGCAGAGTGTTCTTTGTTGAATAAATCTTGTTCCAATGTAGCGACTTCCGCAAAGTCCTGATTAAGGACAGTCGACTCCGAGCACTGGCTCAGATGACTGATGCGTGATTCTCCACGAGATATGTTGCGAGACATGTTGCAGCTAAGAATCTTTTTAGCAGCCTAAAACAGTGGAACTGGAAAATGCATTGTTCCTGTACAATTGAGTCACACCACACCTTTATGTCCAAACACCAAAAAAGAAGATTTCAGTCACTCTCTATTTTGGCAAGGAAGCCTTCGGTTCTGGAAGTGGAAACTGGAACACATCCTGACCTGAAAAAAAGAAGAGAACCAATTTATGCCTGTTAATCTTTTCAAGCATGCATCAGAATTTGTTTCATTAAACCTTAAAGGTGCAAAACGAAGCCTTTCAGAATGTTTTTCTATTAACACTATTGGTATTATGTTTCTGTGTGCGTTTCTTGTTTTTGCTGCAAGAATTATTTTTATGACAAATACAACAAAGCAGGAAGTTTATGTACTATACCTTCCTTAGTGCACCATCACCAGTGAAGGTAACACGATTTTCGTCTGTCGTTGAAGCAGAAAGTCACTTAAAAATTCTCCTTTTCTTTAAACTTTTAGTTTTAAGCACAGTTTCGTGTTTGACAAACAATGAAACATGCAAAAAGCAAGTCGTTGTTTTGCTTTGAATATTTAGAGATAATGACCCAGTTTTTCTTTGTATGTCTTTTTATTCCCAAACCATGAATTAGAATTTCTTAGCAGGAAGCCTACATAAATTTGTGTTTGTGTGAGCGTCAGTCGAATGATGGTCGAAGAGAATCATCTGTAGGCTGTATAGCAAACAACTTTTGTTTTGGTTGTGATGCTAAAGCTAATCCGCAAATAGCTTGCAACATTTCCTCTTAAAATATATATATATACGCAAACATTGGCCAACGATCACAACTTTACATACCTTCTACGAACAAACACTGACCTAAACACCTCCAAACTATCTGGCTGTGTTGCGTGATTTCAGATGCCACTCTGGGCAAGGGGCCGCCATGTTGGTTTGCCCTAGCAATACCCACAATGCATTTCAAAAAGGCGGGAGATTTGCATTCGGGAAATCGCTTTTTTTTTCTTACACTTGTTTCTTTTTAATTTCAATTATTTGATAAAACAGAGACACTGTAGCATTGCTATAGATCTCTGGATAAAACTAAACATTCACAAGTAGACTACGACCCGATGAACTTATAAGAGACAGATAAACAAACAAATGATATGAACAAAACGGTTTATCAGGGACCTATAATATTAGAGTCTATGGGTTTATCCGATGATAAAGTATTGTTTGAGTTTCTGGCCGCAACTCGGCCGCGACTCAGTGATGCCGTCGCCAAGGCTGAAAGGAAAACATAACAGATGGTTAACATTTTAAATAAGTTTTGTTCACCTCACGTTACTTGTTCGATTGTCTGTCCACTGAAGACCATTTGGTCAGTCAACCCAGCTGAAAAAGTACCACACGATGTACTATAGTATACTATAGTAAACTATAGTAAATGTACCCTGTACTATAGTAAACTATAGTATACTATAGTACAAGTACTATGGTATACTATAGTACATAGTGTAGTACTTTTTTACTTGGGAATGCACTGACATGTGAGTGTTTCAGTTGTTTTGTCAAAAATGTCTCGTTGCAATAACTAACCATGCCTTGTTGTTGCACGGTCAAGTTCTGAATTTTGGAACGTAACTTGAGTTAGCATCTGTTTTGTGGTTTCTTTCTTGCCAAGTTGGTAAAAGAATGTACAGACACATTTTTACCGGAGTGATTGGACAAACACCTCTGAACTTGAACTGATGATCAGTACAGGCTATTACCGTCGTACGTATTGTCTGAGACTGACATAAACCGGCTTAGATTAATAGTGTATGTCTCTGCTATAGTGTGTGTGCATAGACCTATAATAGAATATAGGTCCCTGGTGTGTGTTATCCTTTGCCGATGGAACGGATTGACCTTTACAGAAATTTATTTTTCGAGGGTGACAGAATAGGTAATGCAAAGGGATAAATCAACTGACAACTGATACTGACTGAAGAACTAGAAGCCGTAACTTCAAAATTACATAATTCACATGTCCAGAAATCAATAAGACACTTTCTTAGACAGTGCATTATGAATAATAATGGGGACGGTTCAATCAGTAAAATCGGAAATAACTGTTATCTTATCAGCTGTACAATACATGTAGTAGTAGTTCTTCAGTACAAGTTTTGCAAGAGAAAAAAACATGAGATGTTCCTTAAATGATGTTTCGTTGATTTGTAATTTAATTATATCAGGAATGGAGTTCAACTTAAGGGCGCCATAATATGAGAGACTGGACTTGGGGTTGGGGTAAATAATTTGTTACATTTTCTTCGGAATTAAGCCTATTATGATTTTGAAATCAGTTTGAGGCAATGAGTGTAGGTGCATCTGTTCCCTGACATAATGCTGTACATCAGCACACTGACAGAGAGAGAGAGAGAGAGAGAGAGAGAGAGAGAGAGAGAGAGAGACTGAGAGAGCGCGCAAGAGAGAGAGAGAGAGAGAGAGATTTTGTTCAACCAGCCTTCGCCCAGAGAGGGACTACTCTAATCACACATATATAATATATATACACGGACATTCATATTAATAACAAAAAATAAAATAAATACAAAATCATAAAAAATAAAGAGAGAGAGAAAGAGAGGGAGGGAGGGAGGGAGAGGGACAGTGCTGAGAGACGGAGAGAGAGAGAGAGAGAGAGAGAGAGAGAGAGAGAGAGAGAGAGAGAGAGAGAGAGAGAGAGGGAATTAGAATGATGCAAAAAAAAAGTGAGAAAAAGAGAGAACCATCATGTCAAGTCAGAGGGGGGGGGGGGGGGGGGAAGTGGGTCTAAGTGTGTTTCTATGTGCGTGTGTGTGTGTGTGTGTGTGTGTGAACGAAGCCATCGAGTCTGTTGTACCTTTTGGTTAAATATTTGCTGGTTTGGTTTGTGCATCAGAAATAGGAATGTTCTGGACAGAGTTGTGAACTGAAATGTGCAGCAAGATTGTCACAGTGGGAGAGATCGACAGATGAGTTTGACCGAACTGTACGAAAGAATAGTGGTGCGAAATACTAGAATGATTGCAATTAAATGAAAAAGAAACCATGTATTGTCCCGGAGCCGACGCAGTTTAGTGTGTAAAAAAATAGGGCTGTCAGGGCTAGTAACTACTGCAAGAGTTTTATTCTATTTTCAATTACACTTGAACAAACAGTAATGTTTTTCAATTTTGTCATCCTGATGCTGCTGTTTTAGGTTTGGACAAAGGCACATTAATTATAAGATCATATACCTATGGTTTTGAGTATATATATGAGTGCATGTGTATTTCTTCCGTTGTACATTTTGATGAGGTATTTATGAATCACTTAGGCATACATTTTTACAGCCTATTTCTGATGTTCTAATTTATTTTTAAGAGGAATTAAATGGGATTTAAAAAATATTTTTCTTACATCTTAACCGCGTGTTTTCCTGCAGAGAGCTGTTTGGTTAAGAATAATTACTTTGTACATGTATTTAAAATGTATTGTAATACTAATGTTTTATTTGTCTTTATGTTACATGCACCACCACTGCAATTTCTCAATGTGAGATAATAAAGTTAACTTGATTTAATTTGATTCGATGCATTGCTGCGTTTGCCCACTGTTGTCACATGAATTTTACTTGACTTTAGAAAATGAAATGAAACTTGAAAGATAGGAATCTTAAAAATGAACGACAAACAAGCTGAAAATGTGTTAGGTAATGTGAATATGTACATTTTTGATTTACAGATGCATAGAAATAACATAAAATCTCTTCCACAGTATTCATGTGTCTTTTTTCAAATATGAAAAAAGTGTGTGTGTGTGCGTGCGTGCGTGTGGTTGTTTTGGCGATATGTCAGTGATGTTCAACATAATGTGTTAATATTCCGTTTTTGAAGCATTATTGAAAGGCACAGTGCAGCTCACAGCCTTCGTTTTGCGTTTTTGTTGCAGCTGAGTGCATTTACAGATCAAAAATCCTCCTATGGTAGTAAAACAAACCCAAAACTACCCAACGACGACATCTGTGAAGCTCGACTGTTTCTTGTTCACGCGAGTGCATAAATTAACCTAGTTATTACGTGGTGTTTGGTCGGAGTTCGATTCAACTGAGTGATTCCGGCCTCGATTTTGTTTTACACAAACTCATGATGACGTCTGACATAGTTTGCTAGTGACGTGTCTTTTTGTGCATGATGTGGTGATCTACCTGATCTAAATTTAGATCCAAAAATAGGTCAAGACCAGCCGGGTCCGAGTACGAAATTAATTTGTAAAAAAATCGCAGTTCTTGACTCTTTGGGTGCAAGTCAATGAAACTTGGTAGTTCTTCTAACGGATAGCTGCCTGAGGTATGACTAAAAGCCCCAGGGGCTCCGTGCACCTGGATTTGACAAGTTCAGTACCTTGAAGCATTATTGAAGCATTATTACTCAAAGTGGCACCAAAGTGCATCTCATAAGTAATGTTTAACGCCCTCACAGTAAAACCATTAGGGGCATCATCTTTACTTGCAGTGTTTTTGTTACTATCTTTTCTTCAGTTTTCTTGACCCGGATTTTGTCAATTACATGTACACACACACACACACACACAAACAGGGCGTTCTATATCTTTATTTCATGTACAGCATGTACGGTTTACACTTAACAATGATTTATACATGTAACAGAGAAAACAAACAATATTCAACATTCATATGACAAGTTATATTTCATCCTGCCTTTCTGGGTATCTGTTATAAACTGTATAACAAACAATCACCGGAGCATCAACTATGCTGCTGATTTTTTTTTTCAATCACATGTTACTTGGTTATTTTTGTGGTTCTTTCTTTATTTGGTGTTTAACGTCTTTTCAACCACGAAGGTTATATCGCGATGGGGAAAGGGGGGAAGATGGGATAGAGCCACTTGTTAATTGTTTCTTGTTCACAAAAGCACTAATCAAAAAATTGCTCCAGGGGCTTGCAACGTAGTACAATATATTACCTTACTGGGAGAATGCAAGTTTCCAGTACAAAGGACTTAACATTTCTTACATACGGCTTGACTAAAATCTTTACAAACATTGACTATGTTCTATACAAGAAACACTTAACAAGGGTAAAAGGAGAAACAGAATCCGTTAGTCGCCTCTTACGACATGCTGGGGAGCATCGGGTAAATTCTTCCCCCTAACCCGCGGGGGGTTATTTTTGTGGTGGATCTCAAAGTTTTCTGTAACAATTAGGGCACCATTATTTTTAATTTAGATGACAATAATTATTGACTTCACATTATCTGAAACTTTGAGTTTCACAATAAAAACATTCACAGCCTGGCAAGATAAAGATGCATGCATCTGTTTGGGATTTTCTTCAATCTTGAACCTGCATCAATAAGACACATACAAGTATATATGCACATTAACATATAAGGCCACGTGACAAAACAACATTAGATTACACTAAGTCAAGCTCAAGGAGTATCATTTCTTTAAAAAAAAAAAAAGTATACAGATTTCCATTTGCCATCAGTTATCTGGTGCAAATTGTAATCTGAGCCATTATCTGCTGCAATGCACATTGATGTGTCTAACTTGCTGTACACGGTTAAAAATCTATCATCTCTCAACTAAAAAGATAGCAATAATACATCATGTCAAACAAATTCCCATATGGAGAGAATAAAATCTTACATTAAGTCTCAACAGCTTCAACTTTGCTCATGATGAATGTGTAACAATGTTATTATTTGCAAAGCTTGAATCTAGAATAAAGATATAACAAATACTAGCCAAGACAAACTTTTTCTGTTATGCACTTTAAAGTAGTCAAGAAGACATCTTAAGATAAAAACAAGACGAAACAATGACAAAAACAAAAAAGCCATGGTCATAACATGCTACACAACTATAAAGTTCTGGCGTCAGAAACAAAAGCGCACATATCTCTCCGTCTTCAGTATTCCAAAAACCAGTCTGGATAAAAAGCAAAATAAAAAGGCACTTTCTTAACAAAACATAACACAAAAAATGACGGGAGGATACTGTTTAGTAAACAAGCCAAAATTTGACGAGAGCATAAATGAGAATTTAAAAAAATTGAACAGGTAAGTACAAAAGGCAAAATACAGCAAACAATAGACAATAAAGAACCAATGAACCAAACAGACAACACAAACAATGAAACATTAAACACATGCAAAAAGGAAAGGATATATTCTGGTGATTCATAAGTAGTCGACAAATTCAGGCCAAACATGGCAAAATGCATATACTATGAACAGAGAAAAAACTTGAATCTGTTATCTACAGTAGACAAGATAACAAACAAGTAAAAGTCCAGTGAGAAGTGGGTATGCTGGGAGTTTAGAAAGAAGAGAGAAGAGACAAAGCCTTGTGATAAGCTTCAAAGACCAGATCGTTTCACTTGTTAAATCTTTTCTCAAGCTCCAAAACACACTAAATAGCATAAGATTTGTAATGGCAACATGTTACGTATTGATTACTTTCCACTAACATCCTATCATCAAAAAGCCTTCAAGAAAATCTGCACAATGTTTGTTTGTTTGTTTGTTTATTTGTTGCTTAACGTCCAGCCGACTACGCAGAGCCATATCAGGACGAGGAAGGGGGGGATGAAGGGGGCCGCTTGTCAAGCGATTCCTGTTTACAAATGCACTAACCCATTACTTGTGTCCCAGCAGGCTTTAGTAAAACTAAATTAATACCTACTGGAAGATTACCAGTTTCCAGTATGTTAAAATAGGCTTAACCTATCTACTGCTGGACTTACATCAGAACACTAACAGATTAAACTATACATGAATCGCGAGACAAGCGGCAAGAGAAGAGATTTTTGGAAAAAATACAGGTGAATGAGCAAGAAGGCAGAAAAAAGAAAAGAATTCATGAAGAAAAAGAGAGCATGACAGGAAAGAGGAACCAAAAATCTACCTAACAGCAAACTAGAAAGCTCCTGCGGTTCCAAAAACAGGAGGGGCCTTTAATTTCATAACCGCAGTGCCCCACTGGGGGAAAATCTGCACAAAAAAACTATCAATCACTTATAATACATTTGTAATTATGCACTAAACTGCTCCATAACCAAGCAAATGGCATGCATGATTTAAGAATATTGTGAAGCTATGCTAAATGAAAGTACCTTGAAAATCTTTCTTTCTTTCTTTATTTGGTGTTTAACGTCCTTTTCAACCATTCAAGGTTATATCGCGACGGAGGGAAGGGGGGAGATGGGATAGAGCCACTTGTCAATTGTTTCTTGTTCACAAAAGCACTAATCAAAAATTTGCTCCAGGGGCTTGCAACGTAGTACAATATATTACCTTACTGCGAGAATGCAAGTTTCCAGTACAAAGGACTTAACATTTCTTACATACTGCTTGACTAAAATCTTTACAAACATTGACTATATTCTATACAAGAAACACTTAACAAGGGTAAAAGGAGAAACAGAATCCGTTGGTCGCCTCTTACGACATGCTGGGGAGCATCGAGTAAATTCTTTCTCGTCCCAACCAATATGGGACTCCCCCTAACCCGCGGGGGGCCCTTGAAAATCTGGTTACAAATACAGTGTCACATATTACACAGCATTACCTACTAAAACTGTTCACAAATATCTATCGCTCCCATCCTTTTTCCTCCCTATGTAGACTGACTAATGTGTACATCTTTCACAAACACACTACTCTTAACAAATGACTTTGAAACCACATCTGTGGCCATGAAGAAAAAAGCACCGTTCTAAAATTACGTGAAAAAAGACGGTGATGAATACTGTACCAACAAAAAATCTGCTGCAGTTAAAAACATACAATACTTACTCAATCTATGTTTTGCAGTGCTCCATGAAGTCATTTCTGCTAGTTTAATTTTTTTTAACTTACAATGATTACATAGATGATCAGGCAGTCAAGTAATAGTGTTTGTACACGTACTGCAGCACTACAGTCCAGGATCATGTTATTTCTTCTGCACAGTCAATTAAACAACGTTACTACATTGACATTGTATTTAATACAAATATACAGATATTACACTAAGATGCAGTTGAACTTAAAAAATAAAGGTAATATAAAAAAATTTTAAAATGATAACACTAGGCAGTCTGAAATGTTACTTCAGTTTTTGTTTAAAGGAGCAAAAATCATGTTCAAAATAATAGATTTTTTTCCCTTTGTTTTTCTTTGTTTTTTCAAAACTGTTTGTGTTCATGAAAAGTGTACACAATTATGCTGCAAAAACACGAACAAGATGCACTTTTAGCAAGACACAACATTAAATAAAACATAGCTGTCAAACTACACAACATGCTTGATACAAGATTAATATACTGTGAACACAGCACTAAAACAATACATCACCAATTTGGGACGTGAACCAATTTGTTTATCACTCTGAACGAAGCTGAACAGAGAAATGTAAACAAAACTAAAACAAAACTCCAGTACCACCGGTAACAGCAACCAAAAGTCCAAACCGTCAACGCAACAAAAATACAAAACAAAAAAAAATTCTTGTACTCGTTACACTTAACATTACAATAGATCCATATGATAAGGCAGTCTACGCGAAAATGCAAGGTGAAGTATTTTTGTGCTTCTACACTTGGCTACAATGTCAAATCATGCACTGACGGCTCAGTAGCTACACGCGACAGGCAAGTTTCTCCCCCAACCAGTCGGGAGATGGGCCCACATTTCCGAGTCCTGCCAAAGGAGCGAGAGAGTGAAGCGGATCCCCTTAGCGAGGGGTTCTGAGAATGTCCAGCTCCAGTGCCTTGAGTAGGTCCTGACCCTGCAGAAGACCCTCACCGTCGTGCGTTGTGGGGGCGTTCACCTCGCAGTCTCGCTGAGTCAGAAGCTGCAGTGGTGTCCGAAAATTGTTATTGGAAATTCTCTGCAACACAAACAAGGTAAAAAGTTTAGTTTAGCAGAAAGAGATACATCTGTGTATTTCCAGCACATTTTTATGTCTCCGTGTATAAACAAGATCTAAGACTATCAATCCAAAAATGTGAGAAGCAAATATACAAAACCCGATACATATAATTGCAATTTAATTTGCTACAATGTGTCAAAAACACAAAAGAATATGATCATGGAAATAGGGAAATGAATCAGTGAAATCCACAGTATTTTATACTCACACATTACTAACACCTCTTGGATCTAGAAAAAAAAACGTATTTTTTTTCTTACACAGACACTGTATGATTTTTCATTTCCTTACTGACTTCGAACTCATTAATCATACCAACTTTGGAATAAGATGTTCGTGTTACGGACACATTTTCAGCTTAGTAAGTAAGACAGGAAGCTTCATGCGATCAAGTCTCATATTTCTAACTACACAGTCACGATTATATCCTTTGATTGAACTAGCCCTTTGACGGGCGCGGTGGCCTAGTGGATAAGACATCGGCCTCCTAATCGGAAGGTCGTGAGTTCAAATCCTGGCCGCGGCCGCCTGGTGGGTTAAGGGTGGAGATTTTTTCAATCTCTCAGGTCAACTTATGTGCAGACCTGCTCGTGCCTTATCTCCCTTCGTGTGTACACGCAAGCACAAGACCAAGTGCGCACGGAAAAGATCATGTCACCCATGTCAGAGTTCGGTGGCTTATAGAAACATGAAAATACCCAGCATGCTTCCCCCGAAAGCGCCGTATGGCTACCTAAATGGCGGGGTAAAAACCGTCATCCACGTAAAAACCCACTCGTGCAAACAGCATGAGTGAACGTGGGGGTTTCAGCCCATGAACGAAGAAGAAGAAGAACTAGCCCAACTCAAAAATGAGGTTAGATGCTTTGTGCTATATTTTTTAGACCAAAAAGGAATGCATTCCAGCAGAACCCCCTGTTTTAAGAACCCCCCTTTCGAAGACCCTAGTTTTTCAGATTTTCTGTCAAAAACTTCTGTAAATTATCCTCCCATTTAAGACATGATCACACTGTATATATATATAAAAAAAAAAGACCTTGTTGAATGCCATGTCCGGTGCCATTGGTGACATGACTCTGTACCCGTTGGGATCCTCCCCCTTGAGAAGTAAGTTGCGGAGAACGCTTTCTTTGCTCTCCATCACTAAAACATCATTCAAAGAACAAGATTAGTTAGCGAAGCCAAAATCTACCACATGATTTCTGTTCTCACAAACTCTCTCTATCCAGCTGAGAGTTAATGCATGCATGAGTTATGTCTGTCTGACATGAAATATATATGCACTTGTCTATCCAAACAAGCCATCCTCTCTCTCTCTTTCTCTCTCTTTCTCCTTCTCGCTTGAATTTGTAACAAAATGTTCAATCAATAACACATTGATTACTACATAAAAATGTTTGCACATTCCAGACACAGATAAATGGCTTAAGAATAAGAATAAATCCACACATACAACCACCAGTCGGTGCTGCAATCTCTCTCCTTCCCTAATCCTACACATTTCTGTAAAACTTACGTGTTGGGACTGTGTGTAGCTGCCTGTGTCTCACACGTTGAATCTTGTGGGCAGGAGGGCCTTTCTCTAAACTATTCATGTCCAGGGGCCGTTTTATCTGCTGGAACATGGTGTCTGGTGGCCGCTCGATGCTTGCCACAGCAGTGCTGCCACCTATCATGTCCCGGATGCTGGGCTTGGGTGGCTGAGCGGGCTCCTCAAACAAGTCCTCTGTCTTGGGTTTGAAGACGTGCTCTGTCTTGCCGTAAAGTCTGCAAAGAGACAGTCATAATCTGATGAAAAGTTTGTAAAGAGGCACTTGAATTATGCTTGTTTTCTTTTGTAACTATTAAATCTCTGAATGAGTTCACGTGTTCTGAATTTGAAACAAATGCTTTGAACAGAGAGGGAAAATATGTGCACAGCATGATTTTAGATAAGTCATGGGGAGACTGCTCCATTATGCACTGGTTATCCCTAACGATGAGCAAGTCACTTTTCAATCTTCAGGGGTTATCTAATACTCTGAAGAAGCTCGGCTCTATTCAAAGGAGAGGTGAAAATCTAACGGTCTTGTAATCCAGCGGTGCTTGTGGTGAAAGGACACCCTTAGGACCAGCCAAAATGTGCCCCTACATTGGAGGAGGCCTGTCATATCAAGTATATTTGGTCAAAATAATAGACAAAGGGACAACAGAAAGTGTACTTTCTAATAGGAGGGGCCTCGCATCACAGGTACCACTGTAGAAGCAACCAAGACAGACAAAAAGCATTTCAGATTGGGAACTTCAGAAATAGATGCCTGTGGCAGAAGTTGTGGCCTCACCCTGGATCGACTTCATTCTGCAGGGTCATCATGCTGTCACGGGTGGGACCCAGCAGACACAGATCTTCATCTCCATTCATTGGGATGTATGGTGCACGTGAGTCAAAGTCAATAGCCTGCAAAAACAGAACATACGGCTTGTACTTCCTTTGACCCAAAAGCTCAAGGAACTTGCGCACATGCATGCACATGTTTGTGCACACACACACACACACACACAAACACTCACATAAAAACACACATGCACAGTGAAGATGAGAAACACATCTTCTGCAGCAGTTTTAAAGAGATGAAAAGGTTTCTGCACCTCTTATAACAGTCCATGACAATGTCAGGGCAATTGAGGTCTAGAACTACAGGTTCTGGACATTAGGAAATGATAAGACATTTGAAACCTTTAAAGAAGATGTACAGAAAATAAGAGATGTGTAATGTTTCAAGCTGAGCCCTTATTTGTAAGAGCCTATAAGAGATGTGTAATGTTTCAAGCTGAGCCCTTATTTGTAAGAGCCTATAAGAGATGTGTAATGTTTCAAGCTGAGCCCTTATTTGTAAGAGCCTATAAGAGATGTGTAATGTTTCAAGCTGAGCCCTTATTTGTAAGAGCCTATAAGAGATGTGTAATGTTTCAAGCTGAGCCCTTATTTGTAAGAGCCTATAAGAGATGTGTAATGTTTCAAGCTGAGCCCTTATTTGTAAGAGCCTATAAGAAAAAGGGGCATATTAGAATTTGTAGATAAAATATCCTGTTCAGTTTTATCATTTCACAAAACCATTTGGTATATAGATACATTTGACCCTGCAAAGTCTAAAAAGCTCAAATATAAAAATCAGTAAATCTTCATTTGATGGTGGTCTTTAGCACGTAACGAAACAGTGTTATGTGCGACTTATGTCCTCCTTTTTTCCAAAGGCTGTCACATTTGAGCAAGGCAGAAAAGGGGTTGCCTTGGATGGTGTCGGATATGGGATAAACAAAACAATTCATTGTTTTTCTCGTTTGTTTCGTTACGTTATCTTACAGAAAATAGCAGATGGGTACAGTTTCAACTTGAGCGCTTATTCGTGCGTAGCAGGGCGAGGGTTGACTGGGATGGGTCAGGGTGTCAAAAATATTTAAGTTTTTGTAGCTGCTGTTTGAGTTTTGTTTTGCTGACCTCCATTTCATCCTTGCTGGTGTCAGCCTTGGTGTCCATGGCCTGGAAGAACTTGTCCATGGTCATCATCAGCTCTGGGGTTGTCTCGTGCACATAGTCCCGGGGGCTGCTCATCTGTAACAAGTCAAATAACAGTGCATTAGCATGCGTGTGAAGTGTTTGTTGTATTGGTTGTCTGCCATATTGAGAATGAAAGCTGCTTGTTCATTCAATGCTTTGTATTGTCTCAGGGGCTAGGAGATTGGTTGTCTGCCATATTGAGAATGAAAGCTGCTTGTTCATTCAATGCTTTGTATTCTCTCAGGGGCTAGGAGATTGGTTGTCTGCCATATTGAGAATGAAAGCTGCTTGTTCATTCAATGCTTTGTATTGTCTCAGGGACTAGGAGATTGGTTGTCTGCCATATTGAGAATGAAAGCTGCTTGTTCATTCAATGCTTTGTATTCTCTTAGGGGCTAGGAGATTGGTTGTCTGCCATATTGAGAATGAAAGCTGCTTGTTCATTCAATGCTTTGTATTCTCTCAGGGGCTAGGAGATAGGTTCCGCGTAACTCTCACTCACTCTTATTGCATGGTCATGTTGTCTATGTTGTCAAACAGAGAAAACAGTTGACTTTCTTTCCGTAATTCAGATGAAAATCGCTTTCACAGTAAAATGTGAAAGCGTGCCTGTGTTAATGCAAAAGAAAAAGAACAAGAAGACCTTGCAATTATTTTCTTTAAATGTTTTGCTCACATTGTTAGGTCACACTGAATCAGTGAATGCTGTTTTTCTTTTATTTCTTCTCGAAGCAAAAGGACAGGAAAGAT
Organism: Littorina saxatilis; assembly: GCF_037325665.1. Taxonomy (NCBI): domain Eukaryota; kingdom Metazoa; phylum Mollusca; class Gastropoda; order Littorinimorpha; family Littorinidae; genus Littorina; species Littorina saxatilis. The sequence continues at coordinate 24,684,352 of NC_090261.1, forward strand.
AAAAAGAAACCAATGAATGAAACTCATACAAAACCATTCCCCTGAAATTGGCGTGAGCTGCCTGAATGGCAGTGTAAAAACGGTCATACACATAAAAATCCACTCTTGCAAAAGCATGAGTGAACCTGGGGCTTTCAGCCCATGAACAAAGAAGAAGATAAAAATCAATCTGTGCACCCACCCTGGAGGATGAGGCCGTGGAGTTGTTGGAGGCAGGAGACGGGACGCTCAGGGACGCCATGTCTCTTGTACGACACACTGCTGGTAGCATGCCTGGTTCCTTCTTCAGCCCGCCCACTACCAGCAGGGCCGGGGGAGAAGACAAAGTGCGCTCATCCTCTCTGCTAGCCATGCCCACTGTGCAAGCAAACAGAGAAAGATGACCAAAAATCCTTAAAAGATAGGACTGCTAACATTTCAAACATGGCCGAAGCAATGTTTTCATAAAAGAAGCGGTATTGTACGGGCACATGTTGAATTTGGGTTACATGTGTTGCAGAGTATTTGAAAATCTGTAGGCATAAAATCATGCAAAGAAAAGTGTTAGGTCCCTGTTGTGAATATAATCAAGTGGATAAATTGATTACTTATGTTTCATGAGAACGGAAAAACAACAACACATGTTCACCGCCCTCAGCTAATTGAAGAAAGAGGGCGGCCATCAATAAATAGTAGAGCATAGTGCAATTTCATGTTGGCATCTTCTCCACTGAAAGCTATAACCCAAAGACTGAAGACCAAAGTGCTTTACCCCACTTCTGACCCGAATCACCCCCCTCCTGCTAGGTACACGTGCACTCAAGTTAACCTCTGCTTTGACCTGTGTGCCAGGAGTCAGATGGGAGAGAGAGAGCGAGAGAGAGCGAGACACACACACACATAGACAGAGACAGACATAGAAAGACAGAAGCGGAGAGACTCAGAGGGAGACACAGACAAAGACATACATACACTGATACAGAGAGAGAGAGAGAGAGAGAGAGAGAGAGAGAGAGAGAGAGAGAGAGAGAGAGAGAGAGAGAGAGAGAGAGAGAGAGAGAGAGAGAGAGAGAGAAAACTGTAACTGATCTCGTGAGAACAGTAACAAAACGAGACATGTCAGATCTCCGAACCCATTGCAATAGATGACCGCTCCTGCGGCCATCAATAAACAAGAAGGGCAAAGCCCATACGACTCACATGCTTTACACATTTTTCCTACCAAAATACATGTGACCTTGACCCAAGGTCAAGGTCATCCAAGGTCATGCAACACAAAGCTGTTAATTCAAGACATAGGAAGTACAATGGTGCTTATTGGCTCTTTCTACCATGAGATATGGTCACTTTTAGTGGTTCACTACCTTATTTTGGTCACATTTCATAAGGGTCAAAGTGACCTTGACCTTGATCATATGTGACCAAATGTGTCTCATGATGAAAGCATAACATGTGCCCCACATAATTTTTAAGTTTGAAACAGTTATCTTCCATAGTTCAGGGTCAAGGTCACTTCAAAATATGTATACAATCCAACTTTGAAGAGCTCCTGTGACCTTGACCTTGAAGCAAGGTAAACCAAACTGGTATCAAAAGATGGGGCTTACTTTGCCCTATATATCATATATAGGTGAGGTATTGAATCTCAAAAACTTCAGACAAAATGTGAAAAATGTGAAAAATAGCTGTTTTTTAGGCAACATTTATGGCCCCTGCGACCTTGACCTTGAAGCAAGGTCAAGATGCTATGTATGTTTTTTGGGGCCTTGTCATCATACACCATCTTGCCAAATTTGGTACTGATAGACTGAATAGTGTCCAAGAAATATCCAACGTTAAAGTTTTCCGGACGGACGGACGGACGGACGGACGGACGGACGTCCGGACAGACGACTCGGGTGAGTACATAGACTCACTTTTGCTTCGCATGTGAGTCAAAAAAGAAGAAAGGTGAGTCTATGGAAAGTTTGATTAAAAACAAAACAAAACACACAAAAACAAATATCAAAGTTAAACAAGAGGCGAAGCCTTCAAGGCTCCCGTAAGAAATCGACAAGGCCAAAAAAAACAAGAGGCGAAGCCTTCAAGGCTCACGTAAGAAATCGACAAACAGTAACACAAACTCAATCACTCCATCACACATACACACACACACACACAGTAAGCATAGGTGACACTGTGCAAGAAAGCGAGACACTAGATCTAGATCTGTCTGTCTGCATGTAGCCTACTTACAGACACGACTGCCAACTACTCTCGGCCCGCTCAAAATAACAATGACCGAGACATTCCTTCGCGTGACGTCTAACCCTCTTACGCCATAATGTGACGTCTTCAAATGACGAAATGTTAAAGTTTCTACCACAGACATACACACGCACGCACGCACGCACATACAGACAGACAAAGTTACGATCGCATAGGCTACACTTCGTGAGCCAAAAAAAGGGGGTCATTTCTGCACAGTTCTCTCAACCTGCATGTATTCAACTGCATTGTGAAGAAATTCTCCAGTGGGGAGTGTCATCTGCACATTTCATTTTATGTCTATGACTATTGTTCAAGCGAAAACAGAGTTTGCACTAACCTTTACGTTCTAAGAAAGAAAAGAATGAAACTGCGCGTGAGAAATCCTGTTACTAAATTCACAACAAAGTCTTGAAAAGCAACAGAATAATGTGCAATGCGTGCAGGGAAAATTTACCTTGTTCGAAGGGAGGGAAGCTGAGTGGGATGCACGCATCTCCAGCTCTGGGGGCCAGGTAGGACAGATCTTCTGGCTCGTTGTTGACCACTGCACACACAAACATTCACAACAATTCGTGAAAATATCATTTGTTCTCTTTTACGTTATAATACTGAGCAGCAAAATGTACTGAATTTCCATCAACACTGAAGTTTTGCAAAAAAGTTGACCTCTACAAACTACCTACTCACCTTATCACCACTAAAATGGGTTCCACTGTCCTGTCCTGTTAATCAAGAGAGAGAGAGAGAGAGAGAGAGAGAGAGAGAGAGAGAGAGAGAGAGAGAGACACAGAGAGAGACACAGAGAGAAAGAGAGAGAGAGAACTTACTGTTGATGGAGTTACGGATTTCAGGCGGGATGAAGTATCCCTTCTCCATGTCGTCGGTCTTGCGAGAGATGATGGACTCGGTGCTGAGCTGAAGACCAGCCGGCAGACACTTGGGGATGGGCAGCTGTACGTCTGACAGGATCAGATCCTTCTGCTCAATGTGGCTGCAAGGAGAGAGGATGATGATGGCTGGTCAGGGTTTTGTGGAAGTTTAAAAGCTACAAACTGCATGAAAGTGAACAGAATTCAGAGCAGTAGTCTTAGGTAAAAGTACAGTGGAAAACACTGCAGGTGTCAGAACAGTCTCTGTAGCATTAATTCAAAAAGCCATGCCTTTAAAGTGTGTTTGGTCTTTAACACACACAAACAAAGCCACACACACTCTCTCACACTCACTCCCTCTACCACTATATTGCATGAAGAAGTACAAATAAAACAAACATCCTTAAAAATAGACAGATCGAGCCAACAAAATCTACCTGAGCACATAGTGAACACAGACAATCCACTGAGCCTTTTGGTTGCGGTTGTTGTAGATGACCGTTGCCTGGGTGACCACCCACGCCATTCCACCGCCACGAGCCAGGAAACGGTACTGGCCAGTCATCGTCTGACCTTTGCCCTTGCCGAGCACTGACACAGAAAATAGATGGATGGTTCACCGATTAGCAACTGGACACAACAAAAAGCCCTTTACTGAACTTGCCTCAAAATCTAAAAAGAAATGAGATTATGGTTCTGTTTCTGACATTCTGTTTGAGAACCAGAATAAAACGAGAAAGAGTAGCAAACAACTGACATTCACAACTTCAATCACCAAACCCTGAAAAGTAGGTTGTGAAACACATCTACACTCTTCAAAAGTACGTTTCTGGCATAAGTTCAGTGGGAAAACACACACAAAATACACATGATACAAAGAATAAAACAAGGGGACGTAACAAAGTTACAGATGACATACAAAGAATGAAACCGAGGAGACAAAAGGAATTAAACAGATGACAACGAAATTTTGACAGAGCCGTTATTGAACTCAATTTAAATTATTCAATCTAATTGAACAATTTAGTTTAAGAGGTCTGTTTAATTTAACAGACAAACAGCTTAAAGACGTCGAACTCACAGTCCTTGTAGGCCTTCTCCACCACACCGCTGTCCAGGGCATGATGGTAGTCGTACAGGGACTTGCCCAACAGTTCATCGCTGCTGTAGTTCAGCAGCTCACTCACTCTGAAACAAGCAATTTTCTTTTCATTGTTCTTTTGTTTAAATCCAAGAGGCCGACATAACAAGAAAGTTGACATGTGAAAATGTTTGAAACTGAACCTCTGAACTAATAACAAAATTTGATACATGTACCACGTCTTAACAATAAAGATTAGTGACACACTTTTGAATTACATTTACTTATCAACAATATTGTAGCCAGGTTAAAGGTCCTTGTCTACATTTTTATACCGAAATCGCCATTTGACCATTAAAATGCAGAGTCTATTATCTACAATTATCAACAATACACCCCCTTTCGATCAGGAAAGACGAAGCCAGTGTAGCCGTTTGAAAATTCATTGTAGTATTCCAGCGTAGTATCCTACTCATAGTAGGATATCCTTATTTGGAAAATGCCAAGCGCAAAACTCCTCTCAAATCCCGTGCATTTCGTGCGTTTAAAAAAAAGCGTGGACAGCGCTCCAGTGTCAAACTGTTGCTGCACTTGTTTGGGCGTGGCTATAAGCATAGTGACATGAATTTGATTGGTCAGTATTTTTAGGCAAAGCACATGTTCTCAGCAAACAGAAAACAAAATATTGGAAGCGTGAGTCACGCTACCCAAAAATAAAATCTTTTTTTACATATTTTTTTTTTCTATAACTTTTTTCCCCATGGTTCATTCATCATCTGACATAACTTTTTAGCAAAATCTAACCATAACATTATTGAAAAAAAGCAAAAATGTAGACGACCACCTTTAACACTGAGTGAATGTTACCTTTTGAGCTTTTGGGACTCTACAGGGTCAAATCTACACACTAAACGATTTGGGGAAATTCAAATCTAAACAGGGTTGGGTTTTTTTCCGCTTACAACTTTGTATCTGTGCAGTTTCTGTAAATCCCAAACCTTTCGAGTTAAATTCCCAGAAGCATTGGTGCCTAAGGCAGTCACAAGCTTGACATTTCTACAGTAAGGATAGAATGATTCTGTTATCCCCGAGTACGCTAGTACAAGGGTCCAGCAGACTTTAATTGTGTGTCTGTGTGTGTGTCTCGACTTAACAGCTTATTGCTGGGAAACTACTGGGCGCAGTTCGTTCAAAAGTTGATACACTAACTTGATAATAGGTCCGATTGATCGTATTAAAACTTCATAATGTTACCTGGGACCTAAATGCGAAATAAACCACAAAAAATCGACTTGGCGGTGGGAGGAATTCGCGGTGCAACAGCCAGCCAGGCAGTCTGATAGAACGGTGCAAGGTCTCGGCAAACCAAGACTATGCCATACTCGTAGCAAAGCCGCCGAATGGTACCGTAAACCAAGAAAAGTGACGTAAGAAAATAGAATGTCGTCTTTTGATTTGGAACGTGACGTGTTTTAGAATGGAGATGTGGTAGTGTGTGCGTGTGTGTGTGTGTGTGTGTGTGTGTGTGTGTGTGTGTGTGTGTGTGTGTGTGTGTGTGTGTGTGTGTGTGTGTGTGTGTGTGTGTGTGTGTGTGAGTGAGTGAGTGTGTGTGTGTGTGTGTGTGTGTGTGTGTGTGTGTGTGAGAGAGAGAGAGAGAGGGAGAGAGAGAAGGAGTGAGGGAGAGAGTGTGTGTGTGTGTGTGTGTGAATGTCTGAAGAGTACTCGGGTCCAGCGCGAGCGTTTTTTATTTGTATACACTGGAACCCCCCTTTCAAGACCTCAAACAATCTGAGAAAATCGGGTCTTAAAATAGGAGGGAGTTTTAAAATGGGAGTCATTTTACACAGGTTATGAACAAAAAGTCTGAGAAAACAAGGTCTTAACCCTTAGGCTGGTTGTCGCGACATATGTCGCGCTACTTTACGTATACTGTCACCTGGTTGTCACGACATATGTCACGCTACTGGCTCAGTCTGTTTGGTAGGTTCTGATTACCTCCCATGGAAGCGAAAACCTATATGACCCTTTTTCTTTATTTTTCTCTCTGTTAATTCACCAGTGGCTATGTAATGGCCCTGTCACACCTTGACGTATGAGCCAGCGTATGCCGACATATGAAAAATCTGGCGAATACGTAGAATACGTTATGGGTAAGTTTTGTATACGTTAAGAACACGGTGAAGTACGCTGGTATATGTCGTCGTACGGCGAGGTCCTCGACAAATTTTGAACATGCACAAAATTTCCGGACGTATGCCAGCGTATGGCTTATACGTCCCGCATACGCGGGCCATACGTTATAGGTAAGTTATGCGATCGTTGACACACGTTCACACACGTTACTAATACGTCGACGTACATCAAGATAATTGTAAACGTACCCAAAACGTATCTCTAACCTATGAGTAACGTGCTTTGAACGTATGTCAAACGTATCTCCAACGCATATTGACGTATGTAGACGTTTTGAACGTGTTCCGGACGACCACAGAACGTACTGAACATGTTTCTAACTTACAGCTGCCGTACAAAAGCGTATTGGCAGCGTTTATGGGGCATTGGTATATAAAGATGGGGTTCGCAGGTGGAAACCGCCAGTACTCCTCAAGACTCCCTGGTGAGCAGATGTCCATGTAATCCGAGAGATGGAAGATCCGGTAAGGCTGAGACGAGAATACCAACTAGCTGTTCTCCAACATCAGCATGACCTCATCGATTTGACACTGTACCAGGTGCGTGCCAGTAGACGAAGGAGAACGAGGTGAACGGGGGAGAAGGAACTGGGTGAGACCATGGATCAAGAGGCGACGGCAGTTTGGCATGTATGACCAGCTAATGGTGGAACTCCGTAACGAGGACCATGCATCCTTCACCAACTTTCTGCGAATATCTCCAGCGATGTTCGACGAGCTGCTGGCCAGAGTGGGTCCAAGGATAACCAAGCAGTACACCTTCTACAGGGATCCGCTTGAGCCTGGCATGAAGTTGGCCCTAACTTTACGCCACCTTGCCTCTGGGAACAAGTATGCCTCGATGAAGTTCGGATGGAGGGTCCCTCACAACACCCAGTCCTTTGTGGTCAGAGATGTCTGTCAAGCCATTATTGACGAATATGTGGATGAGGTGCTGGTCTGCCCAAGTACTCCGGAGAATTGGCGCGCTGTAGCTGATAAGTTCTTCCAAAGATGGAACTTTCCCAAAACATGTGGGGCACTTGATGAGAAGCACGTGGCCAGACGCTGTCCCCCAAAGAGTGGGAGTCTATACTTCAACTACAAAGGATTCTACTCCATTGTTCTGATGGCGCTTGTAGATGCGGACTACAAATTCATTTGGGCAGATATTAGTGGTACTGGATCAGCATCAGATGCGCAGATATACAATTCCTGTGAGCTGAAGGAATGCGTACCCTAGATTTTCCTGGAGGGAGTCTTAAATTGGGGTGTCTTAAAAGGGGGGTTCTACTGTATTACCAAGCATATCTTGCTCTAGTTCATGACATCAAAAACTCATTTTTTTAATCACATCTGACCGTAACAGACATCCCAATACAAGTTCACAGCATTTTAAATATAAAAAGCCAGTAAGAAAAGCAAAATTATTTCAGTTAGAAATGAAGGGGGAAATTTATGACGTTTTACAATAACAGGCTGCAGATGCTGAAGGTTAGATCACACCTGTCCTGATCTGGAAGAACTTTATCCAAGCAAATTACTGGGCACAGAAACTATACACCATGCCTTGATTTTGCTCTTGTAAATGATACGATTTGAGAGGCAGACGCAGTGCACACAGACACACAAAGGTGCACGCATGAGGACACCCCCTCTCCTCTCCCCTCCCTACCAGCCCCCCCCCCCCCCCCCCCACACACACACACACACACACAGACAGACAGACCTCCTCAGCAATAAAAAGAGACAGATATTGGAACTTTACTGCACTGCCAAACCGAAGGTCATCTTCACATGGAAACCCAAGAGGAAAGTCAAGACAAGAAAGTCGACATGTGAAGATGTATCTTAAAAATCCCCTGAACTAACAGCAGAATTTGATACTGCGTCTCAACATTAAAAAGTAGTAAATCCAGATCCAACTGCAAATTTGATACAGTCTTAGGAACATGCTATCAGTCAAAGAGAAGAAAACTAGCTTGAATGTTTGAAATGATATCTGAAATTAGCTCTTTCCAAATCAAATAGCACATTCAAGTTTCGTTATTGGAACCCAGGGGATTACTTCTGCAGTGGTATCTGATACAGTGTCTTAGCTGTGAAATGTGCTTTCTGGTTGATTTCTGTCAAATTAAGGGTGGGGGGTGGGGGGGTGGAAGTGAGAAAATAAGAGGGGAAAAACAATTGTACCATCTACCAGTGAAGCAGCTATGCTACAAGGTAACACACTTGTTCCCCCCCCCCCCCCCATTCAACCACCTCCATCCTCCCCCCCCCCAAAAAAAAAAGGAAAAAAAAAAAGAAAAAAAAAGACAAACTGAGAAAGAATTAAAACAGGCATTACATAATTATCATCTGAAGATGGAGGAGGTACAGGTTTCATTAGAAAAAAACTGGGGAAAAATCCCTCAAAATCAGTATCCTTGTATCTTGAGTGTTGAAGTACATGAACTTATGTATTTTTTTTTAGGTTTTTTGTTTTATTTTATACATGTAACTATCTGAAGCTTTGAAAACCTGTTGACTTGAAAAAGTGAAGAGATGCCCCGCTTTAAGACATGCAAGACTTCGGACATTTTGTGAAGAAAGAAATAATAAATACAAGTGAAAACACAAAAAATGCAACCCAGTAGAGAAGTGGCAAGTGTCTCCTGCAGCTTTTTTTAATCCTTTTTTTGTGTGTGCAGTACTTTATCCAGTGTTTTTGAAATATTTCATGATCACCTGTATACACAAGTATACACTGTTTAACAACTCAAAAAGACACTGAAGTGGACAGATAAAAGGGGAAGTTATTTCTTCTGTGAACATTTCTCCATTAAAAATGAATACATATAAGTGAAAAGAACGATGCTGAATGTATATTGAATGCCAAATGCCTCGTTAGATAAAGACGAAACAGAAGATAACTATAATACTCCCTTCAGACCAACTCAGAGGTAATTCTTACAACAAATCCTTTAATATCATATATTATCACAAGGAACCCACATTTCAGATGCACATGTACTTCTGAAACAGGACAATGATAAATGAGGCAGATGGCAGCACATTTTCCCTGACAGTTGTACTATTATCTGATGAAAGAAAATTGATGAGAAAGATAGTGCAAGCTACACCACTCCATGCACTAAAGACACAAGGGTGCGTACTTAACAGTTAGTGCAAGGTCAGTGCATGCAAATACCGGGTCAGGAAACGGAACAATACTGGACTGAAACGCTATATGAAAATTACGGTCAGCGTTTTATTGTAGCTTACTTAGCGAAACAGAAAGCATGGAAGGAAGTAAGCTATTTCTAGTCATCACAAGTTCTTCTGAAACCAGAAATGATGTGAAGACAATAGCCACGTAAAACAAGGTATGCCCACGTGGTGAAACCATGATCAATATTTTACAACAGGATTATGTATGTCCATGTATGTGCACAGTACGTGTGCATCAAGACATGTATCCCTGTGACACAAATCATTCTGAACCAGCTAGGTAGGCAGAAAACAATGACCAAAGAAAATATGTATGGCAAACTTGTAAGTCGAAGTCATTGTCCGTCAATACATTTCTCAGTTTGACCCCTCCACTTCCAGCCTATACAAAGTTCAGCTAAGAGGGTGATAGCCATTAATTTCTCCTTGTCTCACTTTGATGCCTAAAATCTTCCTGGGTCTATGCTTTGTCTTCTGAATTTACAGCATATTTTTCTAAACACATGCAAGTCTGCACGCACGCACATGCATGCATGCACACGCACGCGCGCACACACACACACACACACACACACACACACACACACACACACACACACACACACACACACACACACACACACACACAAAGTCTAGAAGAAGAAAGCATGCAGGTAATGTCTGAGTATTACAGAGATCAAACAAGTGGACAGCAATGTTTGCAGTTTTTCACACTTCAAAGTCGTAGGCAAACTGTCTGAACTACAGAGCACTGTTGGCTTTCAGAAGCTACACATGTTTTTGTGCTTGTGGCTCTGAGTAGATCTTTATGAAGGATAAACGTGTTGAAAATATTTAATGATACTATATGGGTAATGTCATACTTTTTTCAAGTAGGTACCGTACTTTTCGGACTATAAGGCGATACTTTTTTCTTTTTTTTACATTTAGTCAAGTTTTGACTAACTGTTTTAACATAGAGGGGGAATCGAGATGAGGGTCGTGGTGCATGTGTGTGTGTGTGTGTGTGTCTGTGCGTGTGTGTGTGTGTAGAGCGATTCAGACCAAACTACTGGACCGATCTTTAAGAAATTTTACATGAGAGTTCCTGGGAATGATATCCCCGGACGTTTTTTTCTTTTTTTCGATAAATACCTTTGATGACGTCATATCCGGCTTTTTGTAAAAGTTGAGGCGGCACTGTCACACCCTCATTTTTCAATCAAATTGATTGAAATTTTGGCCAAGCAATCTTCGACGAAGGCCGGACTTCGGTATTGCATTTCAGCTTGGTGGCTTAAAAATTAATTAATGACTTTGGTCATTAAAAATCTGAAAATTGTAAAAAAATTATTTTTTTTATAAAACGATCCAAATTTACGTTCATCTTATTCTTCATCATTTTCTGATTCCAAAAACATATAAATATGTTATATTTGGATTAAAAACAAGCTCTGAAAATTGAAAATATAAAAATTATGATTAAAATTAAATTTTTGAAATCTATTTAAAAACACTTTCATCTTATTCCTTGTCGGTTCCTGATTCCAAAAACATATAGATATGATATGTTTGGATTAAAAACACGCTCAGAAAGTTAAAACGAAGAGAGGTACAGAAAAGCGTGCTATCCTTCTCAGCGCAACTACAACCCCGCTCTTCTTGTCAATTTCACTGCCTTTGCCACGAGCGGTGTACTGACGATGCTACGAGTATACGGTCTTGCTGAAAAATTGCATTGCGTTCAGTTTCATTCTGTGAGTTCGACAGCTTGACTAAATGTTGTATTTTCACCTTACGCGACTTGTTTTCACTTAAAATCGTGGGGTCGCCTTATTCTCGGATAAAATAGGTTTCACGAGCACTGTGAACTTGAAATCAATGAGCAACTAACAACCATTTAAGTGAACACAATTCAAGCCGACAACGCTATGGCAGGCGACGATACCGAACTGAAAACGGAAGATGAGGACACAGCTGGAGCCTCGACTTAGACGGGTGGGGACCGCTCGGGTGCCATGTCAGCAGCGGCTTTCATGATCTTCTTTTGTTCAGACTCTGAGGGTTCAGATTTCTCTGGATTTTCTGGGAGTGAGAGTGACGACGACGACGACAACGAGTGACGATTGAGGTACCGCTGATCTTCTTCCCTGACGTTCTGTTTGAAACAGTGTTTTGTGCCGATTTTGAGCGGTCGCCATGTTTGATCATTGATGTTTTTTTTGGTTTTTTTTCCTACGTACGATGTTTTTCCTCATTTTTTTTCTTCGTTTTTTTCTTCGTTTTTTTCTTTCATGCCGTTGCCTTATGCACGACACCATCGCCTTATCCATGGCATCGCCTTATTCTAGGATTTTTTCAGTTTTATTTTTAAAAGTAGGGGGTGCGCCCTATACACGGCAGCGCCTTATAGTCCGAAAAGTACGGTACTCATATTTTTCAAATTATAGTTTTTACATTAGATTTACAACTGAACGCCCAACAAAGATGTCCTTGCCTCACCCACCCCCCCCTTCACCCCCCCCCCCCCTCCAAAAAATGTTTAAAAAAAGGAGGGGAAGAACAAAACAAAAAATTATATACAACGACCATTCAATTCGACTCAGCCCTCATATGACGCACTGCTCAATTTTCTGAACCCTTCCTTGCCACTTATGATTGTCATTCCTCTTCAGCCAAATAGAACGGAAATCCCAACCCTCTCCCATAGTTCCTCATGAACAAGCACGAGCTAGCTACATTGTACATGCAGTGCACTTCATGAGTTCATCTTAATTTAGCACTGGAACTTTCTTTTGTTAGGATGACAGCACTAAGAACTTAATAAATGTTACTTTGTTAGAAAAGCTCTTTTCTCCTTTTACTTTGATGGCAAATTTGAGATGCCTTCCCCTTTCTTTGCACAGAAAATGAATTCATAATGCTGCTTTCGTTCTTCATATTGAAGATGAAAGTTATACGTTCATTTCAATGATTGTTTTGTGCCAAGAAATTGATTCCAAATAACTCTCATTTACTCTTGTTGCGCATGTCGTATATATATATATATATAAACAAATATGGAAAAAATAACCAAAACAAGCCTTCACGTTTTCACCAATATTTCGTCAGGGTGTTCTATAATTAGCTCGCACGATGTTTACAAATATCCTTTGATGCAATGTCTGTCTATGACGTAATTATACATGACATAATGTTTTGCGTGCCGGAATTCCAAAAATGAATAAGACAGTAATAAGCTTAGTTCTAAACAAGTGCAGACCTGTTTACCCCCCAAAATGAAAATCAGGAATGCAGCTGGTACTTTTCCGTAATTTGAGGCATCTTTGAGTAATATTTTTTATCAACCATAAACCATGCAAAACAAGTACAAAATTGATAACCATGTTTAACAGTATTGTACTACACACACAGAAGCTCGATGACACACACACACAAACACACGACACCTGATATATAATATGCAAGTTAACTAAGACAAGTTTACTTTATCTAAAAAAAAACAAAAAACACCACAGAATTCAGGGGCGGAGCAAGAGAGCTAGAGGAGGGGGGGGGGGGTACAACCTGCGGTCCAGGGGTTGGGGGGGGGGGGGGGGTCTGGCTGAAGAATTTTAGCTATTTTATAAACAATTTGTAGCTTATCCTTGATTTTAAACATGATAAATTGGTGTCAGCAGCCACTCATTATTTCTTTTAAAGTTAGTATTAAATAATGGCAATTTATCTTCATTGATATCTGCTCCAGACAACAACAACAATTTCACAAACAGAAAATGTCTAGTTTTTTCCCCACAGACTGAATTTTTGTTGTTTTTTTTGGTTGCTTTTTTGACAGCAAGGGGGGGGGGGGGGGTCCGGAACCCCTGTAACATCCCCCACCCCCACCCCTGGACTATTTACAGTTACTTGAAGATGCATGTGAACAAAACCACCTTACATTCTGTCACATCAGACATCCTGCATTAAAACCAGTCATAATAACTCTCTCCAGAAGCTACCTTTAATTTTAGAGGACCGATTCGTTTATTTCATTTAAACATTTTGTTGTAAGTTTTTCGGTTCAAAGAACTGTGATCTTTGCTATTTTGGAGAAATATTAAAGGCACAGTAAGCCTCCCGTAAACCATCACAGAGCTCCCCGAGCGTCTAAATACAGCACAAGCATACTTCCATTTGAACGCTCACCGAACGGGAACATCCTGGCTGCTTTCTGTCGAGCGTGAGACATTTTCCAAGAATTTATTTTCGTGGACTTGGCCCTGAAGAACAATGGCGCCTCGTTTTTGCGCTAGACCTAACTTTTAAAATCTAAATAATAAATTGACAGCTTGTTACACAAACATTCTTTAATCATAAAAGAATTCGTTTTTCATCAAGACAAGATCAGAACAATTCGAAGTTGTGAAAGTTTAAAAAAAGAAAAGCCCGGAAGCAGGGTCACGCAAGGGTCGTAGCAGACGACGGCCCGGTTTATCAGTGCAAATCGCCGTTCCTCTCAACAGTCAAAAGCCATCGCTAGAGTTCTTGTGAACCACAGCCGTTGTTTCGTGCATAAAAAACGTGCTATTGTAGATAAGCTCACGTCGAGTCGCATTCAAATGATATGACGACTGCATTGTGAAAAGGGGGAAAACTGGATCACACGGGTTCACGATGGCTCAGGGGTAAGATAAACCACGCAAAAATAAATTCTTTGAAAATTGTTCGCTCTTTACGGAGGGCACCTAGGATGTTCTCAATTGGTGAGTGTTTAAATGAAAGGGTGTTTGTACTGTGTGTAAAAGCCTGACCGTATCTGTGATGGTTTACGGGAGGCTTAATCTGCCTTTAATGGAGATCAGTTTTAGACTCGGAAAGACTTGAATTTCGGCAACAGCCAAGTAACTGATGAGCGCGACCATACTCGACCTACATCTATGTCTCTGGCGCGACTGACCGTAGTGAGAGATCGGTTCGCAGGTCTGAGAGATTCTGTGGAAGTAGAGACCTAGGTCAAATAAACTCGATGCGAAGCAGGCTCATGTTTTGCCAAACATAATTTCGTGTTTTTGTTTGTTTCCATGTTCATTTGTGTACTGCATTTTGTTAAAACTAATGCTGCCTCTAACCTCGGGACACGTGCCGCGACGTGACTCGTAACTGACTAGCTTTGTTGTTGCACTGATCTCAAGTTGATCACCAAAATGAATGTGGTTCGCTCTTCTTAAACTTCACCAGACATCGCCACTTGACTTAATAGTTTTGCCGATATTTCTGTCCAACTTTCGCTTTTTTGGTTGGCATTTCGTCCCCACAGAGATCGGCCCTATATTACCTTTCGGACCAATGTCGATCTCAAATCCGCGGAATCCGACAAATACCTTGCTGTGCACATGCGCAGAAAAGGCTGTTTCGGTCAGCCTTGAAATCACAGCCTGGTGACTATGTACCACAATTTCGACTTCGAATTTCCACGCAAGAAAAAGGTTCTCTCGACCGGAATTTCCGGAATTTTCGGTAGTATTCCGTAATACCGGAATTTAGACCCCAAATCCGTAATAATTCCGGACAATCCGGGAGGGTAAACAGGTCTGCAAGTGGATTGTTGAAGATAATGCAGTGTTGAATACCTGGTTGATAACAAGGTGGGTGGGAGATATTGAGGACTTATATGAGCACTTACATCCCTTTATTTCTGAGATCTTAGCTGTTTTCTGTGCTAGCCTTGAAACATTTTTGCATTCTGTTTTAATGCTACCAAAGAGATCATACAATAACATTAATAAACAAAAAACAAATCCTGAATAACCATGACACATGCAGATTCAGGTTAAATCTGTTATCATACTCTGATAAAAAAAAAAATATGTTTGTTAGAAATATTACTGCAAGTAAAATTAAAAACAGTAGGCATTGGTTTGTTATGTTCAAGAGAATGTTTCAAAGATGTTTATCCTTATTCCAAAAGAAAGTCCACAATGTCTAAACAGTGTTATTTGGTGACTGGCACAACAGATACCATATAAAACAACAGCCCACACAGACTCACACAAACATTCACATACATGCAGAGGAAATCTATCACACACACACACAAGAACGCACACACACGCACACACTTAAAGACACACTAACACTCGAACACTCCCACACACACACATACAGCCTATAAGTTACAGTGGCCATCAAAATGATCCACAGCTGAGAGGGACAAACGACGGGAGTGAAACTGGAAACCTCTTGACCTTACTGTGCCCCCAACTGTATTCAACCTCAGCTGTGCATGCTCAGACAAAGAACCACAGGAACACAATCTGTCATTGAAACCCTATGCCTCTCCTGTTTTGGTCTTTCTCCTCGTTTGCAATTCGCAAACACCGGGAAAATCCATGCTTACAATAGAGGAAGGATTACTTTTCAACCTTATGTACTTGCTGTTTTTTCCTGTTTTTTTAAATTTATTTTTATTTTTTGTCTTAATGTAGGCATGCATTTTTTTTACAAATGCAGAAAGCACAAGCGGAGAATAGAAGGAAGGTTTTTTGAATAAATGGTGATAGGCGCAGGATGGGCATATTTCTGCAGTGCAAGGACTAATGTGAATGAAAGGATATCCTTTGTTGATGTGGGAACAGAGATTCGTAATAGTATTTTACCCTTTCTAACAAAGAATTACTTGGCATGACCTATGCCCATCTGAAACCACAAAGCGGGGTTTTGCTCATGTTTTAAATGTGCATCTGTGAAAATGTGTTGATCTAGCTGTATTATTTCATTCTCTTCTAAGTTCTTGGTCTGGAGCTTAATCTTTTTAGTCCAGAAATATATTCAGTACAATGAGAGACAAGCCTTGAGACCTTGGGCAGTTACGTGAGTGCTATACACAGAGACAGAGACAGAGACACATGCACAGACAGGCGGATATACAGAAACACACACACACACACACACACAAACACACGCGAGCCCGCAGACAAACTCACCAACTCACTCACTCACAAACTCACACAAGTGCACGGACACACACACACACATACAGGTGGATATACAGAAACACACACACACACACACACACGCAGACAAACTCACTCACTCACAAACTCACACAAGTGCACGGACACACACACACATACAGGTGGATATACAGAAACACACACACACACACACGCAGACAAACTTACTCACTCACAAACTCACCCACACACAGACACAGACACAGACACAGAGCACAAGCCCTAGTCTCACCTGTCGTCACAGTAAGTGAAGCGCATGTTCATGTCATGCTTGCTGAGAAAGGTGTTGTTGTCCAGGGGGATCTCAATGTTGGCGGGGTGGGGGATGGGCTCCCCCATGGCCAGCAGGTAAGGGCTGAAGAGGGAGCTACCCCCCAACTGTCTCCTCCCAGACTTCATCACCAGGCGACCTGTGCACTTGATCACCTGCGTGCAAAACAAAACTCGTTTAGAACAAAGCTGTATGACACCTACACCCTCAAGCATACTTGTACAAGGATCCAATATGGATATGAAGAATCAGTCAGGGGTGGGCTATAAGTTGTCTTCAAATTTACCTGAAATTTAGTGACAACACACATTTTGGGGTAGACACAAAAACCAATAAATGAATGAATGAATGGATTAATTAATTAAACACACACACACACACGGACATACAACTCCTTTTACCAAATTCTAGAGACAGCATGTCAAGACCTCAAAAAGTCTCTTGCATTGTCAAAAATCTAGCCTGTGTAACTACCAGTCTAACTAATCTTTCCATTTTTGTTTTCTTTTTGTGATGGTATTTAAGCCAGACTTACCTTCAAAGACTCATCATACTTTATAAATGATTTTGCCTGAAAGTCTGAAAGGTCAACCAATAACGCAAATAAGTGGACAGCATATCTCAAAGGAAAACAGCTAGATGCTGTCCAATGAACTCATGTTTTATGTCCACTTAATGGACAGCTCTTGTCCCCCTGTTCCTTTTGTGGTCTGACAGAATCAGTCCGCAATTTCCACATTTCTGCCAGCAAAAGCCACAGCTTGCAATGAACATTTGTGCAGGTCATAAGCATGCAGGCCTTGCCGCCAAATGTCAAGACCTGCATGTGAGGTTCAAACAATCACGGATCAAACTGCCTTTCGTTCTACTGTCTAAACTGCACAGAAGAGTAGAAATAGAAGCAGAACCTTTAATTTTGCTATCTCCTCACTGTCATCAATTTTTCTCTTTTTTCTCTTTCCAATATGATATAATAAAAAAAAAATGAGTTAGCGAACTGAAGTCTACTGAAACCATTGTTCATCCCAACAGAATCCAGCTTTACTTTTTTTCTGTGGTTAAGCCTGTGGTCTTGTAGACATGTATATATGCTAGCAAAAACACACGTTGCTACACCTCACAAACATTGTAAAAATTAAAGAATAGAACCTGACTCTTCTGAAGTCTTACAAATAAAGCAATACTCCTGAGAGAGAAAAAAAATCCAGAATACTAACTGCATTGTACATAAAAACCGATAAACACTCTCCAACCTTCTGACCATCAACATTTAAACAAATATTAAAAGAAAAACACCAACCTTGTAGTTGGCTGATTTCAGGTTGACGTTCCTTCCTTTGGATGTCAGAGTACACTTCAAGCGTAGGAAGAAAACATGTTCTTCTGTGACAGGAGCCTTGTGTCTCTGTGGCCGAGTGGACAGGGCCTCACGAATTTCATCCTCATCACGAGGGTGGGCGAACTCAAAGATGCTCTGACCCATCAATTCCATCTGGTAAAGGAAAACAAACAAGGTTAAGTACAGCTGCCTAGTCAATCATAAGTATTTTTGCTGTTGTCTTTATTGACATTGCCATATTAGTAGCCGTAGTAGTACTAGCACTTTGTTTGCCTGCGTCTGTGTGAATTTTTATTTTATTTTATGACTGGTTGGAATTACAAATACAGTACAATGTACTTCAAAAACAGAATTCTTTCACATAAGCTAAGGGGAAAAACCATCTGTCTCACACCACCTCTACCCACTCCTCTTTCATAAGAAATATTCATTCCAATTTAATGTGTTCTGGGGTGACAGCTGTGATACAAGATGCTGTGATACAAGATATACTATCATTCTGATTCATACATGCATGTTAGAAACAGACCATCCTTTATCCCAAACCCTCTAGCTATCTCACAAAATAACCAAAATTAACCCCCTCCCTACTCAAACAGATAAAATTAAATATCAAACTTTTAGCTGAACACATAGTTCCATGGCTGCCTAAATGGTGGGTTAAAAACGGTCATACACATAAAAAATAAAAAATAAACACTCATGCAAAAACATGTGTATGTGAGAGTTTCAGCCCATGACAACAGAAGAAAGAGAAGAAGAAGAAGACATAGTTCAATCACCTGTTGAATGCCCAGGTACTTGACAAGAAAAAGAAGAAGAAGAAGAAGAAGAAGAAGAAGAAGAAGAAGAAGAAGAAGAAGAAAACATAGTTCAATCACCTGTTGAATGCCCAGGTACTTGACCACCTTTTCATTGACATAGACGATGTCACCATCCCCTGATAGTATGAACATAAACCCATCCAGAGCTTTGGGGGCTTCCTGGTCATATCTGCCAAACTTAGTCTTTCCTCCCGCAAACTCTGGAAAAAAAAGGAAGAATGTTCTATTGTGATTAAATACGAATAAACCAATCAACCAAATAAACATACGAACCAACAGATCCAAAAACAAAGAGACTGCCAACGTTCCAAAATTCAGAATAAAAAAACAAGAAAGGTAGGTTGTTGAACTGTTTGTTATTGACAATACGTTACATTCACAAATATATCGACCCAACGGTCTTTCAAGTGCACAGACAAACAATGAGTAACAAGAACTTAGCTTGATCGAATGTTTCGGCCGCTTGTTGGGAAAGTCCCAAGGATTGATTCGCTAGGGTCATAGGGTGTGATAAAACTATACGTATAAGTGAACAAAAAGCTCAAAGAAACTTGTTGGTTTCCCTTATAAGGAGCGGCAAAGTACGTAACCGTCAAAAACCATGTTCGATCGAGGCATTGACAATTTGACAGACACGGAAGTTAAAATGCAAGTCTCGCGCTCAATAACCAACCATTTCTACTGTTGTGAGCATTTCTGGTTGCAGGCTCATGACAGGATGAAATTGTGTTCCAAGTAGTTTAAAAAAAAAAATTGTTCATTATTTAATTAAATGCAAAAATGTCTTGTTCGGTCGAGGCCAAAATGTGTGACACCAAGACCTCCTCTGAGATTTCATGTTGCAATTACCGGCAAACAAAACTATATACTTATTAACAAAAGCTGTGTTTGAGTAGCAGTAATGTGTACAAATAAAGTGTCCCTGCAAGGTAGATCCAACATATTGTTATTGTGTGTCCATGAGTGGTTATCTGTGCTGGATTTTTTTTTTTTAACGGATATTGTGGTCATAAACATGTACCTGAATTGCACCTGTACACTTTGTTTGCACTCTTCACTCTTAGTTTACTGGAGATAAACCTCTGTTTTTCGTCAAGAGAGGAATGTCACAAAATGGCGGCTTTCAATCTGCCGATTTTTAGCAAACTAAAATGTCCAACAAATTTGCAAAGAAAAAGTAGTCAAATTTGGGTTGAAAACATATAACTGTATTCCTTGAGACACAATACAGATACAGCATGTAGTTGATTTGATGAAAAACTATGGTTGTCACAGGGCTGAATATTGGCGGTCGCCCCATCGCCCCCGGCGGGCGGGTTCAGGCGGGTTCGAAATTCCTCTGAAATCGCCCGCCGGGCGGGTTCAAATTTCGCTGAAGCACAAAGTCGTTAGGCAAAGTAGTTAATCGGAACGGCCGGCGAACAAATATCTCTCGCGGGCGATCTCAAAATCTGTCACTTCTCTACTGCTCATTCCCCCTCCCCCCCCCCCCCCCCCTCCCCCACTTTCAGAAGGACTCAGGACTACCACCAATCAAGGCCAGACACATTGGCTAGACAGCTACCCTCCTCCGCCTCACTTGACCGTGTCATCACCCCTCCAGTGCCACGAGCCGCTGGCCATTGCATCAGCAGTCAAAATAGCTACCCCCCCCCCCCCCGTCTTTGCGCTATTCACTTCACCCCCTCTCTTATCTTATCCTGCGCTGACCAATCCTTCAGAGACTTTCACATGTTGTAAAACAGTTTCCTCTCAGATAAAAACTCGGTCATTGACCCCGGGTAAGAAGGTCAGTGTCTGGACAGGCAGCTGTGTTCAGATTGCAAGTACCGGTCATTGACCCAGGTCTCAAGGCCAACCAGCTTTTACAATGCATCTGCCTTTGATCTGACCGCCCATCCAGAGCAAACATATTCCCCCTCTGTATTTTTCCTTTGATGTGCCTGCTATGTACCACTGATCCAGTTTCTGGGAAATGTATAGGTCATTGACTGCAGGGATACTCATTAAGACCGTTTTCTAAAATATGTTAACACCAGCTTTGCTGACCAACTTAGTACAAGTAGTGACAGTACTACTGCTGTCAATTATTTCCCTTCAACTAAGGAAGTAACAAACAAAAAAACCCGATCCAGTATATGTGATAAAGAAGAAAAGACAGACCTTCAACAATAGGAAAAGGGGTGCAACTCTGCAACTCCTCTGAATCAAAATCATAAAGATCACCTGTAAACAATTCTAGGATCAGGAAATCGGAACATCTGTTTTCATTAGGAAATAGAATTGAAATATAATGCTTTTGATTATTTATGACTTAAGCTGTGGTAAATTTGGCTGGTATGCAACTTTTATACTTCTGCTTGATCTAACAGTAATATTAATAACACACACATAAAGAACAAGTCGCGTAAGGCGAAAATACAATATTTAGTCAAGTAGCTGTCGAACTCACAGAATGAAACTGAACGCAACGCAACGCAGCAAGACCGTATACTCGTAGCATCGTCACTCCACCGCCCGTGGCAAAGGCAGTGCCCGTGGAATTGACAAGAAGAGCGGGGTATTCGTTGCGCTGAGAAGGATAGCACGCTTTTCTGTACCTCTCTTCGTTTTAACTTTCTGAGCGTGTTTTTAATCCAAACATATCATATCTATATATTTTTGGAATCAGGAACCGACAAGGAATAAGATGAAAGTGTTTTTAAATTGATTTCGAAAAAAAAATTTTGATAATAATTTTTATATATTTAATTTTCAGAGCTTGTTTTTAATCCGAATATAACATATTTATATGTTTTTGGAATCAGAAAATGATGGAGAATAAGATAAACGTAAATTTGGATCGTTTTATAAATTTTTATTTTTTTTTACAATTTTCAGATTTTTAATGACCAAAGTCATTAATTAATTTTTAAGCCACCACGCTGAAATGCAATACCGAACCCCGGGCTTCGTCGAAGATTACTTGACCAAAATTTCAACCAATTTGGTTGAAAAATGAGGGCGTGACAGTGCCGCCTCAACTTTCACGAAAAGCCGGATATGACGTCATCAAAGACATTTATCAAAAAAATGAAAAAAACGTTCGGGGATTTCATACCCAGGAACTCTCATGTCAAATTTCATAAAGATCGGTCCAGTAGTTTAGTCTGAATCGCTCTACACACACACACACACACACACACACACACACACACACACACACACGCACATACACCACGACCCTCGTTTCGATTCCCCCTCGATGTTAAAATATTTAGTCAAAACTTGACTAAATATAAAAAAGAAACAAAACAAGAAAGCAACTTAAAAAAAATTTGTAGTCAGCTTTTTATACTTGGTTTTATACAACAAAAAACATAATTTAAGGCACAGTAAGCCTCCCGTAAACCATCACAGATACGGTCAGGCTTTTACACACAGTACAAACACCCTTTCATTTAAACACTCACCGATTGAGAACATCCTAGGTGCCCTCCGTAAAGAGTTTTCAAAGAATTTATTTTTGCGTGGTTTATCTTACCCCTGAGCCATTGTGAACCCGTGTGAACCAGTTTCCCTTTTTCACAATGTAGTCGTCAGTTAGTCATTTGAATGCGACTCGATGTTAGCTAATCTACAATAGCACGTTTTTATGCACGAAATAAACGGCTGTGGTTCACAAGAACTCTAGCGATGGCTTTTGACTGTTGAGAGGAACGGCGATATGCATAAACCATCGTCTGCTACGACCCTTGCGTGACCCAGCTTCCGGGATTTTCTTTTCTCAAACTTTCACAACTTCGAATTGTACTGATCTTGTCTTGATGAAAAAAGAATTTTTTTATGATTAAAGAATGTTTGTGTAACAAGCTGTCAATTTATTATTTAGATTTTAAAAGTTAGGTCTAGCGCAAAAACGCACCACGGTCCGAAAACATTGTGATAATCATCGATCCACGGCTATCGCCAGTTTACATCGATAGAATGAGACCCGAAGGGAAGTAACTCATTTTTGACCTGAGTTCAGGATGGGTCCAAAAAGTGTTCGAGACAATCTGCAAAATTAATTCTTTAAAAATTGCTCGCTCTTTACGTAGTCGTAGGGCACCTAGGATGTTCCCGTTTGGTGAGCGTTCAAATGGAAGGGTGTTTGTACTGTGTGTAAAAGCCTGACAGTATCTGTGATGGTTTACGGGAGGGTTACTGTCCGGGCGTGATTTTCGGTATTGAATATTCATAACAGCCGTCCAGCACCAAAACGAGGCGCCATTGTTGTAGAGGACCAAGTCCACAAAAATAAATTCTTTGAAAATTTCTCACGCTCGACAGAAAGCAGCCAGGATGTTCCCGGTTGGTGAGCGTTCAAATGGAAGTATGCTTGTACTGTATGTGGACGCTCGGGGAGCTCTGTGATGGTTTACGGGAGGCTTACTGTGCCTTTAAATTTTTAAAAAATGCTGATTTACTCTTTTGTTTAAAGTGTGTGTTTATGTGGTAAGTAAAGTTCCATAGTAAATTACTTTGTAAATTGTGTGGTAGGGGGTACATCAAGGGGGTAACTTTCAGTGAGGTTTAGTGTGTGATTGTGTGACAGGGTGTGAAATTCAATGTTGTTTTGATTTCTTGTTTCTTTGTGGCGGCCATTATTTTAAATTCTTTATTAA
This sequence comes from Littorina saxatilis, assembly GCF_037325665.1. NCBI lineage: Eukaryota > Metazoa > Mollusca > Gastropoda > Littorinimorpha > Littorinidae > Littorina > Littorina saxatilis. Next base: position 24,707,966 of record NC_090261.1, read on the forward strand.
AACAAGGTTAATTATCATTATTAAAATATAGCATTTTAGTCATCAAGTATTGTGTGTGTTTGTGGTAGTTATTAGTAGTGCAAATCCACATGTATGCATAATAAGTATGAATGTACGTCTTTTGTGTATGTGGTTAGCACGCGACGAGCCACTGGGGCGGTTGTAAGAAATCCCGGCCGATTGGGGGCCAGTTGGGATTTTGGGGGGCCGGTTCAATTTTTGACTTACCGGCCCCCCTGGCCGGTAGCAAAAAAAGTTAAGGTACACCCCTGTTGTCAACCTTTCATGAAGTGGGTCACCCCCCTCTGGGACAGTAATCTGAGAATGACCCATAGACAAGACACTGTACAACTACACAACAACAGAAGTGCACATTACAAAATTCCAAGTGATCTTTTTGCATGAATAATCCTTCTGTCTTTTGAATGGTAGTTTTTTTTCAATTATTTAATTATCGGTTTATTTTATCATTCATTCATTCATACTTTTATTGGTTGTTGTTGTTGACGTTTTGTGTTGTTGCCTTTTCGTTTGTTTTCTTTTTGACTTCACATGTGTACCCATGTGCACTTCTTTCTGTGTGGGGTGTTATTATCTTCACAATTGGGATTGCTTACGAAAATGAGCAGCATACATGCCTACCTGCCAACACCCCACCAAGCTTTTCCTCCAGCCCTTCTTTCAACCCCCCCCCCCCCCCCCCACCTAAGAAAGCTACCCCCTCTTGGCTTACGTTTGGTCTTCACTGCTTGTGTTTACTACAACACCTCGCTTCCTTCTAACATGATATACACTTGCCTAAGTGCGCCAAGACCAGGGGATATAGTGAGGTCACTGCACTATCTCTGCACACAGCCTTCTTCGTTTTCATCTAAGGCAAAGCTAGGCCAGCGTGGGTACACCAGGTTAGGTTCAGCTAATGTTGAGTCCTCTTTCAGAACATTAGCCTCAGTTGTTCTGCCTTCAGCTAAACCATTCCCCAAAAATTATTCTACAGCAAAACTGTAAAACATCTTTGATTCAACGAAAGATGTTCCACAATGTAGCAGTAAAACATCTACAATGTATGAATAATCAAATAATATTAACTGATGTGGCGATAAAAGAACTCGGATTCACCCACACACATATATTTATCAGATTCAACTGAAGTATCTTCTAGTTGTGAAACATCTTTGATTCACCAAAAGATAGTCTTCACCATAACGGTAAAACATCTTTCATTCACCAAAAGATATTCTTCACTGTAATGGTAAAACACCTTTGAATTACCAAAACATATTCTACAGTGCAAAAGCAAAAGAGCCACAATGCCATATCCATGCAGCCTCCCCTCTTGCTTCTGATGCGGAGATAACAGATTACAACCCTCCTTGATGTACCCACTACATGTATATATCCACATGTATGTGTACATGGACCATCCATCCTCAACCCACACCCTGTCTGCTGATTTATTAAACACTAAATGATTACCGGCTTCGCCGGGTACCGGCGAAAGCCGGGAAGAAGTAGAGCCGAATACAAGGCTGCGCCTGGGACCCGGCTTTGCTGGGTGTACGCTGGCAAAGCCGGCGCACGAAGGAAAGGAGATAAACGCGCAAAACACTGGAGACCTTCTAAAAATAGTAACGTGCAGTGACCTTCTACAAATAGTAACGTAGTAACGGGAATATGGATTGACGCCACACGGAGGAAGGGAGATAATCCCGGCTGAAAACACTGGAGAAGATAAGGAAGAGTTACTGGTAGTGGATCCAGACCAAAAAAACCAAAATCGGTTCAGCACGTGTTGAAATATCTCATCGATGAGGTTGTGTCCGGGGTGTAGCTGAATACGGTGTCCAAATTTGAAAAAGATCCACCGAGAACTTTGGCCGTGCATCGCGAACAGACAGACAGACACTAGTCGTATATATATATAGAAGATGAGAGACTGTAGCTAGGGAATCGCCAGAAGTGGTTGGGTGGGTAAAGACAAAACAGCGTTTCTTTACCCTGATACCATCTTTATGCTCTGTGAAAACACACATCAACAGGAAGCAGTGAAATCATACCTGCATACTGCTTGATAGTATTATCCAGCTTTTCACTTTTTTTCTCTTTGGGTGTTTTTGTCTTGTCTTCTGTGGGGGGTGGGGGTGTTTGTGGTGGTGGGGGGATTGAATCGTCCAACTTTCCAAATTTCTCACCAAGATAAGGCTTTGTAGGTTTTTGCTTCCTCTTGTTTGCTTGTTCCCTTCAGGAAAGGCCCATCACACTTTCTGATGTTTATTTCCATCACTATTACTCTGAATCTTGCACCAAGATGACATATAATCTACAATGTTTATTTTTGTTCTAGCCTTTGCCGGCCATTGCTATCTGTATTTTCACTCATGTCGTCCTCTAAAAATCAACAGGCTACAACATTCTCTTTTCTTTTTTTAATGTACAAAATGACAGTATCACAACAATCCATCTGGAAGAGTCTACCAATCTTTAGGGAAATCTATGTCACAGCTTGAAAACTGAACAGTTGTCCCAGATTCTTTGCGGGGGCAAATCTACTATCAAGAGCCAGTGGGACTGTGCAGTGTTAGTAAACGAGAACTCAACACCTCCAAAAAGTCTAATTTATCAGCTTGCAAAATGAGTCACACTGGCTAGAACAAAGAGTTGCTGCACACTTTTTATGTGTGTGTGTGTGTGTGTGTGTGTGTGTGTGTGTGTGTGTGTGTGTGTGTGTGTGTGTGTGTGTGTGTGTGTGTGTGTGTGTGAGTGAGTGAGTGAGTGAGTGAGTGAGTGAGTGCGTGTGTGTGGAGTGCGTGGTGTTTGTTTGTGTGCTTGCATGCGTGGGTGTGCATGCATATAAATGCTTGAGGAAGAGACTGAGAAAAACAGAGAGACCTAGAGAGATGAACTAAACTTCAGTATTTAAAAAAAAGACATGAGACACAGAGAGGCAGTCTCAGTGTCTGTGTTTCTGTGTCTCACAGTCTGTCTCTACCCTTGTCTGACCCTGTAGCGTCTGTGTGCACACTTGCATGTCTGCAAACCAGTGTATGACGCAACTGTCCTCAAAAGGTCGTTTCAACTTATTTTAATCCAGGGTTAGAGTGTTCCCATTTTCCCCCCTTTCTATTTTTCACTCAGGGCAAAGGGCAGAGAAGGTGTAACGGGAATGGGGGTGGAAGGGAAAGGGCTGAGGGGAGGAGGGCAATGGGGGCACAAGAGGACAGGGAGACCGCCAGTATCTAACCTGAGTTCATGGACAAGTGATAAGTGTGCTACACCCTACGTAAATTATCTCAGCAAAAATGGCAACTCTTACACCATCACCCAATAAAGAAGAGACGAGTTGGGAGGTGGGGAGGTGAGGTGGGGGGGGGGGGGGGGGTTGTACCAGCTAACTTCGCGCTGAGGCATTCTTTTGCCGACAACGTCACATTCCTGTGTGTTGAGAAACCCAATTAGGAGATGGGCTTCCTCCGAAAAAAACACGAGTGTACGTGGGAGTTTCAGCCCACGAACGCAGAAGAAGGAGATGTGCTATCACCTGGTCATGTAAGAGAATAAACGGTAGAATCTGAACAATCTGAGCTAATAATCTAATAGCGTAATGGGATACCAACTGAATGGAGAATATTACTCCTTCCACCTTCCCCAACTCACCAACACCAGGGTTAACGCAACAAACAGATGACATTGCTCACTCTCGTCAAATTATGGTTCCATACCCAGAGATACAATGTCAATGTCCTCCACCAACTTTACACACGACAGCTGGATTTGCCTCAGGTTAGACACTACCAAGAACTAGTAACTAGGTCCCCACACCCCCCACACCCTCCATCCAACCTTATACAATGTATTTCCAACTTCAAACAACACACCCAAGAGAAAAATCCACCTTCGTATGCCATTGCCGAACAGAAGATGTATGTGCATCAAAAAAACTTAATTAGGGAGGGAAACGCAACACTTTATCTTGACGCTGGGGTTGTGGTGTGGGTGGTATCATGCCGGGACCGGCCATTATCTGACAGTGCCGTGTTTATGCCCAGAGCTCAGCCCATGATTACAACGTCACACTGAATATAGCCAGGGAGATTTCATGGGAGGGATGGAACTCGGCTTCAAGGAGTTTACATGATCCAAAGCAATCTTTTCCCCCAGACTTTTTTTCTTCTGTTTATACATTATTTTGACTCTCCTATTTGGGAAACAGACAGGATGAAGACCTCTTGGGTTAGAAGTCAAACTGATTATTGAACTGAAATTTCATTGGACGAATAAATGTCTGCTTCAAGGAGTTCAAACAAATCGCGGACAATGTTATTTCCTTTTTTCAAGCTTTTAATTTTTTTTAAATTTCAGATCTTGGCGATGTGAAAGAATGAAGGCTTAGTAGTTATTCTATAGAGCTTCAAAATCCAAAGTCAACCAGATTTAAATTTCATTTGAAAATGTGCTATTCTTTTTACGACTTTTGGACTGTCCCTGGGTAGATTTTGAAGATTTATGGCCCCTCCCCCCCCCCCCCCCTGGCTCTGCAGCTTTCTTTATTTATTTATTTACACTTTACTTCCCACAGTTCCTGGCGGTGTTGATCTTTGTGATGTGGCTGTTTATGTTAAAATACGGTCAGAATAGCTGTGACTGACGTTTCTAACCTGACTGCAATACGATCTGTCTTCCGATGCAGAGAAGAAAGTCGCCATGCCGTACCAAGTACCATACATCAAAGTCAACCTCGTTTTAAAGTTTAACCCGCACTAAGCGTTGGATAGGACTAAGACTGTGACTAAGACCACGGTAAATTAGAATCCGGTAATACATAAGTTTGAAGGAGAACAAAATAAAACAGGGCAACCATGCAGTATACTAGGGACTTCGAGGGAAAGGTGTCTGCGAGATAGAGCAAAGGAAAGAGACAGAGTAGAATTCTGAACCGAATCTTTTATAAGAGGGATTACACAGATAAACAACCTCTTGCACAAGAGAGATAAAGGGGGGTGGGGGATGGGGCGGGGAGAGGGGGATGCAGGCATTCGTGTTTGTGTGTGTGTGTGAATGAAGGGTGATTTGCCCCCCCCCCTCCCCCAAAAAAAAACCACACACACACAAAAACACCATTTTAAATTCCTTTTCGATGGACTAACTCTCCCGTCTGCTCTTCAAAATTGGGAGCTGATAACGTCCAATGTCAGTGCAACTATTTTTGAATTAGTCATTCATCTGTTGGAGATCAGGTAACCAACAATTTCCAATGTCCTCCAAGCAACTTTACACACGACAGCTGGATTTGCCTCAGGTTAGACACTACCGAGTCGGTAGTGATTCTTATACCACGCACTGTACTCAAAGAGTACATTATACTTATGTACTGACCAGTACAATAAAGATACACGACTTGTGGTTTGACCAGAGACTACAACCTACGGCTACTGTCGCCACTCCGAGTCACTATCGCTTTCTTGATTAACCAGAACAACGCATGGTACACACCCGCACGTCCTTGATACCGCATCTTTTCTATATGATACCCATATCCGTGCTCACCTAGAAAGTGAAAGACGAAGGAAGAGATAACACAATATGAATAACACCGTGCAGGATGGGAACACGTGTTTATCAAGTTACTTCACATATTTAACGTCCGAATCGGCAGCAGTGGCATGTACTTTTGTTATTACTCTAGAAAAAGAAAATTTGCAAGACAACTTGTGAACATGAGTGCATGCAAACTGTATATTATCCCCGAGTACGCAGTACTAGGGTCCTGCAGACTTTAATTGTGTGTCTGTTCGTCTCGACTTAACAGCTTATTGCTGGGAAACTACTGGGCGCAGTTCGTTCAAAAGTTGATACACTAACTTGATAATAGGTCCGATTGATCGTATTAAAACTTCATAATGTTACCTGGGACCTAAATGCGAAATATTCCACCAAAACGACTCTTAACGGGGGGAGTTTTTGCGGTGGGAGGCTGTTCGTTTTGCGAACAGCCAGTCACTGAACTAAAGGGGAGACTTGGGCGGCCTGAGCCGAACACGTCACGCAGTGACGAGAAAAGCATGATTTGCAAGCCAGACAACGGGTGGGGATCTGTCTCGGCAAAGAAACTACAATGCAGGGTTTGGTCTCGTTGAAAGAGAGACAGAGAGCACGAGAGAGTCTATGGCCAAAGTGATCAGGGTTCGATTCTCGGCATGGGCGGTCTATTTTTTATTTTTTTAAAAATTCTTGTTTACTATTGTTTATTATGAACGTTTTAATGTTTTATTTTACTCTAATAGTTTTTTTAATTGTGTAAAATAAATAAATAATTTTTTTTAATTTTTTTTTAAATCCAAGTGATCCGGGTTCGATTCCCGGCATGGGCGGTCTATTTTTATTTTTTTTATTTTTATTTTTTATTATTCTTATTTACTATTGTTTATTATGAACGTTTTAATGTTTTATTTTACTCTAATAATTTTTTTAATTGTGTAAAATAAATAAATATTATTATTATTATTTTTTTTTTTTTAAATCCACGTGCACAAAACAAAAACTTTCATACTGGGGGAGCGAGCCAGTCTGAAGAGTACTCGGGTTCAGCGCCAGCGTTTTTTATCATACTGCTAAGCTGGAATAACATTTTCGGTGCATGAGTCCTTTAAGAGAAGTCGGGTTGCCCCGACCCCACCTGAACTTGAAGGGTCAGCCAGACTCGAGCTAGGGTCAGGAGCAGGGGAACTGGTAGTGAAAATCGGTCTCGTTCATCACTGAGATGCATTAATATCTTCCTCAGTAGCTACGGATTCTCTCTGAACTCTCTTGTTGGGTTCAGAGACACCAACCTTTCTGCACGTGTACCAACTGCATACACGCGCATGTGTACAGTAGACACGGACACTGACTTGCAAACATGTGCATTTCTCCTCTACGTCTGATATATCTTACATTTTAAAGAGAAATCAAAACACACAGACACACACACACATCTAATCAGTCATCCACTCTCCGACCTTCCCCATTCCAAGTCCAACACACCATCCCAAATTTCGTGTTAAATGTCCGTAAAGGGCTCAATAGTCTTCACACTCAACCTGTCCTTCCTGGTTAGCATTCTAGTTCGTTATCGCTGCATTTCCCACCCTTTAACCCCGCCGCTTCTTGCACCCCGTGCGCGCTCATTTTCTCAAATTCCTTAGGAGACTTGGAAACTAGAACAGCTTTCAGAAAGTATTTTTTTACTGAAAAATTAGTTACCATGAACTAGCACAAACAAAAACAAGTCGCGTAAGGCAAAAATACAACATTTAGTCAAGCTCAGTCGAACTCACAGAATGAAACTGAACGCATTGCATTTTTTCCGCAAGACCGTACACTCGTAGCATCGTCTGTCCACCGCTCGTGGCAAAGGCAGTGAAATTAACAATACAGAAAAGCGCGGTAGCGGTTGCGCTGAGGAGGATAGCCCGCTTTTCTACATCTCTATTCTTTTTAACTCTCTGAACGTGTTTTTAATCCAAACATATCATATCTATATGTTTTTGGAATCAGGAACGGACAAGGAATAAGATGAAATTGTTTTTAAATCGATTTCGGAAATTTTATTTTAATCATAATTTTTATATTTTTAATTTTCAGAGCTTGTTTTTAATCCGAATATAACATAATTATATGTTTTTGGAATCAGAAAATGATGAAGAATACGATAAACGTAATTTTGGATCGTTTTATAAAAAAATAATTTTAATTACAATTTTCAGATTTTTAATGACCAAAGTCATTAATTAAATTTTAAGCCTCCAAGCTGAAATGCAATACCAAAGTCCGGCCTTCGTCGAAGATTGCTTGGCCAAAATTTCAATCAATTTTATTGAAAAATGAGGGTGTGACAGTGCCGCCTCAACTTTTACAAAATGCCGGATATGACGTCATCAAAGACATTTATCGAAAAAATGAAAAAAATGTCTGGGGATATCATACCCAGGAACTCTCATGAAAAATTTCATACAGATCGGTCGAGTAGTTTACTCTGAATCGCTCTACACACACACACACACACACACACACACACACACATACACCACGACCCTCGTTTCGATTCCCCCCTCTATGTTAAAACTTTTAGTCAAAACTTGACTAAATGTAAAAAGACTAACAAAAATATATATAACCTACATATCCTTTTTAAATCATGTCGAACAGTTTACATTTGTATCATCGCAATAAAGAGACATGTGAGATTTCAGATCGACACAGATACAACTATTAATGGAATTAGTTTCTGTGTTCCGTAGCCCTGCGGATCATCATCTACAGGGAAACAAAGGACAATTGAAACGTGGGAGTAGAGGATAACTTTACAAAAGCCTTCACATTTACTTTATTTGCTGCTGTTGTGGTTTATGTCATTATGCCTGCATATTTATATTTTTTCATTTCTTCGTGCTGTTCTTGCTGTCCAAGTCATGCTGATTTGTTTGTTTACTTGTTTGTTACTGTTAGCTTCAGGGGATGCTTCATATCTGTCGACATCCTTTCTTTCTGTATCTTCCTGTTTCTCTCCATTTTTTCCCCTTTTTTTAAGGGGAGGGGAGAAGAGAGGGGGGGGGTGGGGGTGGAGTGAGGGGCTTTGTTACTGTCAGCCAGCTGAAGACATAACTCGCTTGCTCCAACCCCTTCCTTACAGTTCTGTTTCGCTTTATAATAAAAAATAACAGCTGATCCGTCAATGTTTAATTTTGAGCATGTACACATTCTCAAGCAAAAACATCCCACTTCTGTCAACGTCATTTCACACAAGTAACTGAAATAATCCGACTACAGTACCAAACCACTACAACAAAATTAACCTGACGGTGACCCTCACTGCATCTGAAACTTTTGGCATCTGAAACTTTTGGCAACTAGTCTTGGATCCAGATTGACCCAGGTAACTACTTCACCGGAACATAACCTCTGCTCCCCCTCCCCCTTCATCACCATGACCGCAAACAGGTTCATCTGAATGTACAGCATCCCCTGCACCCTTTCTATCCCTGCAAAAGTGACAAAGTAACGTCCTTTCAGAATCATTCCCCAAGTGAGTCACTATTTTTTGGGGAAACATTTTGTCTGATCTGCTCAGGGGAGAAGTTTTGTCCTGTCTACTTTGGGGAGAAGTTTTCACTGGTCTACTTTGGGGAGAAGTTTTCCCACGTCTACTTTGGGAAGAAGTAACCTCATGTCTACTTTGTGGAGAAGTTACCTCGTCTACTTTGGGGAGAAGCTTCCTCACTCTACTTTGGGGAGAAGTTTTTTCGTGACTACATTGGGGAGAGATTTCCTCACGTCTACTAAGGGGAGAAGTGTTGGAGAAGTGTTTTCGTATCTACATTCGGGAGAGGTTTCCTCACCTCCACTTTGGGGAGAGGTTACCTTACGTCTACTTTGGGGAGAAGTTTCCTCACGTCTACTTAGGGGAGAAGTTTGTTCGTATCTACATTGGGGAGAGGTTTCCTCACCTCTACTTTGGGGAGAGGTTACCTTACGTCTACTTTGGGGAGAAGTTTCCTCACGTCTACTTAGGGGAAAAGTTTGTTCGTATCTACATTGGTGAGAGGTTCCCTCACGTCTACGTTTGGGAGTAAATGGTCGTTTCGACACTTACCAGACCAGTCGTGTTGCTCCAGTACGTTGCAGATCTTGAAGAAGCTGATGGTCAGCCTCATGACGGAGGCCTTGTCCAGCTGGGAGGAGACGGAGGCCGGAAGGGGCAGGTGCTTGGCCAGTTCGGTGAACCAGTTGGTCTCCTTGTCGCGACGGCTGCGCGCGGCATACTTAGACTTCAGTTTGCGCACTTCGTTATTCCTGCACACACATCAAAACACACACCATACAATTAAGGCTGCTGTTATGGTAAGATGTTTCACCTGTAAATCATAAATGTTTACTGATCAACAATCTGTTGATTTTTATAGATGCAATTACAGAGTGTCACTGTCACTTATAATTTGAGGGTTCCTTCGCAGATAAAAACAGAAAGAAAACAAAAATAGAAAATAAAAAACTAAGTTATTTAAAATCCATCCATGTGTCTACATAACACACTCCCAGTTGTGCTAGGGCACCTGCAACAAAAAACAAGTGGCTAGATTCAAGACCTGAAGGTACCCGTATCTTATTCCCCCCTCTGCTTCTTTACCTCTGTAAACTTGTAGAGCTAGTTATTTTTCGATAAACACCCAGCAACCAAACAAATAACGACCCAGCAACAGCCTGAATCCTCGATAGCGCAATGGGTTGAGAAGCTGTTCTGCGTCGGTACTACTTTTGCGACTGAAAAGTTCCGAACGCTCTAATGTACGAAGTATACATCTCTGGAGCAAACAATACAAACATACCGCATTTAAATCAACAACTTCAGGCTTGAACACATGAATCTCCATATAAAATCCATGAGTTTGGTTGTTTTCTGAATCTAGGTCTGCTGTGCATGTCACGATCGGGTGACAGAGACCAAGAAAGAGTCACTCAGTGGAGTGCCTGTTCTTGGTCGATTATGATAGAAAGCGCCTGTACGTGATATTGGGCTACAGCAGAGTTTGCTGACAGTGCTCAATGAACACGGAGGGTTTGCTGCGCACGAGTTTTACAGTGGAGGTTTCTGCTGTCATAGGGCTGACGGTTTTTCGCTGACAGCGCACACGGGATTTTCAGGGATTGAGTTTCTCGTGTCTTTTTTCTGCTTGGGGAGGCAGAATTGTGTATAGCTGGACTGGTTTTGTGACAAGGTCAGTCACGTGTTATTGGCTAGGTTGTCTGAGAGAGGCACAAGGACGGCGCACTTGACACCCAGCGGCAGAAGGGGAAGGATCTAATACACAGTTTCTAGAGTATGATGGTTTTTCACCGAGTATTATATTCGGCACTCTAAGGGAACTCCCACCAATTATTTCTTCTCTCTGCCACGTATTTTGCTGAGGACAAGTCGTCAACTTTCCTTCGTCGGCGATGGCTTTCGCATAAGGATTCGACAAGGGGTTCTGGACGTTTTTGGTCACTGTTGACGAACAGAGGCTGTTCCAGGGAGGAAGCGGATTTTTGCTTCCATGAGAGTACAATCATAGGCTTTTGAGGTAATAAATCATTATTTAACGCTGTTGATGAGTCTGTGTTGTGGAATGAAATACTCTCTGTTGTTCTTTCCAGGTTAGCGCATAATTTACTCTCTGTGACGCTAAAATACTAATCTGTATATGGTTTTTGCAGATAGGGAGAGAAGGACGGAAAATGGCTGTTTTGTTGTTGTAAAAAGTCCGTTTTGTGCAGGCCCACGTGCTCGATGAGGTATTTAAAGATGACATGTTTTAAGGTGGTGGGTGAGGGGTAGCAGACATGTTTAGTGCACCGATGCTTTCTGTTTGCAGCCTTCGTTTCGTGTTCCTGTAACTGCTGCACGGCTGCCTTTGGCGGGACACTGCTAGCTGCAGACGTTGGAGCTGGGACCTGAGGAAGCTACGCTAACCGGCTAACCAGCAGACCGGCTAACCAGCGAACCGGCTAACCAGCAACCCGGCTAACCAGCATACCGGCTAACCAGCATACAGAAAGAAAGCTAAGTGCACCGTGTCTTACGCACCCCGTTGACCACCGTTGTCTTTTCTTATCTGTGATTTCATTGGAGTAGTGACAACGTGGGGTGTGTGACCCCTGCATGAACTAGAGCTTTTTGAACAGAACATTCTCATTTGACTGTATTTACACGGGATCAGCGTGTTACTATAATTTTCTATATACTACTGGCATTTTGTCAGTGATGACGGGTTTTTTACGTGTTGAGAACGTAAAAGGAACATATTTTGAGTGAAGGCTCGAGGGAGGTGGCGAGTTTATACATAAACAGGCGCCTGAAACTTATACTTTTGTTGACTCTATTTAATTGTATGACTGCGAGAGTGGATCGTGGTGTGGTTAGTTAATTAGTAGTAATTAACCGGTTCATAATCACCTTAAGTGATATATTGAAACGTGACAGTGCACAAACGTTCATCACAAGCAAATTCCCAAGGCAAGTAACTCTCATACTTTGTCTAACGACAAGAGTAGTTCCCCTTTCAAATTTCTTTTCACTCAGTTTCTTCGACAACAGACTGCAATCCGACGGTCAGTTTTCAACAATATTTCATTTAATAACAGATCACACGCAACCAAATGCACACATCTCATCAATTTAAACAACATAAAGCGGTTTCATACACTATTTTCCCCAGAAAACTGAACTTCATACAGTTTTTAACGTTGGAACACGGGTGCAAAAGTTCGTCTGCTAGTCCCATTTGACGAAAGAACATTATCCTGAGCGATACCAAAACATATACAGAACACACAATATCTGCCTTTGCCGCCACAGCAGAATAACAGCATATCTGTGTACTTGATTTTAGTCCAAAATAGGAAAACTGACAAGAAGTGTTAACAGAATGGAATGATTTGCACGGAACTATACAACCGCGCATTAATCGATCGCCTGCGCAGGTTGACTGGTTGAGTGAATAGGATTCGATCAAACTTTCGCAAAAAAACTCCTCTTTTCTTTGAATAACTGAAGAAAGGAGGAATAAAGAGGTTACACACCTCGTCTCAGTGATTATAAAAAATAATGGTCTCAGTTCGCGGTCATGAAAAAGCTCGCTAAAGCTCGCATTTTTCATGATCCGCAAACTTCGACCATTATTTTTAATAATCACTGAGACTCGGCATGTAACCTCTACATACGAGCAATAAACCATTGCTCGAACGTTTTAATCAATTGTCCAGCCAGGGACAATTTCAGGTTTGTTTGTTCTTTCTTTATTTTGTGTTTAACGTTGTTTTCAACCACGAAGGTTATATCGCGACGGGGAAAGGAGGGGAGATGGGATAGAGCGTTTGTTTGCAGCTTTGACATTTAACGTGCGCCACACATAAGACAGAAGTCGCAGCACAGGCTTCATGTCTCACCCAGTCACATTATTCTGACACCAGACCAACCAGTCCTAGCACTAACCCCATAATACCAGACGCCAGGTGGAGCAGCCACTAGATTGCCAATTTTAAAGTCTTAGGTATGACCCGGCCGGGGCTCGAACCCACGACCTCCCGATCACGGGGCGGACGCCTTACCACTAGGCCAACCGTGCCAGTACAATTTCAGGTGTTTCCAAAGAATGTAACATGCTTTTCATACACAAGAACGGAACACTGCTTTCTAAACATTTATAAGCCCAGACAAGGGTTTATAAATGCTGTTTCGAAAGCCAATAAATTGTCCTTTGTGAGACTGTTTACCTCATAATGGTTTCGATCTTAGACTTGTATAGTCTCATTCATACTTGCATCTTTTTCCTGTTGCGCAGCGTGAGACGATTTAAGACGATTTAATCCGCTTGGCTGTTTCAGAATTAACCCGAGCCAGTCTAAAACTAGGCTAATGACAAACAATAAAAATGAGCCTTGACAATTCAAAGCGTTTTACGGTTTCTTAGACAACCAGGTACTCTGAAAAAAGAGCGATGCCATTTTAAAGTTTTATGGTTTCTTTGAGGACCAGGTAATGGGGCGATGAAACCTTTCATAAGCTGACAAGACAGTTGGAGATGAGAGGAAGCGGGGAGATACTTGAGCCCCCCCCCCCCCCCCCCCCCCCCTCTCTCTCTCGCTCTCTGTCTGACTGTCTGTCTCCATCTCTTTTTTTTCCCCGTGTGTATGCCATGCATCAACAACTCGGCTGGACTCATGAAAAGCACTACTTTTTAAAAAGTAATTGATGGTTTATCTCTTTCTCTCTCTCCCCTATAGCCACCACTCATCCCCTTCACTACAGTTCAGTTCAAGTACTGCTTATATATACCACTGCAAAATCCGTAACATGAGATATGTGCACACACTATAATAATTATGACCTTACAATAGTCGAGGTGAAACATTACAGCAGCAAGCAATAGTTACAGCGCAGTTTCTGTGAGTGTCAAATCCACCCAAGACAAAAGAATTGACCGCAGCAAGTATATCTTTGAAGTGGGGCACTATCATTGCGTGGTTGTCACAGATACAGCAACGTGAACGGGCAATGGCCCAACATGCGGATTCACTTATGTCTGACCATGACTGACCAAAAGGTCTGTGCATCATGCATGTGACCACACTAATCCTTGTTCCTCCAAACCTGAATCAAACAATGCCACGTTATGTCTCTGAAATTGTGAAGAGTGCATAATTATATTATAGAAGAATTATTTCTGTCTTGCCACGACTATCCTTGGCATTCGATGTCAGTAATCCCACACGTTTTGGGCTTATTTTTGTGGGCCACAAACGCGAAATGTGCCTCACAAATTTTTGGGCTTATTTTTGTGGGGCACATTTTGGTTTTGTGGGCCACAAACTGTATTTGTGGAGCATAAAATAAGGGGCACAAATTAAGCTTCATAAAAAATAAGGACAAATATTTGTGGGGCTTAAACAGTGTTTTTGGCCAAAAAAATGTTTTGGGCTCTTTTTTTTCCTCCTTATTTTGGACGTTGAGCGTGGTTTTCAGACCTACTGCGTTTCGGTTTTTAGTTAATGGCGGTCGAAGGCGATCTGTTTGGACAGAATCTCCAATGGCAATGGTGTTTGCTAATGCGAGAGAATTGGGACGGGCGAACCTTTGCATATTAACCAGAGGTAAGTTTCCATGTTTCGTTTCATAACTGAGAGTGGGTTTATGGTAGTATGTGGTGCAACAGGTGTCATTTCGACTCACTCGAGTCACTGTCAGTGTCACTGTGACTGTCAGTCCACAGGCGCAAGGTATCGTTCACTGAACCAACACGTAGTTGCCCTGTACAGGGATTTTCTCATTAATTTGAAGAAGAAGATTATCACTACCACGTTTTTGCAACCTCTTTTCAAGGTGCATGATCATAATATTTTATAAATTCTTTTTGTTTTTAAAGATTGAGTCTAACTTGAAATACTCAAATAGGTAACCTTCTGATCGGCCGTTCCCAATTATTTTACTTGCAGGTTGGCATCAATCAGAAGAGAGCTAGAGCTAGTATGTTCAACTTCAAGGTCTCCTCTCAGCTGAAAAAGCCAACCGATTGCTGCATGATCTTGAGGCTGTCACTGACAGAAGTAAAATATTTGATGCCACTGCCGCAAATCAGGTAAGAGTAAGGCGAAGAGGTTTTATTATGTTCAACTGTCAGTGTTATGATGTACAGTGTGTTTTTTCCTTCCCCTCCCTTACATTCTCAAGTTCTGGTCAGAATAACTCATATGGAGGTGTGTGTGTGACTGTGAGCAAGACTGGAAGAGTGTTTTCATTTTATTTTTATAATTCATGTTCAGGGATAATAATAAAATAATGAACACCTAAGAGTCCAAACCACAGAACTGCTCGAACCTCTTAGCTTTATTTCACCAGTAAGATGATCATGCAGTTCCTCCAGTATTAGAATCATTTTTAATACTAGAAGCGCATGACTTTCAGTGTGTACCTTTAAGTTTAATAAAGTACAATGTATTGCTGTAAACAGTCACTCACTCACTCACTGTCAGGATATATCTCATTCTCAGTGAAACTGTGTGTCAAGTTCTATTATTTTTTTCCTTTGTGCTCTACACACATGCATACATGTTATACATACATATATATATATACATGTTATGTAATATGCATGTATATATATATATGCACACATCAACTTGTCTACATTGTATGTCTGTCACTCTATCAGTCTATGTGAACAGATTCAGTTCACTGATTCAGTCAAAACTTCACTAAATGTAAAAGGACTTATAAAATTTTATATTCTAGAAAGATATCAATGCCACTGTCCACAGTATCATAAGAATCAAGCGTTAATGTTGGTTTGGTCGTCTGTTGTCGTTTTTTGTTGTTGTTGTTTTATGGGGGAGGATGCAGTGTGTAAATTCATCTGGTTCTGTGGACAGTGTGTTTGTTGTTCCTCCACATAGCTAAATATCATACTGCATGTAGCTCCTAGTACTACTTGTCCTGTCAACTAACTGTTTTAAATTTGTTGCTCAGAGGAATGTTACTTCAGCCAATATTATATATTACAGGTTGGCATCGATCCGGCACAGTGGAAGAAGCAGATTGATTCCTTCATGATCGGGAGGCTGTCAAGACTCAAATGGGAAATATTTCATGCTAATGGCAATTCAGGTAAGAGTTCTGCTACATGATCATATTGTGTTTTATCCTCCCTCTCAGTCTCAAGTTCTGGTTACATTCTGACTGTTTGTGTGTGAGAACCGAAGTGTGTTTGTGTGTGTGTGTGTGTGTGTGTGTGTGTGTTTGATTTTCCCTGGCCAGTCAGGAGAGCTGCCAGACATTAATAGTAATAATACCTGCAGATTTTTCTAGCCCTGCAGATTGATGTTACAGACCTTTGCTTTGCTTTTTGAATTTGATAGCAAGCGCTGACAGGGAATGTGTCTTCTATATTTCATATTAAAAAGTAGGCATTGGAACTTGTCTATCAGGGAATTAGAATGTTTACGCTCTTGGCATTTATGTGGGTTTAGTGTGTGTGTGTGTGTCAGTTACAAACACAATTTACTCCTTACTCATACTTAAAACTTGTTCTTGTCATTGTGTTTGAATTTAAGATCAGTTCCTTTGTCATTCATTTGTCAGTAGGGACAGAAGATGACGAAGACCTGGCCAGTGAATGTGGATGAAAAGCAGTGCTATCCAGGTCCAGCTGTGATCGATGGGGAAACTACAGCAACAGCGGCAGTAAATGTCCACTCAGTATTGGTTGTACTGAGCTTTACAACTTGTTGCTATTGTAAATTTGTGTCAATGTTTTAAAGGCCCACTACGCCTCATTTAAAAAGTTGTCCTCACCTTTAACATGGGATAAGACCATCCCTCCACTTGGTCACAGACCAAAAATCAACACTTTGACTGCTTTCTGTAGTGAGGTAGATGTTTTGGTGGTTGCGGTGAATTTATTTTTTCTTTCGAAGAAGCTGTACCTGAATGTATTCTTTAAAAAGATACCACTCTGCATAGAGAGCCTTGAGGCAGTTCATTTTTGGTATGCAACTATTAGTGCCCGTATGGTCTTATTTCATTTAAAAGCCTCGGGGATGTCGTCAGGCGTCCGACATAGACGGATTGAAAGGCTCAGATGTCTGATTCACATAGCCGCATGGCGGTCAGATGTGATCATGTCCTATCGTTTTGAACTGAGCGCTGTCATTGTCCTATAAGAACTCTATTCCTTCGGACAGCGCACTATTCTATATTTTTCTCTCAAGATACACATTTTCAAAAAGCGACCGAGCACTCTCGCGTATTTGTGCACTGAAGTTGTGCAGTGCGGATCTTGTGTTTTCGGGAATTCCAAACCGTTTGTGATATGGGCTGTTTGGGCACACCTGTCTGCAGCACATTAAAGTTAGGAGTACGGGAGACAACTCGAACTGACCATAAGTCTTGCATCTGCTTTTGGTTTCAGTTCAAGACATTTTGACGAAGCGCATTGAATTATGCCACCAAAATAAAACTAAGGCCTGTCCACTTACAAAAATTGCTCGGTCAAAGTACAGTAAATCTTACATTTTGTTAAGGAAATGTGCGGCAGTAAAATTGAATTTGGAGAATACATGGAATAACCTGGTTTTCTGGGAAGTGACATAAAAATAAATAGAACAATTGTGAATACTTCTTCTTCTTCTTCTGTGTTTGTGGGCTGAAACTCCCACGTACACTCATGTTTTTGTACGAGTGGATTTTTACCTGTATGACCGTTTTTACCCCGCCATTTAGGCAGCCATACGCCGCTTTCGGAGGATTGTGAATACTGATCGACATAGAGTGCCGTTGCTATGGAAACAGTCGTTACATTGGATTTCTAGGAAACAGTTTAACAGCGACATAATACATCAGAAATTCCTAATATTTGGCACAAAGATGCACATGTATCGTATCAACAATCATATAGAACGATTTTTTTACAACAGACTACAGTTGAATTTTGATATCTTTTGTCATAAGAATGAACGAATTTCTCACTGCATATTCATTACAATACCCCCCGCGGGTTAGGGGGAGTCCCATATTGGTTGGGACGAGAAAGAATTTACCTGATGCTACCCAGCATGTCGTAAGAGGCGACTAACGGTTCTGTTTCTCCTTTTACCCTTGTTAAGTGTTTCTTGTATAGAATATAGTCAATGTTTGTAAAGATTTTAGTCAAGCAGTATGTAAGAAATGTTAAGTTTTTTGTACTGGAAACTTGCATTCTCCCAGTAAGGTCATATATTGTACTACGTTGCAAGCCCCTGGAGCAATTTTTTGATTGGTGCTTTTGTGAACAAGAAACAATTAACAAGTGGCTCTATCCCATCTCCCCCCTTTTCCCCTATCCCATCTCCCCCCTTTCCCCGTCGCGATATAACCTTGAATGGTTGAAAACGACGTGAAACACCAAATAAAGAAAGAAAGATTCATTACAATAATTAATTTAAATTCAACTGTAGTTGTTTAAAAAAACAAACACGTTCTATATGATTGTAGATATAATACATGTGTATCCTTGTGCCAAATATTATGAATTTCTGATGTATGATGTTGCTGTAAAGCCGTTTTCTAGAAATTCCATTTGACGCTGTAAATGCCAGTTTTCATCGCAACAGCCGTCAATATCCATCCACAATGTTTTCATTCATTTTAATAAGTCACTTCAATAACTACCCAGAAAACTAAGTTATTCCTTGACTGTATTCTTCAAGTTTAAGTTTGGTAATTTTACTGCCGCACATTGCCTTAAATCATAAATAAAGGGTTCCAGTAACATACCTTTCTTCTTTATTGATTATGAACTTTGGAAGATTAGATGTTGGATCTGTTTTTAAAAAATATTTCCTTGATGTGTTGTACTAAGATCAACCGTCTGCTTGGACATATACTAAAGATCCACTACCTGGCTGCTGTCTGCGGAAAATCGATTAATTCATAGAAAAATATGCCTTTCAGGGAAGCAGCTAGCCGGTTGACTGTACATGTGTTTGTGTAGAGGTGTTCTTATTGCATGTTCAAGCCAGGACAGATGGTGACCTGAAACATTTACACATTACATATGTATGCAGGACTGCTACTTTTAAGCTTAGGTGCAAGTGACGAAGTGTGATGATATATTTGTTTGACTGATTATGGGCATTAAAATAAAACTGCAAAAAGAATACTTACACTTGAGATCTGATTTTGTGTGTGTGTGTGTGCGCATGAGGGTGTGTGTGGGCAATTTGACATACTTGCAGAAGAAACAAACAGAGGTAACTGATAAACTGCATTTATTAACACAAAGATGTAAACAAAGTGAGTTCACACATTTCACAAAAGTAAAACAAGGCAGTCTCACATGCATTCACAATATTTAGTACTCGACTCGCATGAATGGCCAAAGATTATAGGCTGAGAATGCAAGTTCTAATTTGGCACATTTGTACATGTAGCTGCATCCGCTAGACATATATATCCATCTTACAATTAAAAAAAACTACCGTAGTGGTTAGGACATCTGCCTGAAAATCTAGGTCCTAGGTTCGAATCTCTACAGAGGCATTTAATTTTTCCCCTTGGTTGAAATAAAAAATGCTCAATCCAGAGAGAGCAACCGTAAAGTTACCAGGGTAAAAGTAAAGCGTTGAATGCAGCTATGAAGGTCATGCCAGCAGTGTGGGTCAAGATTCAGGCCGCCTTCTATGCACAGAATTCGGTGTAGGATTCTCAGCTCTATCTTTACAAACACATAATCCCCAATAGTCATACAGTGGAACCCCCCTTTTAAGACCCCCTCCATTTTAAGACCTTGTTTTCTCAGACTTTCTGTTCATAACCTCTGTAAATTTTAAATTTTACCTCCATTTTAAGACCCCCTCCTTTTTAAGACCTGATTTTCTCAGATTTTTGGAGGTCTTAAAAGGGGGGTTCCACTGTAGCTGTAAGACATAATTTTGTTTAAAACTCTTATACCTTTTGGGGGAAATAAATTAATAAGAAAAGACATCACCACACTAAGAAGTCAGGGTGCTGACTTTAGCTATGTGACCAAGTGGAAGGATTTTCTTATCCCATGCAAAAAGCCTGATGAAGGTCTGACACAGTGAGGTGAAGTGTTTTAATGAGGCAGAGCAGGCCTTTAAAAAATAAGTTCACCACATCCAAGTGAAAGACACAATCTTGGCAAACTGTATTACAAAAGCAACATTTCAGCACAACATAAGAATGAATTGAACCATCCAGGATGCACCAGAACGACCCAAAAACAGAATCAATGAAAATCTTAAACAAGATAAAGTACTGACTAGGATTCAAAGGAAGAAAAATTCATGGGTTAACACATTTCATGTGCATAATGCAATTAACAGATCTAAATTCTAATATTGCAAACAAAGTCTATACATGAACACGCATTGACCGAAACATACACACACATCTCCCAAAGCTAAGCCTGTGTGTAAAATACTGCCTGTGAACAACTTAACTTAAAGCACTCAAACAACATAAAAGTCTAAGATAATATCACTTTATGTAGTAAAAACAAACAAACCGCTGTTTGCTGTAAGAAAATATCTGCATACCAAACACTACCTGTATTTAGTTGAATTGACAACTTACATTTATAAGTCAAAATGTACCCTTTGATCCACATCGCACCACACATTATTTGTGTAGAATGTTATTGTTAATGTGTTACATGTTCATTTCACCACAAAGGCAACAGAAAACCTCTGTAAGTGTCAGCATATTCAGATGGACTATATTAAAGCAGTTCTGGTAGCTCCGTCAGCACATAATGGACTGAATCTGATCATCATCCTCAGCAAAGCCAGGCACTACTCTGCAAGCTGCCTGCACATCATATCTCGGCACCTCACTTCCTGGAAAATACAGAAAATGTATTACTGAGCACATCCAGACTTTGCTGTGCACTGATGGGGATATGTTTTGGGTATCGAGAAGAGGGTGTGGGGTGCGGGAAGGTAGGTAGGAGGTAATACTTGTTCTTCACAAGATCAGTGGGATGGAGAATGGTGGGGGTGATACTGACAGTGACAACTATGAACTAAACTGTAAACCTTATTCTGTAATATTACAGGTGCCATCATTTCTTCCTGTGAAAACCATTTATTTCATGGATATAATAGATATATACTTTCATCATTAAAATTAAAAAGATAATCTTTCATCTTAAAATTAAAAAGACTTCCTCACAAGAACCTTTCTAACGACATGATATCTTGTTATGCTGCTGATGTGAGCGGCTTTTCTGGAATGTGATGGAAAGTTACTATTTTTTTAAATTCAGCATGAGCCTTCATCCCACACACATTCCCTATTTAGCGTTGACACCTTACAGTTTTGTTGAGAAATGTGATGTGAATTCATTCAGAAAATTCTAACTCTGCGCAGGGGCAGTCAGGGTGTTGGATGTAGAAGTAGGTATCCAAGTACACAGGCGGTATTACAATTTACATTGTAACTCTTATTCCATGTAAAAAAAAAAAACTATAAAAAAACAACTTGCCAGATCTGTGATTGTGAACCAAGGAAAGGACTGACTGTATTTAAAATAATTCCAGTAATGAGTAAATCTTTCATTCTAGCTATTTCATGTTTTACTTTCTTGCATGCATCACAATAGTTCAATGTTCATACAAACAGTATAATGCACTTTATGAGTATAGGGTTGCAACAAACTTTAAGATGGGAAGGAGAGAGAAAATAAAGATATTTGTACCATTATGTATATAAAGTACATCATACCAATTACCATGCACAGTATTACTATGCATCTTCAAATACATGTATGAATAATTTCATCTACAAAGTACTTGTTATTCAATTTACAAAGAACAAAAGACTGCTGAATGATCTACATCAGTACATGTTTATAGCTTCAGACTACCATCACCAATACCCAATGTTACATATATTTTACCATACAGATTTGACAAGCAAAAGCTGTAAGTGGTAAAGAAATGTGTAACTTACTCTTCAGGAGTAGTCTGTAATGTAAAGCACCACGCCAAGTCATCCTGATATCTCTCCAGTACATGTATGCATCCATGTTTAAAGGTAAACTGTTGGAACGGGAAGACAGGAGCTGTATGAATGATGCACATCATCTCTGGTTTCTCGGGAGGCCTGAAAACAACCATAACAATATTATCATAACTATTAACATGTCTTGAAAATGAAATAAGTACTATTTCAACTTCACTATCAGACGATTCAGAGCAAAATCACTCACTAATTCAGTAATTGTTTTGTTTATTCTTTTACAACCATAGTTCATACACTGATACAGCAGCATTTGATTATGTGCATACAGATTAAAGATCAAGCATTTTCTAAACTTGAGTAAAAAAAAGAACAGAACAAGCACACACTCTGTGACTCACACTCACAGTCACATCCAGTTACTCATTAACACACACATACACAACAGATGAATCTTGCTCAGTTCTACAAAGGCCACGTTTGCTATGGTCATGTCTTGGATTTTAAAAACAATAACTTACCTGCTTGTTGATCCAAACCGATGATTGAAAATCAGTGAGAGTAGTGTAGAACAGTGCGATTCATCGCCAACCTCCCCATTCAAGGCAGACCGTGTCCAAAATCAGCTGTATTATTCACATCCCGATTGAATTCTTTCAGAAGGGTAGTCGGTGTTTCAACTTCTTTGTCGGTATATTTCTCTGGTGGACGTGTTGAACTGCCAAATATTAGATTGTTTTCAATAATATCAGTCACGACGGCCGCCATGTTTTTTGTCATCAATACTATTCATGTACTCCACTAAGGAAGAGCGTTTTATTGTGTCTTAAAACCGACTTCTCGGGAAAGTGATCAATCGAATTTTATGGTCCACAAAAACTTGCTTCATATTTTATTTAAGGGCTACTTTTATTTGCCTTTATTTTTATGGCGCACATTTTGTGCCCCACATTTTGTTTTGGCCTTCATTTTGTGGTCCACAAACTGGAAATGTGTCCCACAAATTTGTGGGCTTATTTTTGTGGTCCACAAACTGGAAATGTGCCCCACAAATTTGTGGGCTTATTTGTTGGATTAATGACATCGAATGCCAAGGATACACGACTGATCAAACGGTCTGTGCCCCAATCCTCCCAACCTAAATCGAACATTGTCACGTAATCTTCTGCTTCTCCTGCGTTCGTGGGCTGAAACTCCCACGTATACTCATGTTTTTGCACGAGTAGATTTTTTCGTGTATGACCGGTTTTAACCCGCCATATGCCGCTTTCGTAATGACTCTTTGAAATTGTCGAGGGTGTATATATTTCGTAAGTGTTCACACGTTTTGCAATGAACGGTGAGATATACTCAGGTAAATATATCATTAAAATCATTCTCTCCGCAAGCCTTCCACAAAAACTACCAGTTTTCTCAAAATAATCATCTTGAACTAATTCTAGACCCGAAGTGCCATCCAAACAATCTTGACAGTGACACAGATTGAAACCTTGCGAGGCAAAAAAACCAACCCAACAACAACAAGAAAGGGGCTGGGGTTCTGTGTTTGTGTGTAAGGGGGGGGGGGGGGGGGGTGTTTGGGGTGGTGTTCATTCATCAAACGAAAAGGCAGATAGGCAGCAAGGGTCATAGCCAGGCGCAGTAAATAGAGCAGCGAGCCCAATTAAAACCAACTTCAGAAAAGGGAAAGACATAAGTGCGTTTGCACTAAGGCTTGTTTTTTAGAACTTTGCAAGTAGTTATGAGAGAGGTTCGGGTTGTACGTCGAAGGGGCTTGGTTCCAGAAGATAATCACAGTGGTGAAATGCATTGCCACAAGACATTATGAATAAAAGTGAACAAAATCAGTAAAGGAACGCCACAATAAAGCATCGAAAATACACGATCAGACTCGATTACGTGCAGAACCAACAGTTTCGTTACGGAATGGACCACCTGGCATTAAACTACAATCAGCGGAATTTCCGTCATGATGCAGCCATACATTTGTCATTTCATAGAGCTCCGTTGTGCAACGCCAAAAGTTCATTCCAAAACAAGTTGGATCCTCTATTTTTGTTGAACTGTTCACGGTGTGTGTGCAATTGCAAGATGTAAGGCAGATAACACATCCGTGACATGCCGAGAAGACCAGGATGTGATGTGACACTGTGGGAACTGACCCTGGAATTCCGAAATGTGTATGAGGATTGACATCCTTGTGTATTGCATTGCACCAATTTGAACCCTCAACATGTACGCGCAATTTCAAACAAAACGTCGACAGAGCTAGTATCTTTAAATCCTTATTCAACAACTGAACTAGAACTCTTTGGCTACAATGCGGACGAATGATGCACAAGTCAACAAATCAATCAATCAATAAATCAATAAATCAATCAATCAATCAATAAATAAATAATCAGGGGTTAAACGACGCTCCTGTCCCAAAACAAAATGTTGGTAGTAGATGGGTTTTTAAGTGTATATATTTTATCTAACAATTTTATCAATGCCTTTGTCAATAATATGTACGTTTGCTTGAGAGCCTAATATCAAAACAACACCTGTGTACAGTTTACTGACACTCTAATACAAACCTTACAAAAACCAAAAACAGAATTCCCAACAAATAGTGTCCTTTTAACGCGTAGGAGCAATAGCTTTGATAGCTGTTTTCACCCCCTATTTCCTTCGCTACTGTTTTAGGAGGCAGAATGGTGTGGTGAAGGGGTGCTCTTTATCTAAAAGCCCTCACAAGATGATCTGTCAGGCTCAAGTACTGTTTCAGAAGGCGACACCGACACGAGAGCGCACTGCCACAGTCCTCCCTAAGAGTGTCAGAACATGTGTAATGAATCCACTAGCACTACAACGACCCCCCCCCCCCTCCCCTCACCCCTTATGCTGTCGTGTTCCCAGAACTGGCAGAAGTAGGAAAGTAGAAATGGCTTATATATTACAACGACGACAACAGGCACGCAACATCTGAACGGAAGCCAGTCTGGGACACCCTCTTTGGACCGGTGGTCGGTAGTTGGAAATACGAGTAGCTCGGGAAGGGGTGGTGGTTTATTCGCCTTCAATTTGGTTCAGCCTTACAAACTGATTGATGTTTCCGTATCAGCTACATGTAGATGTATAACGCAGCTTACACACTGTTACGTTTTAACATTCTAACTACTTGGGAAGATATGGAAAACAAGCCTCAAATGGTTTACAGAACGATTTAAATCTTCTCACAAAAATAGTCTAACATAATGGAACACACTTGCAATAGCATTACATGACACAGTTCGTTTGAATGGCTATTTAGCTTGCGTAAACCACACACCAGATTTCGTGGTTTATTTTATTTTTACCCCTGTGCCATCGTGAATCCTTGTGATCCACTTTCCTTTTTTTTTCCAAATTTAGTCGTTAGTGTGTGATTTCAATGCAACTCGCTGTATCTGCAATAGCACGTTATCTAAACTGCAACAAACGACTGTGAGTCACACGAACTTATCGGCGGCGGTTGGCTTCAAAGAAGCAAGCAGAAATTCGTCTGCTTGGGAAACCCGACCTTGCGTGACCTGCTTCCGGGCTCCCTTTTTTTAAACTTTCAAAACTCTTTTATGATTTAAGAATATTTGTGTAACAAGCTGTCAATTAATTATTTAGATTTAAAAATGAGTTCTAGCGCCAAAACGAGACGTCCGATTTGTCTCATTGTAAATCCGTTCTGACTGCACAAAATACATTCTTTGAAAAATGCTCGCTCTTTACGGAGGGCACCTAGGATGTTCTCAAGCGATGAGTGTTTAAACGAAAAGATGTTTGTACTGTGTGTAAAAGCCTGACAGTGTCTGTGACCAGAAACTGATGGTTGACGTGAAGCTGAGTGTGCCTTTGAGGTCAATAAGATTAACTTCAAAAGTACGCAATTATTCTCCCTGCATTTAAATTACCACCCTCCTTTAGACAAAAAGAAAATTTCGATTTAAATGAACATTTTAATCATATAAATTGAACAAATGCCCTTTCTATTCGCCAATACATGATAGCATTACAACGACTAATAAGTCATTTCACAAGCTGGACACTGACGCTGCATTTTCATTTTTCATTTTCTTTTTGAATTTCATGTCACAAACTGGACCCTATCTCTGGATTTTCATTTTTTCATTTCATTAAATGAAATTCATGTAAAAAAAAAACTAAAAAAAAACTCTGCTCTTTTTTTAAAAAATATTTCATTTTTGTAATTTACGTCACAAACTGGACCCCAAACTCTACTTGCCAACCCTAGAGTGTTGATTTTGTGATTCCAAGGCAATTTCTCAGTACGAGAAGACTCGGAATGACCAGGAAGTAAACCAAAACCGTCGAACCAAAACGATCCGTCGTTTGCCAGGGTCTGTGTGAATCCTCAACAATCCTGTACGTGCTCTCAATCTCAGTGTAGCATTCCTACTGACAACCGTTCTAGTTACCCTTAAAAAGAGGGGATCTAGGACACTCGGCGTATATGATGTATCACACGGCAGATTCCCGAAGCAGGAATAAGGACGGGCGACACAAAACCTACACGAGAAACAGATTAAAATATTAGGGCCTACAACGCGTCAAAAAAAAAAAAGAGAAGGTACCCGTACAGTCAAGTGCCTATTGTGTACGCATACAATAAACAGGAGAGTTGGTTAAAATGTCAAGGTTACGTTGTCCCAGCAGATACACTTTTTGTCACCGATGTAAATTTCTGCAAGATTGTGTAAAGCGCCTCAGTTTGGTTACGTTGCGTTTTGTTGTTATGCTGTGCAGCATCGTGTTACATTGTGCAATGTATACTGTATTGTGTACACGTTGCGGTTATAAACGTTGAATAGTTTGATGCCCGTGTTTTCAGCAATGGCAGTGGGCAACCATACACTCTGACACAGCTACGACTCTGACAATGAAGTTTGTTTTTCACTGGTTCCCGATTCCTTTCATCGTTATATTTTATTTCAAATGGTAACCCATTCCTCGAAGCAGATAAATACCATTGGATTCATAAAGTCAAACTTGTAATCTAGCAAAGGCACGCACATTCAGTGCTTTACGGGGCTAAAACGCATAACACAGCGTAAACAAACACACTGCCCTTTGGAGAGAAAAAGCACGGTCTGAAAAGACCACCCAAAACGGCAATTAGATGGTTTTTTAAACCGCTAAAATACGGATGCCAAGACATTCCTCTGTGTGATGTCATCTACTCAACTCTCAAACCGAACACGGTCGCTCATTTGGTCGATTTTAAATCTGTGCCTCTAGCAACAGCGCTCGAAGTCGAAACACGGTGTCTCTCAAGGGCAAAAGCTAGGACGGAAATCAACAGAAGTGAAATGAACGCGCAGTCTCGCAATACCACTCAAACTAAAAACAAGTCGCGTAAGGCGAAATTACTACATTTAGTCAAGCTGTGGAACTCACAGAATAAAACTGAACGCACTGCATTTTTTCACAATGACCGTAGTCCGCCGCTTGTGCATAACGGAGTGAAACTGACGAGCCTGTTCAGCGCGGTAGTGGTTTCGCTGTGCTGCATAGCACGCTTTTCTGTACCTCTCTTTCTGAGCGTGTTTTTAATCCAAACATATCATATCTATATGTTTTTGGAATCAGGAACCGACAAGGAATAAGATGAAATTGTTTTTAAATCGATTTCGGAAATTTAATTTTGATAATAATTTTTATATTTTAAATTTTCAGAGCTTGTTTTTAATCCAAATATAACAGGGTAGGAGGGGGGGGGAGGATGCATTATCAGACAAAATAGCGTTGCATAGCCCGCTGTGACCAACCAAATGAAGCAGGTAGGGTTACAGTGGCATTGTATATGGATTAGTGCCCCTGCGCTTACCTGGCTAAAATAACTCATATTAGCTACGTAATTACGTGTATAATTCAGATTAATAACAAGAAGGGCAAAGCCCATACGACTCACATGCTTGACCTTGACCTTCAGGGTCAAGGTCAAATAACTAAACCTAGCAATGACATACACTAAGAACTGCTTTACACATTTTTCCTACCAAAATACATGTGACCTTGACCCAAGGTCAAGGTCATCCAAGGTCATGCAAAACAAAGCTGTTAATTCAAGACATAGGAAGTACAATGGTGCTTATTGGCTCTTTCTACCATGAGATATGGTCACTTTTAGTGGTTCACTACCTTATTTTGGTCACATTTCATAAGGGTCAAAGTGACCTTGACCTTGATCATATGTGACCAAATGTGTCTCATGATGAAAGCATAACATGTGCCCCACATAATTTTTAAGTTTGAAACAGTTATCTTCCATAGTTCAGGGTCAAGGTCACTTCAAAATATGTATACAATCCAACTTTGTAGAGCTCCTGTGACCTTGACCTTGAAGCAAGGTAAACCAAACTGGTATCAAAAGATGGGGCTTACTTTGCCCTATATATCATATATAGGTGAGGTATTGAATCTCAAAAACTTCAAAGAAAATGGGAAAAATGTGAAAAATAGCTGTTTTTTAGACAACATTTATGGCCCCTGCGACCTTGACGCAAGGTCAAGATGCTATGTATGTTTTTTGGGGCCTTGTCATCATACACCATCTTGCCAAATTTGGTACTGATAGACTGAATAGTGTCCAAGAAATATCCAACGTTAAAGTTTTCCGGACGGCCGGACGGCCGGCCGGACGGACGACTCGGGTGAGTACATAGACTCACTTTTGCTTCGCATGTGAGTCAAAAATGGATAAACTATTCTTTTGCTACTTACTTGTACGGCATCTTTGTCGATGATGTCAAACGAAAGCACCACTCAAAGAATACAATCACAACACACTAGGACCAACAAGAAACGAGACGTGTCTGGTTCGCACAAAAGGAAGACAATCATATCTTCTGAACACAAAGGTCTCAAGAAATATCTGAGTGAGAAACTGAGAACGCGAAATGCTATATCGCTTTTCGTCCTTGTCAACGTACTAACAGAAAGGGCCCGAAGTTCAAGAAATCACTTGTGAGTATAAGTTATAACGCCGATTTGACGGTGATTCACACAACACAAGAGTCAATAACTGTTCATGTCTGGATCAGAAGCGTCTGAAGTAGTGTAAGACATGTATCCACACCGGACCAAAAGACCAGAAATGTAAAGAACCCTTGTTTAAATGGCGTCTACATCACATAAAAAGAACTTCAGTGTAGGCCAAATAAACAGCTAAAAGTCCAGTTGGCAATAAAAGTCCAGCAAGTGTTGGACCAGCGAACGGCTGCTGGTCGCGGTGCAAGTTTTCCAAAGACAGAGCATCAGTTGCTTTAGAACACACGCTGTCCACGTGAAAACTAGTAACTAAGCCAATCAAGAAGCACTGGTCGTTTCTTGGACAACGCACAAGACGCTAGAGCCACGCCATTCACCTGCCCAATAACGTGTCTAACGATAGATTTAGTCGGCGATTAGTTGCGCAATGACGTATTTCCCAACGCACAGACTATTAGTATAACTTCTCCAAGGAAACCCCAACGCCATCTGGTAGTGTCACAGACCGCCACACCGGTCACTCGCAGGAAATGCGTCGAAGACTGTCCAGCATCTAGGTTGTCCACACCAGATCAAAGTTAAAAATACTGGTCTTATGTTGTAACGGAACCAGGGCGGGGATGTAGCTCAGTCGGTAGCGCGCTGGATTTGTATCCAGTTGGCCGCTGTCAGCGTGAGTTCGTCCCCACGTTCGGCGAGAGATTTATTTCTCAGAGTCAACTTTGTGTGCAGACTCTCCTCGGTGTCCGAACACCCCAGTGTGTACACGCAAGCACAAGACCAAGTGCGCACGAAAAAGATCCTGTAATCCATGTCAGAGTTCGATGGGTTATAGAAACACGAAAATACCCAGCATGCTTCCTCCAAAAGCGGCGTATGGCTGCCTAAATGGCGGGGTAAAAACGGTCATACACGTAAAAACCGTGGGAGTTTCAGCCCATGAACGAACAAACAAAAGTAACGGAACCGTTCTCAGACCTCGAACGTCAACACTGCTCAAACATCGACAAACCCACACATCTCCTCTCTATTTATTTGACTGTGTGCCACCCTCAAAAACACCTAGTACTGGAGCGAATAATAAGGCTTTAATATATAGTAATGTCACCTCGAATGTCCATGTGACGCTGCCCGTGGAAACCCAAGAAGAGGAGGTGGTGTCGTAGCAGTCAGATCCTCCAATGGCAGCTTACCACGGTCCATCAACTTTGTAAAGGTACCAGGGCAGAAACGCGGAGCATTGTAATTTGTATGGGGAGGAGGGCACCTGGAACACAATACAGCGGGCCATACGATGTGAGGCCCCACCAAGCAGGAAACGACTTTCTGTTGTCCCTTTGTCTACATATTCTTGACCAAAATATACCTGTCGTGACATGTGACCTGCAATGTTTGGCTGGCACCCAATCAGGGTATCCTTTCATTGCAGGTACCACTGTATTTGAATTACTTCTCAGTTTCACACACACGAAGTGTATAAGGGAGAATAGGGTAGGAGGGGGGGGGGATGTATTATCAGACTAAATGGCGTTGCATAGCCCGCTGTGACCAACCGAATGAAGCAGGTTGACACTGCACTAGTACCATACGTACGCATGGCATGATTTAAATACAAGCATTGCAACGCATATGCATCTCTTATCAGTTTCACATTTAGAAGCCCATTGCTCAGGTGACACCAACCCAGGAAAACAAACAAACAAAACCCTCCTTCAAAACGCCGTGACCGTCAGCCGTGTCGTTCCGCGCGCCCGTCCTGTTGGCGCGGATAAACAAAAAAGTGAGCAAATACTGCGCATTACGCTTCTTCTTCAATTAAGAATGTTCACACATCAGCGACAAGCGTCTAGGTTTGCTGTGCTTGAAAGAATATCAACAGCATTATAATAGTCTGAAGTCAACAAAATAAGTTTTCGATTTTTTAATCCTGCACCACTCGTTTATATGTGTCGTTAAAAACTCATCCAAATCAACGATCATTGCTACATGTGTACAAAGTGTACGGTACTGTCCTTAGCGAATTATGACTTTATTCAGTTATTCTGCAGAAAAACAGAAATGCTGGAGAAAAACTGTTTGTTTCTGCAGCATTTCTGCATAATGTCATCTTTCGCGAGAGCAACGTTTTTTTCTGCAGTAAAACAGTTTTACTGCAGTAAAATTGAAATCAAGAATGCCGCAGTAAAACGGTGCTGTTGTTTTGCTGCAGAAAACCTGTTTACACTTTTTCTGCAGCATTTTGTACTGGCTCATTATAATGTTGAAGCACGCGAGTCCCCCTCCGTCGAGAGATGGACTCATCCAGAATTACCAATAGTTACAAACTATTATACTGTAATAATGCAATACCAAAGTCCGGCCTTCGTCGAAGATTGCTTGGCCAAAATTTCAATCAATTTGATTGAAAAATGAGAGTGTGACAGTGCCGCCTCAACTTTTACAAAAAGCCGGATATGACGTCATCAAAGAAATAATTTATCCAAAAAAAGAAAAAAACGTCTGGGGATATCATACCCAGGAACTCTCATATAAAATTTCATAAAGATCGGTCCAGTAGTTTACTCTGAATCGCTCTACACACACACACACACACACACACCACGACCCTCGTCTCGATTCCCCCTCTATGTTAAAACATTTAGTCAAAACTTGACTAAATGTAACAAGTCGCGTAAGGCGAAAATACAACATTTAGTCAAGTAGCTGTCGAACTCACAGAATGAAACTGAAGGCAACGCAACGCAGCAAGACCGTATACTCGTAGCATCGTCACTCCACCGCCCGTGGCAAAGGCAGTGCCAGTGGAATTGACAAGAAGAGCGGGGTATTCGTTGCGCTGAGAAGGATAGCACGCTTTTCTGTACCTCTCTTCGTTTTAACTTTCTGAGCGTGTTTTTAATCCAAACATATCATATCTATATGTTTTTGGAATCAGGAACCGACAAGGAATAAGATGAAAGTGTTTTTAAATTGATTTCGAAAAAAAAATTTTGATAATAATTTTTATATATTTAATTTTCAGAGCTTGTTGTTAATCCAAATATAACATATTTATATGTTTTTGGAATCAGCAAATGATGGAGAATAAAATAAACGTAAATTTGGATCGTTTTATAAAAAAAATATTTTTTTTTACAATTTTCAGATTTTTAATGACCAAAGTCATTAATCAATTTTTAAGCCACCAAGCGGAAATGCAATACCGAAGTCCGGGCTTCGTCGAAGATTACTTGACCAAAATTTCAACCAATTTGGTTGAAAAATGAGGGCGTGACAGTGCCGCCTCAACTTTCACGAAAAGCCGGATATGACGTCATCAAAGACATTTATCGAAAAAATGAAAAAAACGTCCGGGGATATCATACCCAGGAACTCTCATGTCAAATTTCATAAAGATCGGTCCAGTAGTTTAGTCTGAATCGCTCTACACACACACACACACACACACACACACACGCACAGACACACACACATACACCACGACCCTCGTCTCGATTCCCCCCTCGATGTTAAAACATTTAGTCATAACTTGACTAAATGTAAAAAGAGGTGCCTAGTGGGGACATGGCTTGGTGGGTGGTGCGTTAGAGTTTAAAGGTGTGTTGGTATCAAGAGCTCTATTTGCCTCTTTCAGAAAGTAAGTCATTTGTTGAAAGCCAACTTCCTATGCTGGCTCTATGTTTCTGGACCAGGCATATGTGCACGTTCAAGATCCGAGGTTTACAGTCAAAATCTGAGACTTTAAAAACACGAACACAACAAAACTTGAAGCATGCTAGCAAACTGTTACAAGGAACCCCACTAGTAACATAATACATTGTACGAGATGGATTTTGTAATGGAATTTGGATTTGGACTGGAACACCAATAGCAAGAATTTCAGTAAATGCACAGCAATGGAAAATCAAGACTTAAAGCCGCGAAATAATTGTATACTGCTAACATGGTTCGCTGGCACTGATTTAATTGTGATGAAGCTAAGGCAAGTGAACAATGACCCAATGGTAGCTTCGTCTAAAGAATGGAATACTGTGACACACCCATTTATCTATCTAACACTGAAGAAAACATACACCCCGAAAAAGCTCACATTTATCGATGCAATATTCCCAAAAATATCAGTATACAAATGGTTCAGCCGCTGTCACTAATCCGAAAGTACATCAACACACACACAAAACTGCCCATGCGCAGCAACACATCTCTCCAAATAGAAAATAATATTATTCACACGTTCCTGGACGTGATGACATTGACAGATCAGCATTTATTGTCACACACAAAAAGCCTAGTAAAAACGCAAACTGCTACTTCACAATTCGTACAACAGCTGTTCTTTATTTAACTCAATAACATCAAAACACAAAGTTATGCCCCCCCCCCCCTTTTTTTTAATTATATTTTTACACTTAGTCAAGTTTTGATTTTTTTCTATCATCGGTTCATGTGGTCGTTCTAAGCACAATCAGCACCGCCACGATTGCACAGCTGGGGATAGAATATTTTATGGACGTTATGCTTCCTTCTGGCAGGCCAGATAACCAAATTGCCTCTCTTTAGAGATAAACGATATTTAATGCAAAACCCGACCCATGTCTCCATTTGTCAGAGTCTTGTTACCGATGTAGATAACAGTCGAGGTGTATTCCGACGCGAGTTTCCTGTTATGCGCGTGTGTGCTCAGGGCAATGAATCTTCAATCAATCAATCAATATGAGGCTTATATCGCGCGTATTCCGTGGGTACAGTTCTAAGCGCAGGGATTTATTTATTTACATTTTTTATGCAATTTATATCGCGCACATATTCAAGGCGCAGGGATTTATTTATGCCGTGTGAGATGGAATTTTTTTACACAATACATCACGCATTCACATCGGCCAGCAGATCGCAGCCATTTCGGCGCATATCCTACTTTTCACGGCCTATTATTCCAAGTCACACGGGTATTTTGGTGGACATTTTGATCTATGCCTATACAATTTTGCCAGGAAAGACCCTTTTGTCAATCGTGGGATCTTTAACGCGCACACCCCAATGTAGTGTACACGAAGGGACCTCGGTTTTTCGTCTCATCCGAAAGACTAGCACTTGAACCCACCACCTAGGTTAGGAAAGGGGAGAGAAAATTGCTAACGCCCTGACCCAGGGTCGAACTCGCAACCCTCTCGCTTCCGAGCGCAAGTGCGTTACCACTCGGCCACTCATCTTCAGTGTGCAGAGTGCATGTAGACTTTGTAGTGATATAGGTACACGCGCACCAACGCGAGCAGGTTAGTTTGCAATACATGTACTGTTTTACCCCGATGGGAGGAGTGCCCTGTCAAAAGTTGTTTCGTGATTACTGGCATGAACAAAGGGGAGGGAAAAGGGTCATAATGCAAAAAGAGAAGTTTCGGGGATTCAGTTTACTGATATGACGACACACTTGTACTTTGTAGATTGTCTAATTTTAACAGCAGTTGAACCCAATGATATGGGTTGGTGTGTGTGTGTGTGTGTGTGTGTGGAAGGTCAATGCCTAAAAAACACCAAATATTTCTCTTGTATTAGCCATGTCTTATCTTGGTACACTTGTTTTTTTCCGAACGGTTGTAATGAGATAAAACCATATGTGGTACATTTGCAGTGTACTTAAAGGATCAAAACTATCTTATTAATGATATTTTGAATATACAAAAAATGTTTTCAACACAAGACATCAGAAACAAGTCGCGTAAGGCGAAAATACAATATTTAGTCAAGTAGCTGTCGAACTCACAGAATGAAACTGAACGCAATGCCATTTTTCAGCAAGACCGTATACTCGTAGCATCGTCAGTCCACCGCTCATGGCAAAGGCAGTGAAATTGACAAGAAGAGCGGGGTAGTAGTTGCGCTAAGAAGGATAGCACGCTTTTCTGTACCTCTCTTTGTTTTAACTTTCTGAGCGTGTTTTTAATCCAAACATATCATATCTATATGTTTTTGGAATCAGGAACCGACAAGGAATAAGATGAAAGTGTTTTTAAATTGATTTGGACAATTTAATTTTGATAATAATTTTTATATATTTAATTTTCAGAGCTTGTTTTTAATCCGAATATAACATATTTATATGTTTTTGGAATCAGCAAATGATGGAGAATAAGATAAACGTAAATTTGGATCGTTTTATAAATTTTTATTTTTTTTTACAATTTTCAGATTTTTAATGACCAAAGTCATTAATTAATTTTTAAGGCACCAAGCTGAAATGCAATACCGAAGTCCGGGCTTCGTCGAAGATTACTTGACCAAAATTTCAACCAATTTGGTTGAAAAATGAGGGCGTGACAGTGCCGCCTCAACTTTCACGAAAAGCCGGATATGACGTCATCAAAGACATTTATCAAAAAAATGAAAAAAACGTTCGGGGATTTCATACCCAGGAACTCTCATGTCAAATTTCATAAAGATCGGTCCAGTAGTTTAGTCTGAATCGCTCTACACACACACACACACACACAGACACACAGACGCACATACACCACGACCCTCGTTTCGATTCCCCCTCGATGTTAAAATATTTAGTCAAAACTTGACTAAATATAAAAACAAGTCGCGTAAGGCGAAATTACAACATTTAGTCAAGTAGCTGTCGAACTCACAGAATGAAACTGAACGCAATGCAACGCAGCAAGACCGTATACTCGTAGCATCGTCAGTCCACCGCGCACGGCAAAGGCAGTGAAATTGACAGGAAGAGCGGGGTAGTACTTGCGCTGAGAAGGATAGCACGCTTTTCTGTACCTCTCTTTGTTTTAACTTTCTGAGCGTGTTTTTAATCCAAACATATCATATCTATATGTTTTTGGAATCAGGAACCGACAAGGAATAAGATGAAAGTGTTTTTAAATTGATTTGGACAATTTAATTTTGATAATAATTTTTATATATTTAATTTTCAGAGCTTGTTTTTAATCCGAATATAACATATTTATATGTTTTTGGAATCAGCAAATGATGGAGAATAAGATGAACGTAAATTTGGATCGTTTTAGAAAAAAATAATTTTTTTTACAATTTTCAGATTTTTAATGACCAAAGTCATTAATTAATTTTTAAGACACCAAGCTGAAATGCAATACCGAAGTCCGGGCTTCGTCGAAGACTACTTGATCAAAATTTCAACCAATTTGGTTGAAAAATGAGAGCGTGACAGTGCCGCCTCAACTTTCACGAAAAGCCGGATATGACGTCATCAAAGACATTTATCAAAAAAAGGAAAAAAACGTTCGGGGATATCATACCCAGGAACTCTCATGTCAAATTTCATAAAGATCGGTCCAGTAGTTTGGTCTGAATCGCTCTACACGCACGCACGCACGCACACACACACGCACACACATACACCACGACCCTCGTTTCGATTCCCCCTCAATGTTCCCCCTCGATGTTAAAACATTTAGTCAAAACTTGACTAAATGTAAAAACCATACACGTTGCCACTGAAACACAAATACCTGATGGTTACAATAACCTGCTAGTAATCGTAAGATTAAATCATGTTTTAAACAATAGTTATATTTACACAGAATATATATAATTGTCAGTAAGTACTGGTGTCACATGACTGATGTGAAACAGTTGATTGGCTAATGGCAATGCGCTTAAAAATGTAAGCGCACTCTTGGAGTGGGCTAACTTTTCCAGAGAGAGTATTCTTCCGCCCTTTTCCAAAGCGAGGCTGTGCCCCTTCTTTTGATTTGAGAAGATTCTTCTCATCCTCAGTGTTAGTGACATGTAGCTTATCTTCTCCACATTACCAAATGATGCTTGACCCTAAATGTCCCGCGGCTAAAAGCAAAAGTGTTTTTTTCTGACAGATTTCATGCCCCTGTGCCACAGCGAGTCTAGGCCTATTCTTTCGATTTGCGAAGATTCTTTTCAGCCGCTGTGTTAGTGGCATGTAGCTTATCTACATTACCAAACAATGATTGCTTGACCCTAAAATTTCCCGCGGCTAAAAGCATAAGGTTTTTTTTCTGACAGATTTCGAGCTGGACAAAGCAGCATTTGGAAGTCGACTGATTCAATAGACTGTCCTACTCGTAACGTATGTAGCAGACATCATCAGATCCTCAAAACCTGCGCTGAAACCATAGCCCCCGCACTAACTACCATCTTCAACCATTCCATAGAGACAGGACAACTCCCGAACGACTGGCTCACTGCAAACATCTCGGCGGTCTTCAAGAAGGGCGACAGAAACCGAGCAGAGAACTACAGGCCAGTATCCCTCACATCAGTGGCCAGTAAACTGCTGGAACACGTCATCTGCCGCCACCTTCGAAACCACATTGAGATACACAACATCCTAACTGACAGGAATCACGGCTTCAGATCCGGCCACTCTTGCGAGACCCAGCTTCTCACCACAGCAACAGATCTCCTCCAGTCCTACGACACCGGATCACAGGTCGACGTTGCCATACTGGATTTTAGCAAGGCCTTCGACACGGTCCCCCATGGTAGACTCCTACAGAAGATGGACCACTACGGAGTACGAGGGCCTATCCACGTGTGGCTGACGAACTTCCTAACAAAGCGGACGATGAGAGTGGTAGTGGAGGGTGAAGCGTCCGAAGAAGCGGCAGTCCTATCAGGCGTCCCCCAGGGCACTGTTTTAGGACCCCTGATGTTCCTGTGCCACATCAATGACCTGCCTGAATCTACGAAGTCAACAGTACGACTCTTCGCAGATGACTGCTTGCTGTACCGGGAAATCCACACCTTCCAAGACCACCTCACCCTGCAGACAGACCTCAAACAGCTGGAGATTTGGGCCAAGAAGTGGGGCATGCGCTTTAACGCGCAAAAGTGCTACATCCTCTCCACCAGAAGCAAATCGTCCTACTTATACAGCCTGGATAACGTCATCCTCCAGCAGGTCCAACACAACCCCCACCTTGGAGTACTACTCTCCGCCGACCTGAATTGGTCTTCCCACATCTCCAACATCTGCCGCAAAGCTGGATCAACTGTGGGCTTCCTACGCCGGAATCTCCGGAACTGCCCACAGGAGTGCAAGCGCCTGGCGTACCGTACATAACACTCGTCTGATCCACGCTGGAGTATGGAGCTACCGTGTGGGACCCTTACCTCCGGCGGGACATCGAGAGGCTGGGGAGAGTACAGCGCCAAGCAGCCCGCTTTATCACGCGAGACTACAAGTCGAGAAGCCCGGGCTGCGTCAGTGACATGCTGAAGAACCTGAACCTCCCCCCACTGGAAGAGCGACGCAGGCAGTTACGCCTCAACCTCCTCAACAGGATCTCCGAGGGCCTGATCCCCGCACTCCCTCCAGACAAGTTTCTTGCCCCCGCCGTGAGCGGACGGCGGAGTCGTCCCCACAAGGTTCCAGGGGTATGAAAGCAGCAATATCATTGAGCGGCAAGCTGTAAACAACACACGAGGCTTCCGCATCCCCACCTGCAAGACAGACCAGTACAAGAACTCCTTCGTACGGTCAGTCGCAGAGTGGAATCAGCTGAGTGACGCAGACCTCCCAGCACGACCAGCCCAGCCAGCCAGCGCAGCATCTTCAGCGCTGAGACTGCCGTCATCAGGGCTGCCCCAACACTGACCACCTACAGAGCTCAGTTTTTAACATTTTAATAAGTCACTAAGAGCGAAAAGACATTGATGTGACGGGACTGTATGACTTTTCCCACCAAAGTCAGGACTTTTATTGTATTCGAAATTATTGTATGCGCTCTCCCGCATCCGTTGCGAAGATGACCAACAGTGGTTCCTGCAACGTAACGAATCCAGATCCAGATCCAGATCCAGGACTGAAATGAACGGTTTTCGCATATATTTCAAGACAACTACGATGTAAACAGAATAGGCGAAGGCTTCAAAACATTCTTACCATGTAATCATAGCACCAACCTCCCCGATGAATGCAGGCACATTGCGAGAAATAACATGCCAACTTTATTTTTTTGCGAAGACTGCTAATGAGGGAAAAAACGTGTCACTTTGAGTCGTTTGACATCAGGGGACGCCACTCAGTTGCTTGGGGGTCGTTCATGTTTTTGGGAGCATAGAACATTTCGGTACGTGTTGTTTTCTGTACCAATAATTAATACATAAGGTAAATTGTATGCTAACGGGTACATTTTGCACAACTGTAACTAATACTGTTAGTTGCTACTCGATAAAACGGTACAGAGTGTAATCAAATCGTAAAATGCATGGTCAGCGATGAAACCGTCAATACCCCCGAAATGTGCAAAGCCGACACACACACAAAAGTAGATCGAACTCGACCTGTCCACAATAGACCTTTTCGGTATCTGAGCAGCTCTCGCGAGACACGCTCTTTGTTATGCTTTGAACATCGCGAGAACTTCGAACCTTGGCTTGTGCAGCTCGCACGAGATTGCTGTACCGCATGCTTTGCTTTGCTCTGAAGTTTGCGAGAGATTACGAGAGCTTGGAATACCGGGCGATAGGGTCTATTGATCCAAACGCTGGCAGAAAAATGTGCCTTTTCAAACGTTCTAACGTTACTGACAATATCGTTATTGAAACAATCACAGTGCGCTAAGAGATTTATAAAGCAAATCTTGAAAATAATTCGTTCAATAATTCATTTTCTCGATTTGCTCTATAAATCTCTTAGCGCACTGTGATGTCTCAATGCGCAGACCAGTATCAGAAACGCTTAAAATAATTCCAAGAATAATTTTGACATCTTTTTAGCCATTCTCTCATGTAACGACTTCCATAATTATGCGACTTTTGGCCTTTAAGCAGCACTAAACTATATGGTCATTGTGGCACAAAAACAAAAGAGTAACATACAGAAAGACATTTAAAAAATAAAAAGCTGTGTATATTTCATTGCTATCTATCCATGCAATTGCTGCAAGTAACCCATGAAAACATGCTGCAACAATCTGAACAAGGTAATAATGTTCAACTGTGATGTTGAACCTGCTTTGGTGACCACAGTTTTAAAGTGATACATTTATTTCACACACAACTCTAATCCTTACTAAAGCAAGAGTAGTGTTAGGGACCAACAGTACACAACCCATTCAGAACGTTTGTAACCAACCTTACAAGAACTGATGAAACTGCTGTGGTAAAAATAATATACAGCAGTGCAAATATTATTTTTAACTGTTATACTTATAGTAGTTTTTCAATAATGTTTGGCTGTGTCATGAGAACAACAGCATCACACAAAATGTTACACTGCATGCAGACTTGAGTTTAACACTGACAAGATGTCATATTATTTATGTGTTTTTTCAAAGAATGAGGGGAAAATTGCACAACAGCAGTGAACGTTGCAAGCAAAATGAAGAAAATATATTTTTCAAGGCAGACAAGTAAAAGAAGGTTTGATATCATACACCATTGCAGCTTTCAACGATATGAACCAAGCACTATTCCTGAGCCAACACTATAGAAAATGTTGAAAGTGAAAACCCAGCGTAAAGAAAAGCCTGTACTTGTAGTCAGCTAGCTGAACTCACACTTGAGAAAGGCTAATTTATGCCAGATCTTGCGTCACTTATCGGAACAAAGGTGCACTCACGTGCGCAGTAAAATGCAGGGTGTGACACTCACAAACAATAGTTGCAATAAATCAAATGTATGGAAATGTCTTACATCTAAAGCCAACTGCATAAGTTTTAACTGCAAGGTTCAGTAACTTACAAAGTTACATATATATATATTTCAATTTTATTATGTGAGCTTCTTTAACTGTTTTTAATAACCATCGAGTGTCTGTGCCGAAACTGTGAAAGGCATATTTTGTATGCAGCTCATTTGCTTCATGGATAGGTATACAGGAATTCTGGACTATTGCATTAAAAAAAAAGTTCTGGGCTTTAGTGAAAAAAGTAGATTTTGACAATATATTCCATAAAAATTATGCATGTGGTTGCTTGATAATAAGGATAGTTATATGACAAAAATCTACAGATTTAGCTTTCCCCATCATGACGCAACTTATCGGGATGAGTATCATCAAAAGCTCAGACTACATGTATTATACATAACAAACAAGTCGTGTGAAGCAAACTTAATACACTGAGTCAATCTGTCAAACTCACAGAATGATACTGAACACCGATTCACCAGAAAAACATAGCTGATTGCTTGAAGTCACAAGCCCAGGGGCGGATCAGTTCATTTTATGGGGGGGGGTTTCCAAAAGTATATTGTGAAGATATGGGTGTGAAGGCGCGAAGCGCCGAGCCGACGGCGCGATGCGTCTAGCTTGCTAGGGGGGTCCGGGGGCATGCTCCCCCGGAAAATTTTGAAAAAAAGAATGCAAAATGGTGCAATCTGCTGCATTCTGAGGATGATCATTACCAGTTTCAGGCAGCAGATTTTGTCACTGATTAATACCCCCAAACAACAACAACAACCCCAAAAAACACTTCTTTTTTTTTTTTTTTTGCTGGGGGGAGGGGGTTTCCCCCTCGTCCGCCCCTGAAGCCTGTATGACGCAGTAGCGTAAAGCACTTCACAGTCCTGAAAGCACACTTTTCTTTATTCTTTTAACTTTATGAGCTTGTTTTTATTCCAAACAAAACATATGCTTTTTAGAATCAGAAAATGATAAAGAATAAGATGAAATAATTTTTCGATCAATTACTCAAATTTTAATTAGAATTTTCAAAAACACATTTTATCTGCTTGTGCAGTTTTGTCAATT
Organism: Littorina saxatilis; assembly: GCF_037325665.1. Classification (NCBI taxonomy): domain Eukaryota; kingdom Metazoa; phylum Mollusca; class Gastropoda; order Littorinimorpha; family Littorinidae; genus Littorina; species Littorina saxatilis. The sequence continues at coordinate 24,749,725 of NC_090261.1, forward strand.
TTATATTGTGTTGAACTTAACTAAATGTCCCAAATGACAGTGGTCCTGCAAATTCTCCCATATTGCCTACTTTTCCCCCTCAAAATACTGGTACACGTTGTGTTTTCTTATTTGGAGGTGTACTGACCGTTGTTTATAATTTACAGCCATTGTCAAATATATGTATCTCATCACAAAGCTGACAGAAGGACCACATTTATAATAATAATAATAATAATAACGGGTATTTATAAACAGCCTTATCCGAAGTTCAAAGCGCGTATGCCGTGTGAGATGGAATTTTTTACACAATATATCACGCATTCACATCGGCCAGTAGATCAACAGCCTATAGGCGCTGCATCCACCTTTCACGGCCTATTATTCCAAGTCACACAGGTATTTTGGTGGACATTTTTATCTACGCTTATACAATTTTGCCAGGAAAGACCCTTTTGTCAATCGTGGGATCTTTAACGTGCATACCCCAATGTGTCTACTGCAATAGATGAAATAAATCTGTATACAATCTGCTTTTTACATTTAGTCAAGTTTTGACTAAATGTTTTAACATAGACGTGGAATCGAGACGAGTGTGGTGGTGTGTGTGTAGAGCGATTCAGACAAAACTACTGGACCGATCTTCATAAAATTTTACATTTGAGTTCCTGGGTATGATATCCCCGGACATTTTTTTCTCTCCATTTTTTCGATAAATGTCTTTGATGACATCATATCCTATTTTTTTATGAAAGTTGAGGCAGCACTGTCACGCCCTCATTTTTCAATCAAATGAATTGAAATTTTGGCAAAGCAATCTTCGACTAAGTCCGGACTATGGGATTGAATTTCAGCCCGGCAGCGTAAAAATTAGTTCATTAGTTTGCTCATTAAAATCGAATTTTCACTTACAGATCTATGTAAAAATTATTGCATCATATTCCTCAATTTCTCTTGAATTCAAAAAATGGGCTCAGAATTACAGAAAATAGGTCAAGTTAAGTAAGTACTGCGTTTGCACGCTACGCGGAGACTAGCGTGACCCGTCTCGGTCTGTTGATATGGTTAGTCTCGGCGATGACTGTTCTTTGGTGTTAATCTGTTACTTTGATGCCGACAGCTTGACTAAATGTTTTTATATCGCCTCACGCAACTTGTTTTTTTTAACTTGGCATCTTTTTAAAACAACAATCACAATCAACTCTACAACTTCGAGTATGAGCTAAATGCAGGCATTGAGGCAATGGCAGTGGTTATGAAGACCTACAACTACAAGTAGAATTTCTCACCTACATCACAGGGTAACAAATTGTGCAACAGTCTAGAGATGTTGACAGCTGGTGCACAAATGTCAATTTCATCACAGAAAAGCAGCAAGTACAAAAACCTTTCTGGAAGTTGACTGCTGGTTCCACACATTTGTTACCACTCACATACATCATGGTGTGGGTTTTTTTCTGTACAAACAGGAAGAAACTATAATGCCAGACTGTCAAATTGTGCAATACTGTTTCACAGCCAAAGGCACCAACACTCTATGGTTCAATTTGAGATCACTAGTTTCTGACCTTGTAGGTGTAACTCAGCTGTGTGGTTCAAAGTTAACTCCTGGCTTCCTTGAATGATGCTTTGACATGCTACCAGTGCAAACTTGTACATGTATGTAATGCCTATCCAGTCCATCATTGAAGTTCCTGCTGGTCAGGGCAAACCCTCAGAGGAAAACTTCAAAAGTATCAAAAAGGCAAAACAGACAAGGAGATAGGCTCAGAGCCTGGCAGGGGTCGGATGTAATCATTCAAATTCATACCTTCTGGACAGTAAGCTGCTTTTAGTTTAATACCTCTGAAGATTCTAGATTTTTACACGGCTAAGCTTAAGGCTTGGATTTTGGGACAAGATACCATAATAATTAATGTGCATTTTTTTGCTTATGGTGCAAAAAACAACAACACAAAATACATCTCACCATGATCTTAATCAAAGTTTTTACTTCTGATCAGACTAATAGGCATTCAGTCATTCGCAAATTTCAGAGAAACACGAAGCAATTTTTCTCTTATCAATTCAGTAATGTTCATTAGTTTTCAATAAGAAAAAAGTTCTTTCATTCCAGCGATCACATGAACACTATACTGACTTCAACAGAAGAAATGTTCTTGCGGAGATACACAATGAGTGGGTGTTGACCAACTCTTTGATTATTGATCATAAGCTACCCAAGGCCTCTGTGGCAGGGTGGAGCAGCCCAGTTTCCAAGTTTTTTTGCATACTGCTTGTGCAAGTAGACAACCATTGCACCACATCACCTCATCCTCTCTCTGGGGTCTTTCTCCTCTCCTTTTGGGTGTGTGTCTGTGTCATTGTTTGTGATTTCTCTCTCTCTCTCCGTTTCCACCACCACCTCTCTCAGCCTCTGTTTTCTTTCTGAATTTAAAGTGTGGTGGTGTGTGTGTGTGTGGGTGTCACTGTGTGTGCATGCGTGCACGCATGTTTTTGTTTGGATGAGACTGAGATGGAGAAAGAGAACATAGTCTAAGTGTGTGTGTGACTGAGAGAGAGATTGTTTTTGTGTGTGAGAAAATAAGTATGTGTGTAGGTTTGACAGTTTGTAAGGGTGTGTGTGTGTGTGTGTGTGAACGCTTGTTCTTTCTTTCTTTATTTGGTGTTTAACGTCGTTTTCAACCATTCAAGGTTATATCGTGACGGGTGAACGCTTGTGGGTGTCCTTCGCTGGGGGTATGCAATGCCTTAGCTGGTTGACTGTGTCAAAGGCATCGCGCTTCTTATTGTTAACTTGTTTTGGTGGCTTCAATTTTCATCTTCTATCTTGCAAAGCATGTCAAATCAATGTCGAATGCCCCCAAACAGTGAAAAGTGCAGTATTTACTCAAGTTTTTGAAGTTCCGATTTTACTAAGCAAAATAAAACCAACGCTGATATAGTGCTAGCTCAATCCAGCGTAAACTTTTCCCTCTTTGTTATCAAACTTTCTTCTCAAAGTCACACTTACTCTCTTCACAAAATGTATCTTTATAATTTACTACCAAGGTTCAGCCTAGAATGAAAAAAACGACCATGGGTTATTTGACCCTCTCAACCAAATTTTGATTGGACATACCTGATTATCCGATGGTGCATTTATTTTTAAAGCCTCCCCCACCGAACACAATTTTTTGTAATTTTTTGTCTCGAGGAGCTTTAAATCTGGTGCCATCTGAGCACAGAATTTCTCATTGTACTATTACTCACTACTATCATGTTACCAAATTGTGTGTGTTTGCGTTCTGATTTCAGAAAGACAAGAATACATGTTTTAACTGTGCATAGGGTGGCATTCTGGTTCGATCATTAACATAAATAATGCTGATGCACCCTTTGACCCAAGAACAGAATTCTTATCGGTCATTCCTACTCCTAGATTTTATTTGTCAATGGCACAAAAATAAATTGAACAATGTACCACATGTACAATACATTGATGAAACTTTTCATGCTCAATTTTTGTTTTTTCGATAACAAAACAACTAAACTGGTTAACAACACTTATGCAAATGAGTAGTCGAATCCTACCTTGATAGCCAAACTATAATTACTAACTAAACTTATTTACACGTATATCTTGTTTCTTATTTGCTCTGTAATTACAACCTCATTAATATAAAGGTTTTCAGGGCCGGACTACCGGGGGGGGGGTGGTTATGGGGGTTGCGCAACCCCCCCCCCCCCCGGGATGGGGGGGTGGTTATGGGGGTTGCGCAACCCCCCCCCCCCCAAGCCTAAACATGTACCTCACTTATTTAAAACATTTTTTATTATTGTTTATTTTATGCCGTTTCATGCAAGGAGCGACCATTTTTCTATCTCAGAATATGTCCTACCCATCAGCTTCAGGGGGCAAAGCCCCCTGACCCCACAAGGGGCTCTGCCCCTTGACCCCGCCAGGGGGATGTTCCCCCTGGACCACCCACTGGCAACCCCCCCCCCCCCCTCCTCTTAGCCTAGTCCAGCCCTGGTTTTTATTTAAAAAAAAGTTCTACAAGCAATAACAAAACCCTGCATTGATTGTTGTTTGTACCATACGTACTCAGGCCTTTTCTTTTAGTAACACAGATTTACCATGTATTAATTATGTGATGTAAAGCCTATGCAAATTGAATGTTTAGTTAATTTTAGCAGATCTGTGTTCCATACAGACTAATTAGACTATATTGAGATAAATCCCCAGAGTAACCAATCTGCTCAGAACTTTTTTTAAACGGCCAGCTTGCACTAGAAACTAAGCAACATGGCTCCAACTAGTACAAGGCTTAGTTGCAGTCGTTCACAACGCACTTGGAGTGATTCAGGTCAAAGTCTAGACGACATGCCAAACCCAAAAGCTATTCGCCTGTTCTTGAAACGTGAAACCCCCGGCTTTTATTTCCAGTAAAACCAAAGTTGAATATGAAACGAGGAAGGATTCCAGACATTTCTGGGAGCTTCCGTCAGCTGATCACACGTTCCTCACTGACCAAGTGCTACGCTTCGAGGCTCAAGGCGCTTGACACGGAAAACAGCTTCGTCTGCTGGTGACTACAAACACATAAATCTTACTCACTTTCTCTTGTCCTTCTTGTCCTTCATGGTGGAAACACTGTCGACAACTTTGTAGCACGTAAAAATACTCCTTGGAAAATGTTCGAGTGCGAGTGATTCGACCAAAGATGATGCGGACCTTGATATGTGTGTCGGGCTACTGATGAAAACACTGGTTGTGCACAACCACCGATGACGTCAAGTGCGCAAATCTGTGTCGTTTCCGGTGACCAATCAAACCGCGCGGCGCGAGCGAGGGGGGAAGTCTGTGTGCTCTGCCGCTCGAGCCTTTCGCGTTTGTTCGCCACAAACATCAAGACTGCCAGGAGGACATTACGTCTTTAAAAATAGCACCCTTTTTCAGGCCTTACTCTTTTTTGGGCGCCTTTTCTCCCATATAAAGACTGAAACAGATGTCAGCCAAGTTGGCTCATTATTGTTTTTCTCACTTCTTCTTTTGAACAACTTTTACTTCGGAACCGTCTGAAATCAGCGACCGTGCCGCGAAAAAAACCCGAGGAGGCGTGCCGATAGAAACCACGCGGGTTAGGGGGAAGACTTTACCCGATGCTCCCCAGCATGTCGTAAGAGGCGACTAACGGATTCTGTTTCTCCTTTTACCCTTGTTAAGTGTTTCTTGTATAGAATATAGTCAATGTTTGTAAAGATTTTAGTCAAGCAGTATGTAAGAAATGTTAAGTCCTTTGTACTGGAAACTTGCATTCTCCCAGTAGGGTCATATAATGTACTACGTTGCAAGCCCCTGGAGCAATTTTTTGATTAGTGCTTTTGTGAACAAGAAACAATTAACAAGTGGCTCTATCCCATCTCCCCCCCCCCCCCCCTTTCCCCGTCGCGATATAACCTTCGTGGTCGTTGAAAACGACGTTAAACACCAAATAAAGAAAAGAAAGAAAAGAAACGGTATGTAAACATTTCCGTTGGCCTGAAACTAAAAGATCAACACCGCTGAAAACTTGGGATCATTGAAATTCGTTTACAGGCAGGCAGGGTGTGCCGAAGAAAAATTTCCATTTTTATGTAATATTTTAATGGACAATAAAGTGCTGTTATTGTTATTGTTATTCATACAAGTGAGGCGCTGCCGGTCCGCCGTCGGGATGCGAACATAAAGCCTGTGATTTTCTTTGATTTTGATTTTCAACATGCGACATCTATATGTTTTTGGATCCACTGAGGAAATGATAATGCAATTATTTTGAATCTCTTGATAAAATTTAATTTATTTTTTATAAGAATTTTTAATGAACAAATTAAGGAATTAACTTCTATTTTTTAAGCCGGCTTCCAAGCCGCTGAAATGCAATAAATCAAACCAAACGTTAACCATAATTATTGATTTTAAAAGTAACATTTTTCAAAATTTGCTTTGTGTTTGTTTGTTTGTTTGTTTATTTGTTTAGTTACACGAACAGTTTATTTTAAACCTGAGACGCGGTGTACTCTTCTGCCGCGAGGCCTGACTGGCCCACAGCGGCCCGAAATTCATAAGTTAAAGGCACAGTAAGCCTCCCGTAAACCATCACAGATACTGTTAGGCTTTTACACACAGTACAAACACCCTTTCATTTAAACACTCACACCGCTTGAGAACATCCTAGGTGCCATCCGTAAAGAGCGAGCAATTTTCAAAGAATTTATTTTTGCGTGGTTTATCTTACCCCTGAGCCATCGTGAACCTGTGTCATCTGTGAGCTTATCTGCAATAGCACGTTATTATGTACTTCTGACTATGCACGAAACAAACGGCTGTGGTTCACAAGAACTCTAGCGATGGCTTTTGACTGTTCAGAGGAACTGGCGATAGGCATAAACCGTCGTCTGCTACGAGAACCACGACCTTGCGTGGTGACCCTGCTTCCGGGCTTTTCTTTTTTCAAACTTTCAAAACTTCGAATTGTACTGATCTTGTCTTGATGAAAAAAGAATTCTTTTATGATTTAAGAATGTTTGTATTTATTAAGCTGTCAATTTATTATTTAGATTTTAAAAGTTAGGTCTAGCGCCAAAACGCACCACAGTGGGATTGTGTGAGGAGACGATCCGCAAAATTAATTCTTTGAAAATTGCTCGCTCTTTACGTAGGGCACCTAGGATGTTCCCGTTCGGTGAGCGTTCAAATGGAAGGGTGTTTGTACTGTGTATAAAAGCCTGACAGTATCTGTGATGGTTTACGGGAGGCTTACTGTGCCTTTAATTATGACATCCAGTAAGTTTTCTGAACTGTTCAACTTTAACCTTCGCCCGACCGGGTTATCGACTACACACGGAAGACATCGTGGGGCCGTGCGGACCCATGCTTCTCAAAGAAGGAAAAATATGCATACCCTTCCGTAGACCCATGCTTTCCAAAGAAGCAAAAACGTGCATCCCCTTCCGTAGACGCCGTGGTTAAATTTCCGCGAGAAGTAATTGAATTAAATTATTAATTTAATTATTACCGTGCGGAGCTTCTCAAAAAAGGAAAAACGTAAATACCCTTCAGTAGACGTCGTGGGGCCGTGTGGACCCACATTGTTATGTCAGTATTAATTTCGCTCCACGCGACTTGCTTATTAACTCCAAAATCAAACAGATCGTAGAAAATGATGTTTAGAGCCAATACCTGAAGGTTTGTGACTTCTCTCCCTAGTTTTTATGTAAGTTCCTTCTTTGAGAAATATGGGTCCGCACGGCCCCACGATGTCTTCCGTGTGTAGTCTAAATTTGACTTTTGTTTTTTTAATTACTGCTCGCTGAAATGTAATGATCTTTTAGGACATAAGAGCTTTCTAGGTGTCTGAGGCATTCTTAAAATCTCCTTAAAAAATTCTAACTGGTTTTAAGAGATATTTGCAATTAAACACCCTTCTGGGTCCACACGGACCTACGACGACCGGCGAAGGTTAAATGAGTTATCGAAATTACTTAAAACGCCGCTTTGGGAGTTTACTATTTGTTTTACTTTTCATTAGGACGAAACGTATTGTCAGAAAATCAGCTTCAAGACTCTCAGTGTCGCTGATTTCACAATACGGTTCTATGCAGTCACGTTCTCATAGCGGTAAAATAGCTTATATAGCTTCAACTAAATCGATTCTACTTCAGTGACTTTAAAGGCATATGTACGCGCTCCCGTGTTTACAAAGTGTGGTTTGCCCACAATCGATGTCAAATGCATCATAAGGCCATATAATGACGATATGTCGCAATGCGCGGACCATATACATGCATTACAGCTTGTTCTAGCCTCTGAAAAAGTGAGGATGTCAACAAAGACGCGGAGTTATTTCCCTTGCGTCAACGTTCCCTCTGTTGGCAAATCTATAAATAGGACGATCTAGATCAAAATAAAAATTCAAATATCTCAACATTTAAGGGGTCCTAGACCACAATATTTTGCAGGGAACTTAATTTAGCATGTCTCCAGCTGTTGGTAAAGCAATTAGCGTGTATATTCATCGAGTTAATATGCCTTTAAGTTTAATTCTTGAAGTTTAAAGTTCACTGATAACACTGATGGGCAGGGTTCTGTGTCTACACATCCGACAATATCCACTTCTGACCGTGATAAGCTTACTCCAAAATATATTAGCGGGCTTATTTTCATCGATCAAAATCTGACATAAGACCTATTAACTTAGTAAGGGAGCAACCCCAAATAAAATCAGGACTGGAAATGACTGAATCGCCGCCGCTTTAGTCATAAGTCGTACCAGTTTCCGGCGCTCAATAAAGTGAACTCTCCCGGGCAAGACAAAAAGCAATTTGGTGTGCGTGATGGGCATCATATCCCGAAAGTGAAAGAGACGCCCTGACACACTAAAAAAAAAAGGCATAAATCTGATTTCAGCAAGTGTGGCCGCCTCGCTTGCGTGTTTGACGTCTGCAAATCCGACCTTCTGACTCCACACGAGCTGATGGAAGAGAGCTTCACGACGCCGGTTTGCCGCAAGGTGTCCATTACAGCTGCAGACCTGACTGGGTTCAGCCGTGGAATCACAACATCAGTGCAATTTCAAGTCTTCCACATGCGCGTAGATGTGAGTGAATTAAGTGGAACGACAACTGATAAGTGGCACACGCATGTGACGTCAAAGAACCTCGGCTTTTGTGGGGAAAAAGGGTTGGGACTACATTTCTAAGCCATATATAAGAAGCCAAGTCTGTGCGTTTTTCTGTTTTCATCAGTGATCATCAGCTTGCAACACTTAACAGTGAACAACGCACGCATATATATAATATGTATAGTGACATGCAATTAAACTTACATATTATACAACGATTCTACATTTACGGTATACAGTGTCGCGAGCACTGCACGCACGCATGTAAGCCTACATACGGACACACATGACGCACACACATACTATACACACAGGCACTGCCACACACTGACACACACACACACACACACACACTGCCGGACACACACACACACGAGCACACACACACACACTGGCACACGCGGCACACATACATACCGTCACACACACACACACACACACACACACTGACACACCGCGGCACGCACATACGCACGATCTGGCAAAATCAAGATTCCATGAATGAAGTCATTCAGAACTCTCCCAAGACCCCTGCCCATCAGATAAAATGACGTAGAGAAACAAAAAATGTCAGTGAACAGTTGCCTCCTAAAGACACGATTCGCTAATGTGATAAGCATTGAAGATCATGCCAAAGGCGACTGTTGGATTAATCTTAATGTGGAAAGGTGTGATTGTGGCTGTTTATGATGAATATTGGTAAGCTTACTGATGGAGGACCAGTGTACAATGAATCTGTGAAGGGGGAGATGAATGTTGAGCGCATAATGTTCTGAGTTCCTTTGATTGTTTGTTTGTTTGTTTGATTTCTTTTGTTTAATTAAATCCCAGAGCCCATGTCCGTGCTTCATCCATCCGTACTCTGACCCCTCCACTTTCTTGATCCGGCTGTTTCTGCCAACAATACCCTCACCGTGACGGCTTTTGTAAACAATCTTGGCACACCTATATGTATCACCCACCATACTGACAAGAAAGACACCTCCAATACAAGAACCCAAGCTCGTAGCCTATATTCAAGGTCAAGGCAACTGGAAAAGCTTTACTATTGTGTTAGACGTACCATATTTTCAAACTTACTGTTAAATACATTGATGCCGAGAATCTCACATCATTTTGTCATCATTTCTTTTAGACAACGAATATACTGAAGTTTGACATTTTAACATTCTGAGATGGTCTATTAATTACGAACCACAGCTAGAAAACAGTAAAAGATAAATGTATTTTCCAAGGTGCTGAGGCGGAGTGTAGACTTTAACGCGTAAGGAATGTTTCCAAACTCCTTTAATTTCTAAATCCACTAACAATTCAGTACATTTCAAGTTAACCTCAGTCGGTACAGTCATGCGCAGTTAACGGATGATCGAGCTTCCACGTGCTGTCTGTGAGGTCAGTGTCACCTTCGATGCGTTTAACAATTTAATCAGTCACCGTCAGATTCTGTTTGTACCATAAATCCGCGTAAGTGCAGAGCTTGGACAGAATTTTGTTCTGTTAAAGTAGGTGTGGTTGTATCTTTTACATCGTGGAGTTTGATGTAGGGCATGCAGGGACACCTCCAAACCCCGTGAACAAATTCCTGCTCTTTGTCTTCTTCTTTTCGATTTTTCTGTCTTAACAAGCTTTACTTGAAGTTCTTCTGGAACAATAAGAAACCAACTGAACGTAGAGCGATGTGCGCTACTGCGTGTCATAGGATAAAAATGCCTGCCAAAAAATCAAAGAACAAAATAATATTCTGCTGCAACAGCATGTCGGTGTAAGTGCGCATACACAAGGGAAGGTCTGTCCAGAAGAAAGATCGAAATGATTGCACACTTCGGCTTCAGCTTGTGTTTGCTCCTCTTGCATGCTTCAATCCAAACTGCAACACTGCCCCCCCCCCCAACTCACCACATGCACATCCCTTTCGCTACATACCTCCATATCCCCACCCTCAGTACAGCCTCCATCTACGTCTTCAACAATAATGTTGTAACGCTGGCACCAAAAGTGATATAGAAAAATCACAATGATCACACAGATTTCGTTGTCACTGATGATTGCGGAGAACACTGCTGAATAACCAATGCCACAGCAAAATAAGGTCAGACTTTTGGCGCTAGTGTGGCGCCATACACATAAGTCCGGCCGAAGTGTTAATCATATTAAGGAATACATTTATCTTTCTCATCATCAGTGACAATTACAAATATCACTCTTGAATTGCTGACGTAATCTTGTTGTAAATGCAAGTGTTTAACTGTTAGCTTACCTCAGTCCCAGGCGCAATGTTGGTTATTCTGCTGCTTTAAAAATCTTTAAAAAAACCAAAAACTGATGACTGTTGGTGAGACAAACAGTATTAAAAAAAAAACCAATAAAAAAGCCTTCGCTCACCAAAGAGACTGGCTGCGCATAACTCTCACTTACTCTATTACAAGTGTCGTATGCATTTAGAGCGCTTACTTCCCTTTCTTTATTAGAATTTTACACACCAAGACAAGGACTGCATTCAGGACAACAGTAAAAAGTGAACCAAAAGCAAAAGCGAAAGTAAAAGCAAAAAGCAGTGAACAAAAAAATAAATGACAAGAGGCGAAGCCTTCAAGGCTCCCGTAAGAAATCGACAAACACTAACACAAACTCATTCACTCCGTCACACATACACACACACAGTAAGCATAGGTGACACGGTGCATAGATATCCCTTGACCCGTCTGTATAGATCTATGCACGGTGCAAGAGTGGGAGACACTAGATCTAGATCTGTCTGTCTGTAGCCTACTTACGAGGACACGACTGCCAGATCGACACTGCGCTTTCGACAGCGCTGCCTCGCGCACACACTGGAAACACGCTGTGCAGATTAACCTGTAGGAAATCTCCTTTGGTATCTTCTTTATCTATTTTTTTGGGTCTACGAAACCGAACAATGTGAAATCGTCTTCCCCGAATCGGCGAACTGCAGCTGGGTGAGACCTATATCTATACCACAATCCTTCACGCGATCTGACTTAACCTTGACCCCTGACCTGGTCTACATACCACACACTACACAAACCAGTCACCTGTTTTTACACCCCCCCCCTCCCCCCAAAACCCCTCACCACCCGTTTTCTTTGGATACACACTTTAACTACATACGTGCCGACGAAATGTTGATCATTGCTTCAATACTTTGAAGCTGTTGCTTGGATAATAACCAGGTAAAATTAGTATTTCGGTGTTCAGTCAAATGTTAAAGTTTCTATCACACACATACACACATACACACGCACAGACAGACAAAATTTAGCATCGCATAGGCTACACCTACGTGAGCCAAAAACGAGAAGGGGACAGATCCAACCGGAAAATAGAGTGAAATAACTCAAGTCCTACAAAATTAAAAATGAAGGGGAGGGAAGTGGTAAGAGGGTGCATTTAACACCCACCCCCACCCACCCACACGTACACAATGCTTATCAAAACTGATATTAACAATAAACATACAAATACCTTATTTACAACAAAAGTATACTAATTATAAATAAATTATTTGCTTTTTTGGTTCACTTTTTACTTTTTTCCTGAAGAAGTTTCCATATGCGAACACATTGACGCTGTTTTATGCTGTCCTTTGTCATTTTCACATGTGGCTCTTTTTTCTGAGGTGGAGGCATACTTTCGCGATTGTATTTTTCTGATAAAATATCGGTAATTCTGTAGTGTTCTTTATGATTATTAATTGTAATAGAAAGAAAAAAATCGATCACTGTGCGTAATCTCTGAAAAAATACCTCTAGTATGCCAACATATATAATATTATGTCCCCTCTAAACATTTATATACAAACAAACAAGGAAAAAATAACCAAAACAAGCCTTCACGTTTTCACCAATATTTCGGCCTCGTGGCCTTCGTCAGGGTGTTCTATAATTAGCTCGCACGATGTTTACAAATATCCTTTGACGCAATGTTTGTATATGACGTAATTATACATGACGTAATAGTTTTTGCGTGCCGGAATTCCAAAAATGAATAAGACAGTATTAGTACACTAGTAGTAGATCTAGTTATAAACAAGTCGATTGTTGAAGATAATGCAGTGTTGAATACTTGGATGATGACAAGGTGGGGGAGATATTGAGTACTTCAAAACGGGTAAGTATGCACGTTTGTTGCATGACTATTTCATGGCTATTTTCAATAAATGTGTGTGTGTTCGCACGTGTAAGCACTCACCCCTACATGAATCCACATGTACCCACAGACACACACACTGACACAGGCACATCCACACATCCCCAACGCACACACACATACACGCACACACACGCAATCACGCGCGCGCACACACATACATATATTTGTATATACTTCTTCTTCTTCTGCGTTCGTGGGCTGAAACTCCCACGTACACTCGTGTTTTTTGCACGAGTGGAATTTTACGTGTATGACCGTTTTTTACCCCGCCATTTAGGCAGCCATACGCCGTTTTCGGAGGAATTTGTATATACGAGCACATGCAGGTTTACATGCGCGCTTATGTGCGTTAACATGTTCAAGTTAGCAATCAGATTAATTGGTTTTTTGTTTTCAACATCCGATGTAGTAGTCCTGGATCGACGCAAGTTAGTTTCCTTTCTCAGTTGATAGGGTTGTCCCCATGGTTGAAAACAATGTATATATAGGGTTATTACTGTAAAACAGGCGGTTCATGAAAAGTACATAGCCAAATTTACTTTCAAAAGTTAAACATGTCCCGGACGTGATCGCAGGAATGTTACATCAACTAAAAGGTGTTATCCAGACATCTGACATTTATTTGGTGATAGTGTTTTGTCCACTTGGAAAGACTGTTTGTAGCTTTCTGATCCAAAACTGTTCCCTCTCGTGCCTGTGTGTAGGGTTGTTGATGTACACCTGTTCGATGGGTAAACACCGCATGTCTTGCAGTGAGTGTCCAGGTAAACTGAAGTGCATTGTCACTTATTTATATATATGCACACATGTAGATCTACCCTAAAGCTTTTATCCTCACCCCTTTGAAACCTTCAACATTTCGACATCGACAGAAAGAGCGATCGAGATGGTTTTCATGCAGGCGCCTAGTGGTGTTGCAACCTCACATGCCACGGACTCTATCACTTGCACAGAGAAATGTGCAGTTGGGTGCAAATTGTGCAGATTGTGCAATCTTAACACCGACAGCTCTGGCATGGCATCTGCCAGACCGTTATTACAGGTCTTTTTTTTCTGAATGGCAGACAACTGGCCAAACTGTCTCTGTGTGTGTGTTGATTTTATTCAGAAGGACCGAGGTGTACGACTGAATAAGGAGAGAGATGTGTGAAGTGGGGCCGGTGAGAAAGGGGGTGGGTGGGTAGCGGGCAGAAGTCGGACGGCGATTGGAGGTGGTGATAGTAGGTGTGTGTGTGGGGGGGCAGGTGGTGGAGGTAGACTTTGGTCTAGTATATAACTCAAAATGACAACTTGATCATTTGATCTTATCATATGTCTTTATTTATGTATTTTTTACTTAGTTATCTTGTAAGTGAGTTGGTTTTTAGGTTTTCGTGTTATGCGTCCAAATGAAGTCACATTTACTAGAGAAAGGAAACAATACGCATGCGCAGGAAGTGAAATCGCGTTTCTCAGTCGATTACTGGAAAGTCGTATGAGACATTGAGAGCAGCAAACTCAAGACAAGATTGATCCTAGTAGGAAATCTAAGGATTGTGGACGCTCATGGTATTATTTTGTGTCTCTTTCAGTCTTTGCAGGCGCAGAGATTGTACGATTGTTTACTTAGTGTTAGCCATACTGTACAGCTGTGTGAATGATTCAAGTCTACTTTTTGTTTCGTTTTGATCTAGTTTTTTTTAGGGCTTTGCACTTCGACATTGACTATGCTAGATGAACTGTTTTAATATCTAGGTCCATTCCTTCTTTGCAAATATAGAAATACCCGTGTTTTTAGCGGGGAAACATTTTCAACTCGCCATATCTTCGAATCCATTCCTGATATATGGACAGTTGCATTCCTTTCATATCAAAAGATCAACCACACGGGTTTTTAGATCTGCATGTTTACTTGGTTGATCTTTTCAGTGGCGTATTTGAAGGCTGCGAGCGGTCAATTTCCAAACCTTGTCGTGTGTTTGAGACAGCATAGCTCGGCGATGCCATTGACGTGAAACTTCAAAGAAATATTTTCAGAAAACACGTCTAATGAACGATTTTTCTGAGCGCAAAAACAAAATCAACGAGATTTGTGGTGGCATCATGACGTCTCTGTGTTGCCTGGATCCTCAATGGCTCACGTTCGGATCAATCAATGTAAGGGCAACTCGTGTCAATCGCCTGTGGTTTGAATCTAAAGCGATCTGCTTTGTACTGTCACAACCTGTGTCTTTAGGATCTTCTTTTTACAAAACCAAATTAAAAACTTCTTCTTGTCCGTTTTTATATTTAGTCAAGTTTTGACTAAATGTTTTAACATAGAGAGGGAATCGAGACGAGGGTCGTGGTGTGTGTGTGTGTGTGCGTGTGTGTGTGTAGAGCGATTCAGAGCAAACTACTGGACCGATCTTTATGAAATTTGACATGAGAGTTCCTGGGTATGATATCCCAGGACGTTTTTGTCATTTTTTCGATAAATGTCTTTGATGACGTCATATCCGGCTTTTTGTAAAAGTTGAGGCGGCACTGTCACACCCTCATTTTTCAATCAAATTGATTGACATTTTGGCCAAGCAATCTTCGACAAAGGCCGGACTTCGGTATTGCATTTCAGCTTGGTGGCTTAAAAATTAATTAATGACTTTGGTCATTAAAAATCAGAAAATTGTAATTAAAATTTTTTTTTTATAAAACGATCCAAATTTACGTTCATCTTATTCTTCATTATTTTCTGATTCCAAAAACATATAAATATGTTATATTTGGATTAAAAACAAGCTCTCAAAATTAAAAATATAAAAATTATGATCAAAATCAAATTTCCGAAATCGATTTAAAAACAATTTCATCTTATTCCTTGTCGGTTCCTGATTCCAAAAACATATAGATATGATATGTTTGGATTAAAAACACGCTCAGAAAGTTAAAACGAAGAGAGGTACAGAAAAGCGTGCTATGCAGCACAGCGAAACCACTTCCGCGCTAAACAGTCTCGTCAGTTTCACTGCGTTTTGCACGAGCGGCGGACTACGGTCATTGTGAAAAAATGCAGTGCGTTCAGTTTCATTCTGTGAGTTCCACAGCTTGACTAAATGTAATAATTTCGCCTTACGCGACTTGTTTACATTTAGTCAAGTTTTGACTAAATGTTTTAACTTAGACAGAGAATCGAGACGAGGGTGGTGGTGTATGTGAGTGTGTGTGTGTGTGTGTGTGTATGTGCGTGTGTGTGTGTGTAGAGCGATTCAGACCAAACTACTGGACCGATCTTTATGAAATTTGAAATGAGAGTTCCTGGGTATGATATCCCCGGATGTTTTTTTCATTTTTTCGAAAAATACCTTTGATGACGTCATATCCGACTTTTTATATTTAGTCAAGTTTTGACTAAATATTTTAACGTAGAGGGGGGAATCGAGACGAGGGTCGTGGTGTATGTGTGTGTGTGTGTGTGTGTGTGTGTGTGTGTGTGTGTGTGTGTGTGTGTGTGTGTCTGTCTGTCTGTGTGTGTGTGTAGAGCGATTCAGACTAAACTACTGGACCGATCTTTCTGAAATTTGACATGAGAGTTCCTGGGTATGAAATCCCCATACGTTTTTTTCATTTTTTTGATAAATGTCTTTGATGACGTCATATCCGGCTTTTCGTGAAAGTTGAGGCGGCACTGTCACGCCCTCATTTTTCAACCAAATTGATTGAAATTTTGGTCAAGTAATCTTCGACGAAGCCCGGACTTCGGTATTGCATTTCAGCTTGGTGGCTTCAAAATTAATTAATGACTTTGGTCATTAAAAATCTGAAAATTGTAAAAAAAAATAAAAATTTATAAAACGATCCAAATTTACGTTTATCTTATTCTCCATCATTTGCTGATTCCAAAAACATATAAATATGTTATATTCGGATTAAAAACAAGCTCTGAAAATTAAATATATAAAAATTATTATCAAAATTAAATTGTCGAAATCAATTTAAAAACACTTTCATCTTATTCCTTGTCGGTTCCTGATTCCAAAAACATATAGATATGATATGTTTGGATTAAAAACACGCTCAGAAAGTTAAAACAAAGAGAGGTACAGAAAAGCGTGCTATCCTTCTTAGCGCAACTACTACCCCGCTCTTCTTGTCAATTTCACTGCCTTTGCCATGAGCGGTGGACTGACGATGCTACGAGTATACGGTCTTGCTGAAAAATGGCAGCTACTTGACTAAATATTGTATTTTCGCCTTACGCGACTTGTTGTAAAAGTTGAGGCGGCACTGTCACACCCTCGTTTTTCAATCAAATTGATTGACATTTTTGTAAAGCAATCTTCGACGAAGGCCGGACTTCGGTATTGCATTTCAGCTTGGTGGCTTAAAAATTAATTAATGACTTTGGTCATTAAAGATCTGAAAATTGTAATAATTTTTTTTTTACATAAAACGATCCAAATTTACGTTCATCTTATTCTACATCATTTCCTTATTCCAAACACATATAAATATGTTATATTTGGCTGAAAATTAAAAATATCAAAATAATTATCAAAATTCAATTTCCGAAATCGATTTAAAAACAATTTCATCTTATTCCCTGTTGGTTCCTGATTCAAAAAACATATAGATATGATATGTTTGGATTAAAAACACGCTCAGAAAGTTAAAACGAAGAGAGGTACAGAAAAGCGTGCTATGCAGCACATCGAAACCACTACGGCCGCGCTAAACAGGCTCGTCAG